>NC_080421.1:26562616-27170949 GCF_029873635.1 Malania oleifera
TCGTTTTCTTCTGACCTGCGGTAAAACATAATAATATTTTGATTCAAAATGATTCCATTGCCCAAATACCAAAACTGTCCTTAACAGGTCATAATTGGACTAGAACCATATAAATAAACCCCAAAATTCATTTAACACTGTGAGCACTTTGATTAGCTTCAAAATTCTCTCAAATATTTTTTAATTAATGTTCCCCCAAATAATTTTTTTATTGCAAAATCTTTTCTTTGGGACAAATTTTTTACTCTCCTACTCTGTTTGCTTTTTTTTTTTTTCACTTGAAAAACTTTTAAAAGAGTGCATTTGTATTTTAGGGCATTTATTTTTGCATCCATTCTTTCATAGATAAATTTTTATGTTGCAAAAATCATTTGAAATACCAAAACTCTAGGTTCTCCTACTTCGTATTGAAAAATATTTGTTGGAGAAAATTTTTTATTAGGGTAAAATCTTTGAAGCACTTATTATATAGATTATTTTTCAAAGATTGAAAATATTATTTTGAAACTAACACCCCTACTCTCTGAGCATATTTCATATTATCTTAGAGTGCATTTTTTAGAGTTTAAACATGTACAAATTTGCTTATATTTTCAGAAGCATTTTATATGTACAAAAATTGGTTTTATGTAACAGTTGGGTTTAGCCTGTAAATTGAACTGGGGAGTCTCTATCTTGTAAGGGAGACTGATTCGATTCAGCCCGAAAATTGAACTGAGAAGTTTCCGTCCCGTAAGTGAGACTAGTTGAACTTGGCCTAGTAATTGAGTTGGGTTTTAGCACCGCCCATAAAGTGTTGTTGGGTTATAACTCCGCCCAGTAAGGGTAGCTGAGGTTTACTTTGCCTTGTAAGGAAAGATTGTAATGACTTCTACTCCACCCATTTAAGTGAGTAAGAGTAGTGGAATCCTTGAGGGGGTATGCCTAAGGCGGAGACGTAGGCTGGTTTGGCCAAACCTTGATAACAAATCTTGTGTCGCTCTCTCTTTATCTCATTTATATTTTCACACTTTAATTTCCACATGTAATGCTTGTCTATTTATTGTTATTATTATTTGCATGCACACATTAAATTAAATGAGATGTACTTCTATGTTTATGTTTGTATTAAACGGTAAATCATTTCACATACACGCTTTAATATTTAAATGGGACATGATAAGGTATTTGTATGCTAATATTTAATTTGTTATGAATGCCTTATTGGTTTTAAATATTAGCATACATGATCATTTGGGGAATTGAGATTGCTTAAAAAGATCCTAAGTTATGAAATATTATTGAGATCTTAAATTGATATAGGAAGTTTTTAAATCTGCAATTCACCTTCCCTCTTGGGATCACACTAATTATATCATAAATAAAAAATAAAATATAAACATATAAAATTAAATAAAATAAGCATGATTATTCAATTATTAAATACAACAATAACCTTAAACAAACATATAACTATAAACAACATTAAATACAACAATAACATTGAATATATAAAAAATATGAACACATAACAATAAATAAAATAAACATGAGTATTCAATTATCAACAACATTAAATACAACAATAACATTAAATAAATATACAACAAAATATATAACAAATGATACAACAAAAACCTAGATACATAGTCAACCAAACATTAAATAATACTAACAATTAATATGAATTTACACCCATAATAAAAAAAAAATGAAATAATACAAAAATAATCTTAATAAACAAATATATAACAATTAATACAACAATGATGAATAAATATACAAAAATAAAAACATTAAATAAAACACCACAATAATATATAAACATCCAATGAATATATAAATAAATGGAAAATTGGTACGACACAACTTAAAGAAATGAACAATAAATATGAAATAATAAAAATAATATACATATACAATAACCATAACAAATATCCAATAACAATAAGAATATCAACAACAATAATGAAAACTCCCAAAATAATATAATATCCTAATAGAAACAAACGTAATAAAAAACCCTACTCAATAAAAATAGCCCTAGTAATAATGTAGAAACATAAAGTCATACCAATATTAAACATAAAATGCCATACCTAAAATAAAAGAAAACGCCTACCTTTAGAGCAAGGAATGGTGACGTTGCGGCGGTGAGGGATGACTGCGACGATGGCCGGAGTAGGAAGGCCTTGTGGCCATGAATGGGACTGAAGTGGTGGCTGCCTGGGTCTTGTGGCCGTGGCTGCAAGGGTGGCTGGAAAAGCAGGAGCTGCTGGAGGTGGGTGTGGGTGTGGGTGCTGCGTGGGTTTTCTTTTCTACCTTTGCGGTTCCTTTAGCGTGTATGAAGGCTGCTTGTGTGTTGGTGTGTCGTTCTTCCCTTGCTGCGGCTAGTGCGTGTTGTGTGAGTGTTCACGGCCGTGAAGGCTTCCGGAGCTGGGCTTGTATGGCCCTGGGGAGTGGATGTTGTGGCTGTTTGTAGGGAAGAAGGGTAGCTGCTGCATGGATGGTTAGCGATGGTGGACGGCTGCTTGAGGATGAGGGAGAGAGAAATGGCTGCGTGAGAGAGAAGAAGAGAGTGCTACGGCTGCTCTTGGTTGTCTAACCTTGCATGCCCTTTTACAGGCGTACGGTTTTGAAATTCCTTCCCTAAACTGCAGATTGCCCAATCAATATAAATTTGTACATTTTGGTTTATTCCGTTTGGCATTGAATATTCCGACTGTACCTGTATTCTTGTATAAAATACAAAGAATTGATTGTCTGATTTAATTTTTGGCAATAAAAGGACCCAATTTAAAAATAACTGGGGTTTGATTTTAAAATATCCGAGGCTCAATTTTATAATACGAGGGACTCGATTTTTTAAAAAAATAGTCGGGACTCAAATTTTTTTTTAAAAATAGTTTGGACTCAATTTAAAATAACTGGGACTCAAATCTAAAAATATCCGAGACTCAATTTAAAAATATCTGGGACACAATTTAAAACTATTCAGGACTCAATTTAAAAAAATATAAGGGACACAATTTAAAAAATAAGGGACTCAATTTTAAAAATAAAAACTCAATTTTAAAAATTAAAAGAACTTAAGAACTCAATTAAAAAATTAGAAGAACTCAACTCAAATTTGAAATTAAAAGGACTTAATTTCAAAATTAAAAGAACTTAATTTGAAAATTTAAAGAACTCAATTTCAAAGACTCATGACTCAATTGGATTTTTCAAAAAATGAACCTTAAATTTTCAAAATACCAAGTCGACCCCTTCTTACGTAAATTAACATGTTATTACGAAAGTTCTTCTCATAAAAAAAGAGAGAGATTTGGTTAAAATTGGGGTGTCTACAATGACTACCTAATTATAAGATGTAACAATGCATCAAAGAAATCGAAAAGATCAAAGATCAAAATACACTAATTTACCATGCAAATTTTCATGATTCTACCCAATCATTCTTGACCCACCCTTGATAACCTGTTCACTCTATCAAACATGTAAAACACACGAGAAGGTGCTTTGGCTTTGGCTTTGATCTGCTACGAAAAAACGCGTGATTATAATTGATTGAATTAGGTTCACAATCTAATTGTTTAATTTTTAATCCTTCGTCTAATGGATTCCGTATGGGATTTATGTAAGGCTTGAGAAATTTTGTTGATTAGGTTTTCTTGAAGAAGAATATTAAGCCTATTTGTGAATTTTGAAGCATGCTATAGTTTGTATTTTCAATTTTGAACTCTACAAGGTTTGTGTTAGTCAATGTAGAATTTCCATGGTGCTGATGTGTGTGTGTGCGCGCGGGAGAGAGAGAGAGAGAGAGAGAGAGAGAGAGAGAGAGAGAGAGAGAGAGGCTTGGGGATTTGGAGGGTGTGACAGTTAGGAATATTTAGAATTTTGAAAGTTAGTTAAGAGGTTGCAGCGGCATGAATTTAAAAATAAGTGAAAATAAATTACACCAATTTATGAGATATTAGGAGTGTATAAGATATTGGCAAGACTTCACAATGTTTGGTTCACGGAGTAGCTTTCAGCAGCGGCTTATTTTGCTTCCTTTAGATTCAACTATGCAAATATGAGTAATTAACTTATGCATAATATAAGGATCGTTTGATATTATTGTCAAAAATTCGAGAAACAAAAATAAAAAATAAAAAAAAATTTAAAATTGAAGACTAGTAACCTGTTTAGTTAATATTTAGAAAAATAATACAAATTAAAAACTTGATTGAAAATGTACATTTTCATCTTTAAATCAAATAATATTATAGAAATATAATTAAAATTATAAAATTACAAATAATACACATTGAAAAAGTTTCTATAATAAAAATATAATATATTATAATTATTTTAATTAATTGTTCTACTTTCAAATTTTACTTACAATAAAAAAATTTTTGGACATGACAACTGAAAAATAGTGATAGTATTTTGTAATTGACTTTATGAAATTTATGCATATATTTTTTTAATTATATGTAAATTCATATGATCATTTAATTTTAATTTTAATCTAAAAGTGTATAGAATGAATAATTTAATCCAAAAAAACTATTTCTGGATATTAAATTTATTTGCTGTAGGTTGCCAAAACAACTGAAAACCATAAATTTGGTTTTCGATTTTTTGGCAAACAGCTGAAAATCGACAACAGAAACAGGAAACTGACAACATAAAAACCACTTTTTTGTAATCTGTTTATTCATTATTAAAAAACAAAAATAGAAAACACCAATGATACCAGACAGAGCCTAAATTTTCATCTTTGAATGAACTTTCACAATAGTGGAACTTCTTGGTTTCATAATTTTGATTAACAAACTTTATTTATGATAATGCTATTATAAGAGGGGAGCAATAACTATTTTTATTTCTATATCCTTTTTTTTATTTGAGCAATGGTTTTGTTTTACTATTTGTTGATGTTTTTTCTGAATTCATTAATTTGTTAAGTTCTCTAGAGAGTTTTTTGAGTTTGAGATCCCTTATTTATGTATTTCTCCCATAATAGACCCAATATTATGTGCTTTGGCTTATAGCCTACATCCACGAGAAGATGGTAGAAGCAATTCATTATTGTGAAGAGACAAAATAGAAGAGTATCTAAGGTGTTATTGCCTCTCAAACTCTAAGAAGAACCAAAAAGGCACCTATAAATATACCCTCTCAAGAGTAAACTCCCTCTTAGATTAGGGGAATCAAATTAACAATCCCTTAAGTCGAAGATTCAAATTAACTCACTTTGAGGTCAACATTCTCTTTACTTTTTTCTTTTAACACTTCTCTCTTGAATGAAAAAATAAATTCTCTATATATTACAAATAACTCATTTCTTAAATTAAAGATTTATTATGAAGCATGAATGTATTAATCAAGACATAGGATGACAAGTAATTTTTCTCTTGAATGAGAGTTTGAATGAGAGATCTATATTGTGAAGCATTAGAGGCCGCCCGGGGGGGGGGGGGGGTGTGACTCATCGTAACAAAGCCTTATTATGCAGACACCATGGCATGGACATCAAGGAACAAGCCAAAGGTTCCTAATACCAGATGTTGAAATGCTAAGTACTAGTTAGAAATCAATTTATCTATTATATTCACTTTTTAAAAACATAATAAATACTTTTTTTGAGTACTTTTCGAATTGGTTTTTGTTTTTGTTTTTGTTTTGGGTATTTTATAGACAAATCAAACAGTTCTTTTTCAATTTTCTGGTACGTTATCAATGGTTCTCACTTAATTATTTCAGGAGAATTCCTTATTTCTTTTATTCAAAGGATTCCTTGTTCCCTTTGTTAATAAATTTCTTTTCCATCAAATAATGTTTAAGAGGTATTAGAAATTATATTTGCTAAGCTTGCAAAGACCATAGGTATCATTCCAAAAATTTGCCATTAGGTTGTTCTTATTTTAGTTAAGTTAAATATGAAGATTATCCAATGCTTATTTGTTTTTTTTTCTAAGTTCTTTTGACAGGGTTTGACATCTTATGAAAAGAAGAAATATGTTGGGAAAATGTTTCATTCTACAGAAACTATGAAGTACGTTGGATATGTCTCAAAGGATATCTCTCACATGAATGACATAGGTCTCACATAAAGGATATATGTCTCATATGATAAGGGCAATGAATGGTCAGGTTAAATTAACTTAAAGGATAGGCTTTGAAAAAATGCTGTGAGATTAATGGCTACAAGTTGGAAGGTTTCCTATATATTAGCTATTGTTATGAGGAGTAGCTAAATGGTAAGATAACATTCTGTAAGGTAATGGAATGAACAAGAAGACATATAAGAATTGTCCTCTCTCTACCTTAACTCTTTTCATTAGCACTACTCCCATAAATATGGTGAAGTAAAGAAAGAGATCGGGGTTAAGCGAGAGAAACGATTTCTACGGTTTCTACAAGTGTTCTTCTCGGTTAACATATATTATGACTGATTCCGGTATGTTTATATATTACGGTTTTCTTTATTTTTCGGCATGAAGGTAGTATGTATATGTGAAGATCATGATAATTAAAGATCTTGTTCAAGCAGAATAATGGTATAAATTCTTACATGTAGTATCATAGCATGTTGAAATTATTGTGATCTTCCTTTAATGATAAAGATCATTTCCGTTAACCCCTTACGATCTCGTTATTGTTTCCTATGAAAGTTTGTGTTCATGATATTTTTTCTAGAATTGAAAAGAAGATTCATATGATATATGATTCCTAAAAATTTATGTGATATTTGATGGATTTATTGAGTTTTGTTGGTCTGAAAAATTATAGTTTAGAACTATGAACTTGCTGGCCGAACAAAATCGTCGACAATTTTTTCTGAAATCATTGACGGATTGAAATACTGAGAGAAAACTTTTCTAAGCTTCAGAAAAACCGTCAACGGTTTGTTTGAAGCAGCTTGAAACCATCGACGATTTTCCCCTGGACAATGATACTAACGTGCATTGTTAAATAAAATGCATGCAAACCATTTTATTGCTTGATTAAGAATAGAACACTCACATGTTTTATAATCGTAAATTGATAATGATGGCATGTTTTGGACTCATTTGTATCCGAAGAACATTTATGTTTATGCATGCATGAGCTGTCGAATTTTACATAAAAGTAAGCATGTAAATTCTTATAGTGGGGAATTGGTTATGTTAGCTTTACCGTGATCCCAAGAGAGGGGGTGAATTGGTATTTTTAAATTTCTATCCCCTAGGTGTTTCTCCTAACAGTAGTATGTTCACAACCCTATAGTCAATCCAGTGCAAGTAATATCAGAGATTAATTAAAGCAGTTAATCAGTTACAAATGCACTAGAAAGCAGTAATGAACAGGGTAACACACAGATATGTTATCGAGGTTCGGCCAACTGCCTACGTCCCCGCCTTGGCTAACCAGCACAAAGATTATCACAATAACTTGCTCACTTAAACGGGTGGAGCGACACCTATACAAACCATGTCAAATTAACACAGGGCTGACCTCAACCTTAACTAGGGCAATTAGCACAGGACTGACCTCAACCTTTACACCAATCAATACCGTACTGGATTACCACCCCCTCAGGCCATGCCTGGAATCTCTCAGATATACAATCAAAACGTACAATACAAGGGTACTTTCACGTAAAGTAAATTTGTACCACAGATGCGCACAATCACAAATACCACAGATGATTTAAAATGTAAGCTTAGTGTGGTCTAACCAGTTTAACTCTCAAAGATATTTTCTATCAGTGTAGTGAGTACGTGAGAGTATCAATACAGTCTGTGTATTTCAAAATGTTTCAATCAAATGTGTTCACACAGAATACCAACCAAGCCTAAAAAATATCACTCAGTAGAATATCTCTATCACATGAATATGAAATGCTTGGATTGCAAAATAGATAATCTTTGTATTCAACAATTGATATATACTTGAATAAATATTGCCACAAAGACTAATGTATCAAACACAAATATCTTTTCACAAATAGTTCAATAAAGATTTCACAAGATATTTGAGTGAGTTTGAACATGTTTTTGCAAACTAAAAACAAATACAAAGCTTTCTAAGATATTACAATGAAGATGCAATACTCAGAAGCTTGGCAAAGTCTTCTTAGGATAGGCTTATGAGAAAAGCCCCCTAAGAATACTTAAGTAATGCTCTCGAGAAAATTGATTCAAACAATCAAAGAATGAGAGCAAACTTATCAACACAATCACTCAATCAACTTACAAAGGCTTTTGGCAATGGAAGAAAGTAAGTATGAGTGGATTTGGCAATAGTATGAGAAGTAGGATGTATTTAGCTTAAGAGAGAATTTTTGAATATATTTGCTAAATCGATGCTTAATTCTCCTAAATGACGGAGTATATATAAACATACCAAAGTTTTTGACCGTTGGGGACCTATTAGGGTTTGTTAGAAAAGTTTAATGATGTTTAAAATATTTTAAACCTATTTAGAAATTTTAACTGCGGTAAAAAATTAGGTGCAGCCCGAGAGGTCCGGTCGACCAGATTAGTTTCGGTCGACTAGGACTCATATGGTTCGGTCGACCAGGGAACTTTTGAACTGAGGGCTCGGTCAACCAGTAGAGGGCAATTTTCCAATATTTCGAGGTTCGGTCGACCATACTGCGGGGAATTTTCCCGAGGACCCTCGGTCGACCAGGTAGTTGGAGTACAAAAATGATTCAGTCGACCAGATGGTCAAAATGTTGACCAAGAAGGGTTTCGGTCAATTGGGGCCTTTTGAACTACCTCGTTCGATCGACCAGGGCCTTGGTCAACTGTTGACCCAAGCCTGGTTCGATCGACCGAAAGTGCACAAAGTGTGTCTTTCGGTCCCATTTTGAAACATGCAAGCCCTATTGAAGTGCCTAACATACATATATGCGAGTGTGAGTGTCTTAGGGTCACTTGGGGTGCAAAATAAAGACACCGAAAAAGTTCGGTGTCGGTTTACCGAAGGGTGAACCCTAAGGTCTTTCTACGGTCACTTTCAGTTCGTATTTGGTTTGAACTTACAAAATGAACCATGCATGTGATGTGTGTGCTTATTACAAACCAAATACCCTAATTACTATTACAGACAAATTTCACTACAAAAAAATATTACAATCGAGAGCAAGAATTTGTCGTCAAGCTTTGAGCTTTCACTTTGCCATTTATGATCTGCTAATATAAACCTGCACAAGAACTAGATATTCATTAAATATAAGAGTATTTGTCATTATCAAAACCGGGCGTGACCTATAAGGTCAACAGGTTATTTGCTGTGAACTAGGACAATTTTTCCTGAGGTATCAATCAATGTTTATTTTATGGTTAGAATGTTGTCACCAAAGTGATCTTGATAAGAAAAGTTATAAACATTGAATTGAATTATGATTTTGCAAAAATTATTACAGAATGGTTATTTAATTATTATGGTTGACCCAAAGGTGCACCAACTTTCAAATAATCATTGACTTAGTCAGGAAAATTGAAAGAATGGTAGTGAGATTGGGATGGATGTCCAAAGGTGACAAACCAATCAAACTTTAAAAAGTTATCAGTTATGCCTGGGTGGGTGTAAATTGCCAGTAAATGTAATTGTCAGTATATTACATATGTTAATCCAAAGATTGAACGCAATTCACTAATGGTAATGTTTTACTCAAAGCATTAATGTTGTGATCATTTTATCGTAGTGTCTGTTCCTATTTTACTACATTCGCTAGCTTCTTCTATTTCAATCTTTAATTGGATAAATTTCTCTAACTAGAATGAACAGATTCAGTTTCACCTTGGTGTTCTAGATCTGAACTTAGCTCTGCAAATAGATAAACCAGATGCTATTATTAAAACAAGTAGTTCGAAGCAGCAAGGTTTGTATAGGTTGTGGGAAAGGTCGAACATACACTACAAAAAAACTAATTTTTAGTGACGAAATTATTAGTAACGGATTTAATTTTGTTACTAAAAGTGGGTCATTAATGACGGTTTTAGTAACTGTCACTAATACAGAACTAGTAGTGATGAAATTGAATCTGTCATTAATAATTTCGTCACTAAAAATTGAAAAAAATCGCGGGAAATCATTTTTCATGTAGAAATTATCTTGGAAAAATATTTGCGACGATTTCTATGACATTAGTGACGAATTAAATCCGTCACTAAAAGATATTCATTAGTGACGATTAAATAACCGTTACTACTATTATTTTAAAAATAAATAAAAACTTTTGTTTCAGAGTATTAGTGATAAATTTATATATTCATCACTACTACCCCATTATTAGTGACAGATTTCAGAACCGTCACTAATACTTTCCATATTTAAAAATAAATAAAATTTTTTGTTTCAGAGTATTAGTGACGAATATATAAATTCACCACTATTGCCACATTATTAGTGACAGATTTGAGAACCGTCACTAATACTTCCCGTATTTAAAAATAAATAAATATTTTTGTTTCAAAGTATTAGTGACGAATATATAAATTCGTCACTAGTGCCCCATTATTAGTGATGGATTTTAGAACCGTCACTAATACTTTCCGTATTTAAAAATGAATAAAAGTTTTTATTTCAGAGTATAAATTCGTCACTATTGCTCCATTATTAATGATAGATTTCAGAACCGTCACTAATAATAAAATATTAGTGAATGATTCAAATTCGTCACTAATAGTGGAGTAATAGTAACGGTTTTTAGATTCGTCATTAATAGTAGGTTATTAGTGAAGGATTCAAATTCGTCACTCACTATTACTCCACTATTAGTGACGAATTTGAGCAGAACTGATGTAGAATTTATAGTGATGATATTAGGGTTTTCATGACGGTTGTAATTTTTCAATCATAATCTATTATTAGTGACAAATATAAAATTTGTCACTCATAGTTAGTTGTAACTGCGGATATAGCAACTAATTTAAAACTGTCACCAATACTTATAAATTCATCAGTAATAGTATTTGTGACAAATTTATAAGTATTAGTGACAGATTTAATCCTTCACTAATACCCTGATTTTTTGTAGTGATATTAAGTATTATGCTCATGCGGATGTGTATTGCAAATAACATTAAGTCAACGCTTCCTCAACTTGAAAATGCAAAGGAATATCTTAAGGCTGTGGAAGATCGGTTTCGTTCAGCAAACAAGTCCCTTGCAGGGAGATTAATGGCTAAACTTACCACCATGAAGTTTGATGGTAACCATGGATTGAACGAACATGTCCTTGATATCACTAATCTAGCCGCCAGACTTAAATCTCTAGGAATGAATGTTGATGAGAGCTTCCTTGTTTAGTTTATTCTAAATTCTTTGCCTCCTCAGTATGGGTCATTTCAGATTCACTATAACACTATTAAAGAAAAGTGCAATGTGAATGAATTGGCAAGTATGTTAATTCAAGAAGAGGCAAGGCTTAAACAATAAGGACAACATTCAATTAATGTCATTAGTTATGCAGTTGGAAGTAAAGGAAAGAAATTAAAGAAAGGTTTAAAGAAAGATCCATTAAAGGTAGTGAGTACTTCTTATGGAAATGAGGCTTGCAAGGAGGAACATAATGGACCAAAGTGTTATTCCTGTCGTGGCTATGGACATTGAAAGAAAATCTGCCCAAAACGTAAAGCTTGGTTTGAAAAGAGAGGTAAGCTATTAGCTTATGTATGCTTCAAATCAAACATGACACAAGTTCCTTCTAACACATGGTGGATTAACTCTAGTTCTACTGTTTATGTGTCAAATTCAATGCAATGATACCTTACGATCCATAAGGTAAAGGGAAATGAGTACTTTATAGTCTTGGGGAATGGAAATCAAGTACCTGTTGTTGGTGTTGCAACCTTGCATTTTTTTTAGATTCGGGTCATTGTTTAGACTTGTTTGATACCTTTTATGTTCCAACTATTTCTATGAATTTAATTTCCATGTCAAGATGATAATGACGGTTATGGTTTGTATTTTGAACATAAAGGTTTTCATCTTATGAAAAGTGGCTTGTGCGTTGGTTTTGGTGTTTTTTTTTTTTTTGAGGGGTTGTATAAATTTAATTTTAATGAAAATATAGCTAAAACACTCCTTACCCTACATCATAATGTTGGAACTAAACATAGTAGAATAAATGAAAATTCTTCTTTCTTGTGGCATAAAAGACTGGGTCATATATCCAGAGAGAGAATGGAGAGATTAGTAAAAGATGAGATTCTTACAAAACTTGATTTTATTGATTTCAATATAAATATATATATATATATATGTTGATTGCATTAAAAGAAAGCAAACCAAATATACAAAGAAAGGGGCCACGAGAAGTGGAAATCTTCTAGAGATTGTTCATACTGATGTATATGGACCTTTTAACTCACCGTCTTTTGGTAGAGAAAAGTATTTTATCATCTTTATTGATGATTTTTCACGATATGGTTATATCTATTTGTTGCATGAAAAGTCTCAAGTAATAGATGTGTTAAAGGCATATATTGCAAAAGTTAAGCGACAATTAGATAGAAAGGTGAAAATCATTCGATCTGATAAAGGTGGTGAGTATTATGGTAGGTATGATGGAATTAGACAATGTCCAAGACCATTTGCTAAATTCCTAGAAGAGCATAGTATTTGTGCACAATACACAATGTCTAGTACTCCTCAACCAAATGGTGTGGCTGAAAGGCGTAATCATACTCTTATGGAAATGGTTAATAGTATGTTAAGTAACTCCTTAGTACCCATTTCATTATGTATGGAGGCCCTTAAGACAGCTATTTATATGCTTAATCGGGTTCCTAGTAAGGCAGTTAAGAAAACTCCTTTTGAATTGTGGACAGGAAGAAACTGAGTTTAAGGCACTTTCATGTTTGACGTTGTCCAGCAGAGGTTAGAATCTATAATCTACATGAAAAGAAGTTGGATTATAGAACTATGAGTGGGTAAATTATTGGTTTCCCAGAAAAGTCTAAAGGGTATAGGTTTTACTGTCCTAACCATAGTATAAGAATTGTTGAAACTGATAATGCCAAGTTCCTTAGTGGGAGTGATGTATCACATAATGAGGTCATTAAAGAAATTCGGGTTCCTATCCCGATAACTAGACCTTTTACAGATATTGTTGTTCCTTCAGACATTGAACAGTATGATAATATTGAACAACAATCTGGTGATTTGTCACTTCGTAATGAAAATGTCACCATTGAACCAATTTCAGAACAATCACAAAAAATAGCATTAAGGAGATCTCAAAGAGTAAGGAGATCGTCTATTTCAAATGATTATTTGGTATATATGCAAGAATCTAAATATGATTTAGGGACTAGTAAGCATCTAGTTACGTTTTCACAAGCTATTGAAAGTAATGATTCTAAAAAGTGGATCAATGCTATAAATGATGAGTTGAAATCTATGGAATGGAATAAAGTTTGGGACATCGTTGATTTTCCTAAAGGGTTTTAAATAGTTGGGTGTAAATGGGTCTTTAAGACAAAACACGATTGTAATGGCAATATTGAACGATATAAAGTTAGACTTGTAGCAAAGGGTTTCACTCAAAATGAAGGTGTTGATTACAAAGAGACGTTCTCTCCTGTATCGAAAAAGGACTCTCCCAGAATCATAATGGTTTTGGTGGCTCATTTTGATTTAGAGTTACATCAAATGGATGTGAAAACTGCTTTTGTGAATGGAAATTTAGACGAAGAGGTGTATATGGATTTTCCTAAAGGTTTAATGATTAAAGGAAAGCCAGACAATGGTATTTTAAGTTTAACGATACCATTACGACCTTTGGATTTAAGGAAAATACCGTTGATTGGTGTATATATGTAAAGGTCAGTGGGAGCAAGTTTATGTTCTTGATTCTGTATGTTAACGATATTTTACTTGCTAGTAATGATCTTGGTTTACTGAATGACACCAAGAGATTTCTTTTATGAACTTTGAAATGAAAGATATGAGTGAGGCAACTTATGTAATAGGAATTGAAATATTCCTTGATAGATGACGTGGATTGTTAGGGTTGTCTCGGAAGGGATACATCAATAAAGTTCTAGAAAGATTTCAAATGGCTGACTATGTGGCAACTTCTACTCCTATTTGTAAAGGGGACAAGTCTAGTGCAAAGGATTGTCCACAAAATGAATTAGAAAAGAAAAGTATGGGAAATATTGCTTTTGTATCTGTTGTTGGAAGTTTGATGTATGTGCAGACTTGTATAAGACCGGATATTAGTTTTGCAGTTGGAATGCTTGGGAGATACCAAAGTAATCCCAGAATGTAGGGGTGAGCAAACGGTCGGTTCGGCGAAATTAGGGTAATTAACCGCATTAATCAAAAAATTTGGTTAAATAATGTTGTTAACCAAATCGACCGAACTGCTGAATCACACCGAACTGAACCTGACCGAATTATCAATTCGGGTAATTCGGTTAACTGATTTTAACCGAATTTAACTAAAATTATTTGGGATTAATGGCTAAAAATAGAATACAATTATAATTTTTTTTTAACCAAATCCAGCTTAATCAAATTTTTGGTGAGCATGGGCCTCCTAGGATCTGTTAGCATTGATTTGAATTTGCCCAAATAGAGGCCCATTGAATTCCTTGCCCTCCAAAAACAGAGTGCTCAGTCCAAGCCCATTGCTAGACTCAAAGAACAAGCCCAATGGCCCAATAGAAATTCACTTCAGCGCAATCCAATTTACAGGCCACAGTGAACAATCTGCATTAGGAATCTAATCTCACATGATAGAATTAATTTTGGGATCTCAGAAGCTGGGTCAGCTGCTGAGTCAGAAGCTGGTGCCCATGAAGGAACCCAACCTGCTCCGGCGAGGCTATTGCAATCTCCAGTACTTCGTGGAGGACAATTGGAAGTTCATGTGGGTGATCCTACTGTGGCTCGCCATCTGCGCCGCCCTCTTCACCTGGAAGTTCATCCAGTACAAGCATCGGGTGGTGTTCGATGTCATAGGCTACTACATCACCAAGGGCATTGCCGAGACTCTCAAGTTCAACATGGCCCTCATCCTCCTCCCTGTCTGCCAGAACACCATCACTTTCCTCCACAGCTGCACCAAGCTCGGCGTCATCATCGCCATTAATTTCCACAACGTATATACATGTTCATAATAAATAACAATTATATTCATAATTTATACTTAAAATTTAATTAATTAATAAATCGGTTAATCGGTTAACCGAATTATTTTTTGTTGTTAACCGAACCGAAATCGATTAACCGAATTTTTGTAAATCCCAACCGAACCGTGTTTTTTACCCAACCCGAACCGACCAAATTCGGTCGGTTAAATCAGTTAATTCGGTTTTCCCCGAATTATGCTCATCCCTACCAGAATGGAGCATTGGAAAGCTGCAAAGAAGGTTTTGAGGTATTTGAAAGGAACGAGACATTGTATGCTCATATGCCAAAGATCATATCAGTTGGAGGTGGTTGGTTACTCCGACTTAGATTTTGCTGGATGTGCTAATAGTCGAAAGTCAACTTTTGGTTATTTGTTCCTATTAGCTGGAGGAACAATATCATGGAAGAGCACCAAACAGATTATCATAACATCATCTACTATGGAAGCTGAATTTTTGAGATGCTTTTAGGCCACAATTCATGCTTTGTGGTTGCGAAACTTTATCTCGAGACTTGGAATTGTCGACAGTATAGTCAGGTCACTGAGAATTTATAGTGATAATTCCACAACAGTATTTTTCTCCAAAAAATGACAAATATTCTAATGGCACTAAGCACATGGAACTCAAATATTTGGTCGTTAAGAAGGAAGTTCGAAAACAGACAATGCTTATAGAACATATAAGCACTGAGCTCATGATATCATATTCTTTAACTCAGGGGTTGGCACTGAAGACATTTAAAGAACATGCTAATCACATGGGTCTTTGTTTTAATCTCTGATGTATGATTTTGGATCTTTATATTTTGTTTCATAACATGTATATTGAAATCAGGAATGGTGTTTCTGAACATTATTTATGTTTACCATCAATTACGTAATTATGGAGATGAATTATTGTTAACAGGAATGGTCTTTGACAAAAGACATTACAGGGACATTATGGTTACTTCTTATTATGGATTATAGTTAAATGATTTACTAACATTTGTAGTATATGGAAGGGAAGATGTCGTTTTAATAATATTTACCGCCATAACTTGTGTTAGTGAGTTGTTTATTTATGATATTATGGTAACCTCACTAAAAGTATGAATAAGCTAATAATTATGCGCATATTATAGTTATACTGTTAATCCAACTTAAAGTCATTCATATGGGCCAAGTGGGAGAATGTTGGATATGTCCCAAAGGATAAGTCCCACATGAATGACATGGGTCCCACATAAAGGATATATGTCCCATATGATAAGGGCAATGAATGTTCAGGTTATGGATTAACTTAAGGGATAGGCTTTGAAAAATGTGGTGAGATTAATGGCTGGAAGTTGGAAGGTTTTCTATTTATTAGCTATTGCTACGGGGAGTAGTTGAATGGTAAGATAACATTCTATAGGGTAATGGAATGAACAAGAAGACATAAGAATTGTCCTCTCTCTACCTTAGCTCTTTTCATCAGCCCTACTCCCATAAATATGGTGAAGTAAAGAAAGAGATCAGGGTTAAGCGAGAGAAATTATTTCTACAGTTTCTACAAGTGTTCTTCTCGGTTAACATATATTATGACTGATTCTGGTATGTTCATATATTACAGTTTTCTTTATTTTTCCACATGAAGGTAGTATATATGTGTGAATATTATGATAATTAAAGATCATGTTCAAGAAGAATAATGGTATTAATTCTTACAGTTGAAGGTAGAGAAGAAGAAAGAAGTTACAGTGCATGATGAGCTTTTATAAATAGAGGGTTTTATATTGATAATGACATTTTGGAAGTTGGAGAATTATCACTGCATGCATTCATAAGATAGATTATCTTTTGACATTAACGATTTAGGAAGAGATACGTAATGAATTTGGCTCAAAATAAAATTTAGTCTACTGAACTTCGGATTGTACAAAATATTTGGACAATTTTGGAAGTTTAAATAAAATTTGATAATATTCTGTAAAAATATTTGTGTCAAACCAAATATCTGTATATTACATTTCAAAGTATTTGGTATTATATGACTAATGAACTAAACAGTAAGAATTATACATAGATAATAATTTGATTACTGAAATTTTGGATTCTAGTAATTGTGTTCTAATTGGAAACGTGATTCCCCTATCATCCTCCAAAGTCGAGAGATGAAGAAGAGAGCATCCAGAAAATCCACGACGGCGAGCCTTCTAGTGTCGCCTCTGTCGGCGGCGACTCCTTCGTCTGCTCCAGTGGATTCTCCCAACACTACAAAAAAAAAAAAAAAAAAAGGTTTTTAGTGACGAAAGTATTAGTGACGGTTTTAAAACCGTCACTAATAGTGTTGTATTTGTCACGGTTTTTGACAACTGTCACTAATAATGTAAGCATTAGTGGCGATTTTAGCAGCCGTCACTAATACAAAGCTATTAGTGATGGTTTAGAACCGTCACTAATATATTTTGTCACTAAAAACTGTGCGGCAAACAATTTTCGCGCGAAAATTTTCTAATACATTTCATCACTAAAAACTACGCGGCAAACAATTTTCACACGAAAATTTTTCTAGGAAAATTTTATGGACGATTTTATGGTATTAGTGACAGATTAAATTCGTCACTAAAAGTCACTTATTAGTGACGATTAACAAACTGTCACTACTAATAGTTATGAATATATTAAAAAAATTTAGTTAATGGTATTAGTGACGGATTGGGATATCTGTCACTAATAATGGTGTATTAGTGACGGTTCTGAAGTCATCACTACTAGTGTTTTTATTTAAAAAATATATATAAAAAAAAAATTAAGCAAATGGTATTAGTGACGGATTAGGAAATCTGTCACTAATAAGATCATACTAGTGACGGTTTTGAAACTGTCACTACTAGTATTTTTATTTAAAAAAATATAAAAAAAAAATTAAGTAAAGGGTATTAGTGACGGATTGCGAGATCCGTCACTAATAATAGCATATTAGTGATGGTTTTGAAACCGTCACTATTAGTTTTTTATTTAAAAAATTAAAAATAAATTTGATTAAGGGTATTATTGACGGTTTGAGAGAACTGTCACTACTAATAGGGCATTAGTGATGGATTTGACAACCGTCACTACTAAAAAAATTTAAGTTCGTACTATTAATGACGAATTTGTAGATTCATCACTATTGGCCCTTATTAGTGACAGTTGACAACCGTCACCAATACTACCTGTTTTAAAAAAATTAAAAATATTAGATTCAGAGTATTAGTGGCGAATTTATGAATTTGTCACTATTTGTCCCGTATTAGTGACGGATTTGTGAACCGTCACTAATAATTCCTTTTTTTAAAACAAATTAAAAAAATTTCAATTTAGAGTATTAGTGACGATGCTGTATATATTCATCACTAATAAGGTACTAATAGTGATGAATTTCTATATTTGTCACTAATACTTCCTTTAAAAAAAATAAAAAAATTTAAGGTCAGAATATTAGTGACGAATTTATAAATTTGTCACCATTGGTTTCTTATTAGTGACAAATTTCTATATTAGTGACGAATTTGGATTGTCACTAACGCTTTGTTATTTATAAAAAAAATAAGCAGAGAGTAGTAGTGACGGTTTTGAAACTGTCATTAATGTTGAGAATATTAGTAACGAATTTGTAAATTCGTCATCATTGGTGTTTTATTAGTGACGAATTTGGACCGTCACTAATGCTTTGTTATTTATAAAAAAAAATAAACGGAGAGTAGTAGTGACGGTTTTGAAACCATCACTAATGCTCAAAAACCCTTATTGCTTTCCACGAGTTATTTTCCCTCCTTCTCCTGGCTTCTTCCCCTTCTCCTACGCCTGCTCCCACGAACAGAGATCCTAGTCGATCTCCTGCTACTCTCCACCGCTTGCCACCGTGCCAGCTCCTCCTCTTCCCTTTCTGCTCCGACAATCGTCTCTCCCAGTCTCCCCCTGCTCTCGATCGGCCGCAAGTTCGCTTCAGCTCCTCCTTTTCCCCTCTCATCCTGCTCTGGCGATCCTCTAGATCTCTCCCAGTCTCCCCCTGCTCTCAGCCGCAAGCCCAGGTTCTTCTTTCCCTTCATCTTTTTACTTTCAAGCATAAATTTTGCTCATTCAATGTTAAGATTTATGTTGTACTATTAGTTTTCCTCATCTACTTGAAGGATGAGGGGGCCATGGTTGCTGTTAATTGATGGATCCTCAAATCATCATGTATCTTTCTTTGATTTGTGTGAGAAAAAATGGTTCGTCGTCATCTATCCCAATCCTACAAAATGTGGAGCATATTATTAAACTCAGATATTGAATTACCCTGTGTGTGTGTGTGAACTTCAAAGAAAAAATGGAAAAAGTAACACCAAGTGCACAAGGCTCCTATGCCATCTGGGGTTAGAGGTTCATTGTATACATGAATTAAAAATACAATTGATAAGAAGCACACCAATAGTATTAGCAAATATAATGAAATGAAATTCCAGATCAATGTGCAGTCAAATACAAGAAATATAATTTTATTTTTCGATTTAATGGAAGTAGGCCCAAATTCCTTTTCTCAGCAAGAAAAGGAAACTCAAGTAGGAAAGAAAATCATAAGAAAATGAAGATATAAATTTATCCTTGATGAGGTGTGTCGCGACGTCCCATGAGCGCGTGTGCCTTGGGCGGCGAAATAAAAATCAATTTTAAATGTTCAAGGAAAAATAGGGAATGTCGAAGTCGCCACTAACCTTTAAGTGTGGTTAGAACATATGATTACTATCCCGTTAGGGGTAGAATGAGTCTACGTTACCAGAGTTAGGCTCGGGAGTTCGGTTACGCGAGGGGAAGGTACAAGCACCCCCTACGCGCCCGTTCTTACGAACGGTTCCTAATTAATTTGAAATTATCCCTAAGTTAATCTAATAAGTTTTTAAATTACTCATTTTTATGAATTTATAAATACACATGAAAAATAAATAAATAAATAAATAAATAAATATAATATATACATATATATATTCCCCAGAGCTTAAGGTACGTGATGCCCGAAGGCTCATACCCATGCAATAAAATCATAGGGATAAAAATTAAGAAAATATCTAAAAAAAAATACACTCACAAATTTTGAAATTGTATATAAAATTTTTATAGGAAAATACTAGTATGGGAGGTTTTAATATATATTAATAAGATAATAAGTTAAGATATTAAATTATCACAATGCATATAATAATAATAATAATAATAATAATAATAATAATAATAATAATAATAATAATAATAGTAAGCATATCTGTTAAAATATTACAAATATAAAAAAAAAAGTAATAAAATACCATATATATATATATATATATTAAAATACTCAAGATACTATACAAAGTAATACCATCTATAAAAAAAAATGCCTTAATAAGTGAAACTAAATAATAATTGTACCATAATATTCCATACAATATCATACTAAATATAGTAGCAAAACGTATGCCAAAACCCTAAACTTGCCATAATGATTGATGCCTTTATATGTAAACATGATAAAATATTAGAATGCTGATACTAACTATCCTAAAATATTAATATGAGTATACATAACACATATAATAAAGAAAACCCTAAATAATTAAAACTGGACATACCTTAATGATGAAAACCCTAAATAGTCCTAAACATATGGATATCAAAGACGTCCTTAAGTAAATAATTATGATACCTATTCTAACTACGTATTAAACATGCAATAATAATATTAACAATTCAACGAATAAAACAAAATTAAACTTTAAATATCTAAATAAATTCCAACTATAAAAATTCCACAATAAAGACAATTAACTTATCTAGATAATACAATCAAAACTTATCATAAATACTAAATATTAAACTAACTATAAAAATCATAAAAACCTACATACCTGAATATACAAGGAAAAAAAAAAAACCAATAGATATTAGAACTAATAAAAACCAGCAAAGAAACAGAAAAAGAAAAAGAAAAGAAACAAAAAAAATGGCACGTGAATGTGTGTGCGTTCTGTGTCGGAAGACTCACCGTGGGGGCGGTACCATCGGAGGAGATTTCAGCGGCAGCAGGGTCTGCTGCTCTGTTCTACTGGAGTGCTGCGAGGCTGGAGAAGTGCTGGCTATGGCTGGTCGGAGATGAGCAGGAGCCTCGGGATGGCGATGGTGTGCCTAGGGCGAAGCCTCTGCTGCGGCGAGAGCTGCGGTAATGTTTGCTGTGGAGCCGAGGATGGTGGTTGGAGTACACGGTGTGGAGCCTGTGCTCGGTGTGGTTGCAGCAAAGGTGTTCTGGCCTGAGCAGGCTTCAGGGAGGTTGGCTAGCAGTGGGGAGGCTTGCCGGAGCAAGGATGGTGGTCGGAGGAGCAGTGGCCGAGTGAAGAGGAGCTGTGGTTTCTGTGATGGACCGCCGGAGATGATGGCCGAGAGCAGGGGAGTTCTCGGCAGCAAGGTAGTGGTGCGGTACTTGGGGTTCACCGGAGAGTTGCAGAGGTTGGTGCAGCGGCTAGAGGGTGGGCAGCCGGTGCGTGGAGGTTGGACAGACAGTTAGCTTGACGGCGATGGCGATGAGGCAAAGGCGACGATGGTAGCCCTGAGGTGACGACGGCAGAGTGGTGGTTCTGTTGCAATGGCAATGTGTTCTTGGAGATGGTGCTGCTGTGAGTGATGCGAGGTTGGTGACGGTGGTGCTGGGGTAGAGTACTCTGAGGATGGAGACGTCGCAGCCACTGCTACAGGGCCGTAAGGGTGCCGGAGCAAAGGCTAGAAGGAGCTGCTGCGTGGCCAGTTATTGGAGTTGCGGATGATGGTCTTTTGGTGAGGAGGAAGAGGGACGGCCTAGAGTTGCTGGGGTACTCGGGGTGTATCCGGCATGGAGCTGTGGAGAAGATGGAGGCAGAGGGGAACAAGGGAGGCTGTGGGGCTGCTGAGGATGGCGGCGAATCGGAGAGCAAAACCACCAGAGGGAGACAAAGAGAGATTTTTTTTTTTTTTAGGTTCCCTCTAGATACCCTGTGCTGTGCCCTTGGCCTCTCCTTTTATAAAAGAATTTTTTGAAAACCCTAAAACAAATTTCCTTTTTTTATTTTATTTTTATTTTTCTTTTTTTTTTATGCTTTTATTCTTATGGTAATAATGAAAATTGAAATAATAATAATAATAATTATCATAATAATAGAAGTATCAATAAGGTAATAATAATAATACTACTACTAATAGTAAATAATAATAAATAATTATAGTAAAAATAAAAATAATAAAGATATTATCAGTAAAATAATAATAATAATAATACTAATAAAAATAAAGTAATAATACAAATATTAAAAGTAATAATTAATAATAATAATAATAATGATAACATTACTAATAAAGATACAGATAATAAAAATAATAATAACCAAATAAGATACTAATGCTAATAATAATAATAATAATAAAATAATAATAATAATAATTATAATAAGAATAAGGTAAAAGAAATAACTAAAAATAATAGTAATAATAATCCAGAATAATTATAGTAAAATAATAATAATAAATAATAAAAATAATTATAAGAAAGTAATAATAAAATAACGATAATAAAAATACTAATAATAATAAAATAATAAAAAGGAACCACTTGTTCTATTTGACTAAGGCAAAAATAGGGTGTCTACAAGGTGGTCAGCAATAATTAAGAATGATGAAGATGCATGTTGAGGATGTTTATGTAATGAGGTAGTGGATATTAGTGTCATTTGCAGGAAGTACAATGACAATTTGAAATAGTCCAAAAATTCAATAAAATGACCTATCACAGTTGTGAAAATAGATACTTCGCAATGTTTAGGGAGGTGGGACAGCTGAAAAAGATAAGGTTGTTTACCTTGCATCAAATAATACACGAAGAATCAGAGACGCCAGCTCTGTTGCAGCATTCCTTTCTCATCATATATAGCTTTTGATTTGAAGTGACGAATCCTGGGTTGCTTTTGGGTCATATGGATATCACCACATTTTAGATATGATGTAAAAATAGCACTCCATTCAGGGGATCCATGTATGACCTACACCACCAGTTATTTCATTAGTTTTTGAAACAGAAAAAGCAACTTCCTCGGTGATACCTTGTTTCACCAATATAGGAACCTTTTCAACCAGTTCTTTTGCCTCTTTCAATCCAAACCTTTTAAGACTTGTGAGAAAAATAAAATATGAATGCTTTAATGGTCTATAATTGTGTGTGTGTGTGTGAGAGAGAGTGAGAGAGAGAGAGAGAGAGAGAGAGAGAGAGAGAGAGAGAGAGAGAGAGAGAGAGAGAGAAAGAGAGAGAGAGAAGACCTAAGTGGAATTTTAAGATGTTGACTATATATGTGAGGGTGGTGAAGACCCTAGGCGAGGACACTAGTAATTGGGCATCTTTTCTTTCTTTCTTTCTTTCTTTTTTTTTACTTTTTTTATTGACATGCTCCACTTCTATATATTTATGGTAGAATATCTTAATTTTTTTCGAGAGGACTAGTGTGGTCCTCCCTTCAGACCACACTATTTTACATATATATATATATATATATATATATATATATATATATATTGGAGTTGATAGATAATACAATTTGAAACGGAGAATGGAACAATTTGCACCACACTATTAATTTGTACTCTTTTTCATTGTCAAACACTCTCTCAAGGCTTTAATAGGTTACTAAAAAGTTAACCTATGGGCAAATTATTTTATATGAGCATTTTTCAAATTTGTACGCCACCAAAACAAAATATTTTCTTTTTCTTTTTGAACTTTTATATACAAATATTGAAAAACTTGAAAAGAAAATGACATTTTGTAATCATTGAACAATTAGAAATGAAAAATATATTCCACAATTGAATAGACAGTTAATTCTAACCATTAAAATTCTAACAATAAATTGGTATAATTATTCACCTAAGCTTTGACAATGCTCTCTCATTTTTCTATCATCTAAAATAGCTCACAAATTAAGTCTATCAAATTAAGTCTATTTTACCTAAATAGTCTTTGCATTTCTATTTCCATTATTTGTTCAATTCTCCGTTTCATTTTCCTTCTCTATGCTTATAGTATTGATGATAGGTCATGGAATTTTTGGGATTAAATTCATCAATATAGTATTAAAAACATATTTATCTATATACTAAATGATCATATGAAGATTATTATGATTATCAATAAAGAAAAAAAAATCAATCCTAATGTGTTTTTGGTAACAATATGTAGGCCATGATAGAATCGAATCAAGTAATCTCAAATTCACAAGTTGATGTTGATAAGCTTGTTTTACAATTTGAGTATGCTTATCACACCTACCTGGTACTAATACAATATATTTTCATAGCATACGCATTACAAAAGTGTATTCTAGTTTAGATACTTTCATAGGGCAAGTAGTATTTTGATAAATACTATTGACAAGGCAATATGATACTTCTCAATACTTAATTTTTAAAGTATTCTTAGCCATTGGATTGTGAATTAAGTATTGAAAACCTAGAAAGACTTGAGTATGTCATATCTATCTTATAGGGTTACTTGTTAGAGAGTACGACAAGCACAATCACATTAAGGATAGATAAATTTAGTTACATTGCCTGCCAATTAGATATTCTCTTTAATAGTTATACGAGCAATCATTAAACTTTAGTATTCATTTTTTTTTTTTGGGTATTTAAGCTACACACATTTTGATTATATGATCAATGTGTTATTTAAGATTGCCCTTCCAATGAAATTGTAGTATTTTTCTTCAAGGTGATGGAATAATGCTATTTTATTGTGTTTAGTTCTATTGCTTGTGAAATTCTACTATTCCTCTATTTATATTTATATTTCTTGTGCAATTCTACTAGTTTTTAGTATTTTGGCATTTCACTTTGGTGCGATATTCCCTTTTTCGATTTAGTAAAAATGAAAGCTATTCTTCATTCTAACTATTTTATATCGAAAATCCTTAAAAAAGAAAATGAGTTTACACCACTTTGAAAAAAATGTCATTTTAAGTCATCCTCTGCATTAGATAAAATTGATCGTTGTTACACATATTATTAAAAAAAAAATGCATACATGCAATGCATAGATAAGTCTTATATTCCTCAAAACCAAAGCCTGAAATCGTAGCCCCTTGCATGTTTTTTTTTTTTTTTTTCAGCTTCATGTATTCATTGAAGCTTAGATGTAACAACCTCAATTTCTTAATATAAAATATAACATAATAAATGGAAAAGTCGACCCGAACCCGTGGGTAAGGGGGACACTGCTCAATCACAGTGGAAACCTAAGCAGCAGTAAGTGTAAAATCTCAATCATCTATCCATAAAGCATAATACCAGAAGCATAATACCAAAGTTATCTACATTCCCAAAATATTCTATCTATTTAAATTCTTCCAAAATATTTCAAAATACATCTAAGATCCTTTAATCAAAACAATTCTGATCCTAGTACATTGCTTACCCTCCTAAAGGGGTAGCTTAGTAAACTCAATGGCGGTCACAACCCGCCGGTCACTCAGGGTCTTCTGAAATATATATTAAGTTTGGGGGTGAGACACTTTTCAGTAAGAGAAAATAAACTAAATACAATTGTGTGGGAACATGAACATTTAATGCAATTGTACATATACAGTACATTTCATATATCGGTAAACATTCATCATAACATACTAAATTCTCATATACTTTCATACTTATTAATAAACCATAACGTACATAAAGCTTCTGTTATAACTGGTAATACTGAAAACATACCTAAGATGAATAGCTAACTAATGTCATGTATTACTCCCCATGACGGGTTGTGTAGTCCGAAGGTGGGACCTAACAATGGCTGGCCGACCACTGCCGAGTCAAATATGTTTGTAAGTACAATGGACCCACCACACCCTGGTCCGGATTTCCAGGTGGACGTCTGCAACTATATAATGAAAGCCACATCGACTATCCATCTCCCACCCCTCGTGGGTGGTTAGCACAAGTCTGAACATAGATATTTGATCTATATAGCTATGGTACCGAGCTCCTAAACTGAACTAAACTAACATCCGGGTTCTGATAATGTATAATACATAATCATATAGCGTCTTTCATAATTGCATAGATATGGCCTTGCGCCAAATCTTTCATAAATTACAGCCTTGCGTCGAGCATTTCATATATCACGGCCTAGCGTCGAACATTTCATATATCATGGCCTTGCGTTGAACATTTCATAAATTACGGCCTTGCGCCAAACATTTCATGAATTATGGCCCTGCACCGAACATTTCATAAATTACGATCTTGCGCCAAATTTCATAAATTACGGCCTTGTGCCGAACATTTCATATATCATTATGAAAATAAATCATTTATCGTGTATTTCAACATTGTAATGTATTGTACTCTTTCCTAATTTCTCAAAACGTATTCCATTCGTATATTTGTCATATCATGATATTCTTCCATGTAAAATAATATTCATGCCACACATTTGCTGTATAAAATCATACATTGTATTCTAAAATCAAAGTTTCTGACATCTCATACATATATATACATTTCAACATAGTAATAGTATTTTATCAAACGTACATTTCCTTCGCATTATACAGATATAATGTATGCTTTTTCTGAAAATAACTTTTCTCATAAAGAACAATAATTTGCAAGAAAGTAACTGCTTTAGTTTATTCCCTTACCTGACTACTGAGAAAACCCCTAAAATATCCTCGTCTAACCCTCGTAGGATTTCCTGATCAATACCTTAAAACTGAAAACTCCTAGTATTAAACTTCAGTATTTCTACTTTATGTCATTTTCTATAACTATCGTAAGACCAAACTTGGCTTAAAAAGCCTTACCTCAACTCAGGGATGATTTCCAACTTGCTTTCACCAACGATCCGCTCCGGCAGATTTGGAGAGAACTTCCCCAGGAGAGTCATGGTGACTTCGGATTGTCGATTTGGTGTAAATCTGGCCCAAAATCAATGAAAGAGAGAGAGAGGGCCGAACCGGGGGGGGGGGGCGGAGAGAGAGAGAGAGAGAAGGGAGTTAGCTTAGTTAAGAAATTAAAATCTGAATTTTTCTATATTTATAGAACTGGATTCGTCGACGAGCCACGTCATTCATCGATGAATCCTTTAATAATTTTGTCGACGAAATTCAGTTCTCGTTGACAAAATTCAATCGGCTCAAAACCTCTCTTGGTATTTCTTCATCGACGAAATTCAGTCTTCGTCAACGAATTCTCTTAAACCCTCATTGACGAATCCCCTATATTCGTCGATGAAGCCCTGATGATTCCCCTTGGTTATTCCTTCCAAAGTTCAATGTCGTCGATGAACGCGAAGTCGACTTCCTCCTTCTGTTACTTTTTCTATTTCCCTTTCTCTTTATTATTTAAATCCCATTATTATTTGGGTTGTCATATTCTCCCCTCCTTATAAAATTTCGTCCTCGAAATTTGCTATTCACATAATTTATCATCCCTTATTAGGCAAAATTGTCTACTTATTTTATTACTTTCCCTCACATATAGCGGAGGAATACCGTGGTTACAACTCAAGTTCTGGGAGATTACATATACTAAAACAAAATTCTTCCAAAACTAAATATCTCATACTACTTATAACATTACATGTACCTGTACAAGAAACATTATATATTTACTTACATTTCTTATTTACATTTAAACTCCTTGGAATAGTTGTGGATATTTCTGTCTGATCCGTTCCTCGAGCTCTCAAGAAGCCTTTTTATTGCATGATTCCTCCATAGAACTTTTACTAGAGGAATTTTCTTAATACGTAGTTCCTATTCCTTTCTATCCAGAATCTGCACTGATACCTCCTCATAAACTAATGAATCACTAAGCTCTAACTCCCCATAGCTAATAATATGAGAAAGGTCTGGGACATATTTTCTCAACATAGAAATATGGAATACGTCGTGCATTTTGGATAATGAAGGCGGTAAAGCTAACCTATAGG
The DNA here is from genome assembly GCF_029873635.1 of Malania oleifera. Lineage (NCBI taxonomy): Eukaryota > Viridiplantae > Streptophyta > Magnoliopsida > Santalales > Ximeniaceae > Malania > Malania oleifera. The sequence goes on from NC_080421.1 coordinate 26,590,684, forward strand.
CCACCGGCCCTACTTTCTCTAAAATCTCAAATGGACCGATAAACCTAGGGCTAAGTTTACCCCTTCTACCAAACCTCATAACTCCTTACAATGGAGCTGTCTTCAAAAATATGTGATCACCCACGTCAAACTCTAAATTCCTGCGGTGATGGTCAGCATAACTCTTTTATCGGTTTTGAGCTCCACTGATTCTTTCTTTGATGAGCCAAACCTTATCATACGATTGACTCACCGCTCACCTATCTCATCCCAATACAAAGGAGATTGACATCTTCTACCGTATAGTGCCTCAAACGGTGCCATGCCAATACTGGACTGGTAACTATTATTGTACGCGAACTCTACTAGTGGCATGAACTGATTCCAGCTACTCCCAAAATCTAATACATATGCATGGAGCATATCTTCTAGTGTTTGTATTGTCCTCTCAGTTTGTCCATCTGACTGAGGATGGAATGCCGTACTAAACGATAACTGAGACCCCAGAGCCTCCTACAAGTTCCTCCAAAATCGTGACGTGAATCACGGGTCTCGATCTGACACAATAGATACAGGCACCCCATGAGAACGAATTATTTCCTGAATGTAAATCTCCGCTAAACGGCTGAGGGAATAGCTGATCTTGATAGGGAGAAAATGGGCACACTTAGTCAATCAATCTACTATCACCCAAATCCATTCTAACCATACGATGTCGATGGCAGCCCTGAAACAAAGTCCATTGGAAATATGATCCCACTTCCACTCTAGGATAAATAGTGGCTGCATCTGACTTGCTGGCCTCTGGTGCTCAGCTTTTACCTACTGGCACATCAAACACTAGGCTACATACTCGGCAATCTCCCTCTTCATTCCACTCCACTAGTAAAACTCTCACAGATCCCTGTACATTTTTGTACTGCAAGGATGAACTGTATACAAAGATTTGTGAGCCTCATCTAAAATAGTCCTCCTAATGTCAACATCAGCAAGAACACACAGTTTGGAACAGAACCACAAAGCTCCGTCATCTGAAATGCAAAATTCATCTCCCTAACGACTCTGCACTCTGTCCATTACCTCTACTAATTCTGGATCTTCTTTCTGGGCAGTTTTAATTCTTTCCTGTAAAGTAGGCTGTACCACTAGGCTGGCGATACATACTGGAGTATTACTCTCTATCAAGTCAACTCCGAGTCTTTCTAGATCCATAATGATCGGACGTTGGATCTCCATAGTTGCCAACACTGATACTCCAGACTTCCTGCTCAGTGCATCAGCTACAACATTTGCTTTCCCTGGGTGGTAACTGATAGTACAATCAAAATATTTAATCAACTCTAACCACCTTCTCTGTCTCATGTTCAACTCCTTCTGGGTGAAGAAATACTTTAAGCTCTTGTGGTCAGAGAAAATCTTGCACTGCTTGCCGTACAGGTAATGCCTCTAAATTTTCAATGCGTATACCACTGCAGCCAATTCAAGATCATGGGTAGGGTAGTTCTTTTCATATTCCTTCAATTGTCGAGACGCATATGCCACTACCCTGCCATGCTGCATCAACACATAGCCAAGTCCCTTTAAGGATGCATCACTATAGATAGTATAACCCTCACTCCCAGACGAGATGATCAAAACTAGTGCTGTGGCTAACCTCTGATTTAGCTCCTGAAAACTCTGCTCACAACTGTCGTCCAAATCAAATCTAGCATTCTTCTTCATCAGTTGTTTCAAAGGCCTTGACAAAGCTGAGAACCCCTTGACAAAACGACGATAATAACCGGCTAACCCTAAGAAACTCCTAATCTCCTAGACGTTCCTCGGTTTAACCCAGTTCACCACCACCTCAATCTTACTGGGATCTATAGAAATTCTGTCTCCTAAGATAACATGCCCCAAAAACACAACTTTCTCGAGCCAGAAGTCACATTTACTGAATTTTGCATACAACTTCTTCTCTCTAAGCATCTGCAAAACCTGCCTCAAATGTATCTCGTGCTCCTCATAGCTCCTCGAATAGACCAGTACGTCATCAATAAAGACAACCACAAACTGATCTAAATATGGATGGAATATCTGATTCATTAAGTCCGTAAATATCATAGGAGCATTCGTCAGACCAAATGGCATAACAAGAAACTCATAATGCCCATACCTAGTCCTAAAAGTTGTTTTCGATACATCCGCTGCTCTCACCTTTACCTGATGATAGCCTAACCTAAGATCGATCTTGGAATACACCCATGTACCCTAGAGCTGGTCAAACAAATCATCGATACAGGGTAGAGGATGCTATTCTTGATTGTTACTTTATTAATTTCTTTGTAGTCTGTGCACATCCTCATAGACCCGTCCTTCTTTTTCACAAATAGTATTGGAGCTCCCCACGGCAATACACTAGGTTGTATGAAACCCTTATCAAGCAAATCTTGCAATTGGTCTTTCAGTTCCGCCAATTCTGTTGGCACCATTCATTATGGTGCTTTAGAGATAGGCGCTATACCTGGAAGTAGATCAATGGGAAAATCTACTTCATGATCAGGCGGCAAACCTAGTAATTCATTCGGGAACATGTCTGTAAATTCTTTCACCACAGGCGTATTGATAAGTTTCAATTCATTTTCTGAAATTTCTTTCATAAAAGCCACGAATCCCAGATAGCCATTCTGAAGCAGTCTCCTCGCCTGAACAGTTGAGACCATCTGAGGTAAGGATTGCACTCATGACCCTATAAATCTAAATTCTGGTTTCCCTAGAGGTATGAATATCACTTCCCTTGCACGATAGTCTACAATAGCAGAATTAGCTGCTAGCCAATCCATGCCAAAGATAATGTTAAACTCGTGCATATCCAGCACTACTAAATTAGCAGATAAATTTCTTCCCTAAACATCAACTGGGCAACCACGGAGCATCTTACTACATCTCACTGCTGACCCGGTCGGTGTCGCCACTAACAGTTCAACATCTAATGATTGCGTTTCTGCCCCACATAATTTAACATATCCCCAAGACACAAACGAGTGTGTGGCACCAAAATCAAAAAGTGTAATAACTTTAAATGTAACATACTAACAGTACCTGTCACCACATTGTCGGCCGCCTCAACATCGCCCGACGACAAAGAGAAAACCCTAGCTGGGGCCATATTCCTCTGCTAGCCTCCACGTGGTGCCTGATAACCTCCTCGCACAAGTCTAGGAGCAAGAGCAGCTCCAATCTGTGTTGGAAACTCCCTCATCATATGTCCTAGCTCCCCGCACCTATAGCAGACACCTCGCCCAGCACGACACTCTCCTCAGGCCTCTCTCAAACTGTCGTACCTTCTTCGCTTCATCTGGAATGATGTATGGGATGAAGTGAGATAGCTCGATGAACCTCGCCGCATACTGTTGTACTGACAATTGTCCTTGCTTCAGATTCAGGAACTCCTCAATCTTACCCTCCCTGGAAGAGGCTGGAAAATGCCTGTCGAAGAATATTTCTTTAAACCGCTCCCACATCATCTCCACAGGTATAGTCCTCTGTTGCTCTAAAAGTCTCACTGCTGTCCACCATCTCTCGGCCTCCCCAGTCAGTCTATAGGTGGCAAACAACACCTCCTGCTCCTCTGAACACTGCAGCACTGCAAATATTTTCTCTATCTCTTGCACCGAGTTTTCAGTAATTGCAGGATTTGTCCCTTCTAAGAAAGCCAGAGGACTTATCTTAATAAACTTCTCAATACCATGGCCTGCCAATGGACCACCCGGTTCCTTCGAACTCCTAGAAATTTATGCCATAACTTGTTGTTCCATGCTGCGTAAAACGACATCTGAATCACTACCCGCAATGCCTGAGGGTCCAGCACCCTCACTCCCACTGGCGTGGGCACTATTGCCACCAAGGTCCATCCTGAAAAACATGTAACTTAACTCAGAACCCCTTCACTATACATGTCACTCAACTCATATAATATATTCTCCTAATTAACTCGCCACTCCTGATCTTAATTCAAGGTTCAATCCTGCAACCTAGATGCCCAACCCGACAATAATTTACAATAACTTTCCTGAAATCATCACTCTAAGAAAATCATACAAACCACCACGGAAGTCCTGCATTTAGACTACAAAACTAGACCTCAAATCCCCTTATCTTATACTCTGGTATTATTATTGCTGCACTCTAGAGTCTATAGAACCTAGTATTCTAGGCTCTGATACCAAATGTAACGACCTCAATTTCTTAATATAAAATATAACATAATAAATGGAAAAGTCAACCCGAACCCATGGAAAACGGGGACACCTGCCAATCATAGCGGAAACCTAAGCAGCAGTAAGTGTAAAATCTCAATCATCCATCCATAAAGCATAATACCAGAAGCATAATACCAGAGTTATCTACATTCCCAAAATACTGTATCTATTTACATTCTTCCAAAATATTTCAAAATACATCTAGGATCCCCTAATCAAAACAATTATGATTCTTAGTACATCGCTTACCCTCCTAACGGGGTAACTTAGTAAACTCAATGGCGATCACGACACGCCGGTCACTCAGGGTCTCCTGAAAAATATATTAAGTTCGGGGGTGAGACACTTCTCAGCAAGGGAAAATAAACTAAATACAACTGTGTGACAACATGAACATTTAATGTAGTTATATATATACAGTACATTTCATATATCAGTAAACATTCATCATAACATACTAAATTCTCATATACTTTCATATTTATTAATAAACCATAATGTACATAAAGCATCTGTTATAACTGGTAATATTGAAAACATACCCAGGATGAATAACTAGCTAATGTCATGTATTACCCCCATAACGGGTTGTGCAGCTCAAAGGCGAGACCCAACAATGGCTAGCTGACCACTGCCGAGTCAAATATGTCTGTAAGTACGATGGACCTGCCACACCCTAGTCCGAACTACTAGGTGGACGTCTACAATTCTACACTAAAAGCCACATCAACTATCCATATCCCACCCCTTTGTGGGGTGGTTAACACAAGTTTGAACATAGATATCTAATCTATATAGCTACGGTACTGAGCTCCTAAGCTGAACTAAACTAATATTCGAGTTCTGATAACGTATAATACATAATCATATAGCGTCTTTCATAATTGCATAAATATGGCATTGCAACAAATCTTTCATAAATTACAGCCTTGTGCTGAGCATTTCATATATCGTGGCCTTGCGCCGAACATTTCATATATCACGGCCTTGCGCCGAAAATTTCATAAATTATGGCCTTGCACCGAACATTTCATGAATTACGGCCTTGCGCCGAACATTTCATAAATTACGGCCTTGCGCCGAACATTTCATAAATTACGACCTTGCGCCGAACATTTCATATATCATTCTGAAAATAAATCATTTATCTTGTATTTCAACATTGTAATGTATTGTACTCTTTTCTAATTTCTCAAAACATATTCCATTTGTATATTTGTCATATCATGATATTCTTCCATGTAAAATAATATTCATGCCACACATTTGCTGTATAAAACCATACATTGTATTCTAAAATCACAGTTTTTGGCATCTCATACATATATATACATTTCAACATAGTAATAGTATTTTCTCAAATGTACATTTCCTTCGCATTATATAGATATAATGTATGCTTTTCCTGAAAATAAATTTTCTCATAAATAACAATAATTTGCAAGAAAGTAACTTCTTTAGTTTATTCCCTTACCTGGCTATTGAGAAAACCCCTAATATATCCTGATCTAACCCCCGTAGGATTTCCTGATCAAAACCCTGAAACTGAAAACTCTCAGTATTAAACTTTAGTATTTCTACGTATATATCATTTCCTATAACTGTCGTAAGACCAAATTTGGCTTAAAAATCCTTACCTCAACTCAGGGATGATTTCCAACTTACTTTCACCAACGATCTGCTCCGGTAGATTTGGAGAGAACTTCCCCAGGAGCATCGTGGTGACTTCGTATTGTCGATCTGGCCTAAATCTAGCCCAAAATCAATGAAAGAGAGAGAGAGAGAGGGCCGAAGGGGGGAGAGAGAGAAGAGAGTTAGCTTAGTTGAGAAGTTAAAATCCTGATTTTTCTATATTTATAGAACTGGATTCGTCGACGAGCCACGTCATTTGTCGACGAATCCTTTAATAATTTCGTCGACGAAATTCAGTCATCGTTGACAAAATTCAGTCCTTGTCGACGAAATTCAGTGGGCTCAAAACCTCTCTCGATATTTCTTCGTCGATGAAATTCAGTGTTCGTCGACGAATTCTCTTAAACCCTCATTGACGAAGCCCCTGTATTCATCGACGAAGCCCTTTCCCCTCGGTTATTCCTTCCAAAGTGCAATGTCGTCGACGAACGCGAAGTCGACTTCTTTCTTCTGTTACTGTTTCCATTTCGCTTCCTATTTATTTTTAAATCCCTTTATTATTCGAGTAGTCACATTAGACCTGTCCAAGAACGGTTACTATATATTCATTCTTAATCATACATGCGAGAAAAATCAATTGTTATATTTCAATTGATTATTAGTCATACTATGTTAACTAATAATCACTTGAACATGTTAATTATTTGTTTCACTTACGCTTAGTAATGTTTATATTTCAACCATTCTTAGATTGTCCAATGTGGACAGTTCAGGAAGTTGTATTTACATTGTTGTCATCGTTCACGCTTTTTCAATTATCATTATATATTTCAAACGTGTCTCTACTTGTGTTCTCTGGGTGCATAGTGGGGTGTCATGACAATTTGTTAGTGATGGAAAACTAGCAAGATTTTCACTTCCCCCATGTCGTGTACTTGGAGAGCCATGGTGAGATGCTGCCGAAATTTATAACAACGACGACGAAGGAATTTGAGCGATTGATCGCAATGTAAATGCAACATTCTCGAATGGGATAGGATCCATACCCTTTAGAGTATGATGGTTGATTAAAGGATTCACGATACATGCATGATAAACATTATGAGAATATAATGAACACCATTTACTTGAACATATTATAGGGTAATTAATGAACATGGATAAGAGTTGGATGAACGCTCGGGGTAGGTTTTTGCTAGAATACGTGAAAGGGGTACATGATTTCATAGAGTTCGCGCGTCCTCGTGCAGACAAAGCCAGTAGAATAAGGTGTCCTTGCAAGAAATGCCAAAACATAACATTCAAACACATTGATCTGGTCCATTCACATTTGTTAGACTTTGGAATGGAGAAAAGGTACACAAGATGGGTGTTCCATGGTGAAGATTACGTAGTTCTGAGCGATAATGATGACGATGAAGATGAGGGGGCAAATATAGTAGGTGGTGATACACGTTCAGAAGGGTTAATCGAAATGTTAGGTGACTTACAAAGGGGGATTGCAGTGGACATGGGTGATTTCAGTGTGTCGTGTACTGGTGATGAAACTACATCAGCGAGTACCATACCTTGTGATCTTAGTACGTTGAATCGACTCGGTAAACCATTTGCTAATATCATGAGGGATGCACAGGTGCCCCTATATCCAAACCGTAAAAAGTTCTCAAAATTAGAGTTTCTGATAAAGTTGCTTTATACAAGGACAATGCATGGGTTATCTCAGAGCGCTTTCAACATGCATTTAAGCCTCATTAAGGCAGCACTGCCTGATGGTGAAACACTTCCCAAGTCTTTTTATGAGGTGAAGACATACATGCATGAATTGGGTCTCGGTTACACTCTAATGCATGCGTGCAGGTATGATTGTGCACTCTTTTATGGTGAACATGAAAATGCGATCGAGTGCCTAGAATGTGGTGAATCGAGGTATACAACTAATTAGAAGAAGGGTAAAAAGATCCCAAAAAATTTTTGCGATATTGTCCATTAATCCCGCGGCTACAATGATTGTATATGTGCAAAAAGACTACTACAGATATGAGACGGCTTCAAGAGAAATGTCTTCAAGATGGAAACACCCTAGCCATCCAACGGACTCTGAAGCTTAGGCCAAATTTGATAAAATGCATCTGTGGTTTGCTAGTGATCCTCACAACATCAGACTTGACCTTGCTTCAGATGGGTTCAATCCTTTCGTTAACATGACCAAACCATATAGCATGTGGATAGTTATGATGATGTCATACAATATGCCGCCATGGCGATGTATGAAAGAACCTTTCATTTATATATTTCTACTGATTCCCAGACCGCGAGCACCTGGTAATGATATTAATGTTTACTTGCATCCGTTAGTTAACGAGTTGAAAGAATTATGGGAAAAATGAGTGGAGATATGCAATGTGGAAATCGGGACAAAATTTTGGATGCATGTTGTAGTCTTGTGGAAAATTAATGATTTCCCCACATATGGAAACCTGTCAGGTTGGAGCATAAAAGGTTACTTAGCATGCCCAGTATGTAATAAGGATGTTGGGTCCTTATCCTTGAAGCATGGCTACAAGTTATGCTTTATGTGTCATCGTCGTTTTCTACGAACAGGACATCCTTGGAGGACTCGTGGCGTCAGAAGCTTCAATGGAAAACCTGAATGAAGGTCGCCGCCAAAATGGCTAAGTGGGGAAGAGATATTAAACTAGCTAAGGTTGATCAGAGATGTGAAATTTGGGAAACCACCGACCAATAGAAAAAGAAAACACGCTGAGTGGGAGTTGAATTGGACAAAGAGAAGCATCTTCTTCGAGTTTCCATATTGGAAAGATCTTCTACTATGCCACAACTTGGATGTTATGCACATCAAAAAGAAAATTTGTGAGAATGTCATTGGTACATTTCTTGATATAAATGGGAAGACAAAGGACGCCGCAAATGCTCACCGAGATATGGAAGACATAGGAATACGACCTGAGCTACACCTGTTTCGTGATGGGGACAAAATTCTCATGCCATCAGATTGTTACACATTTTCGAAAGATGAGAAGAATAAATTCTTCGAATGGTTGATATCAGTGAAGTTCCCCGATGGATATGCATCGAACATAGCTCGATGCATAAGCACAAAGGAAGGGAAGATGCTAGGAATGAAAAGTCATGACTGTCACGTCCTTCTACAATGGGTTCTACCCATTTTCCTTCGTGGACATTTGACTGAAGATGTTCGCTCGGTACTGATTGAGTTGGGATTCTTTTTTCGGTAATTGTGCTAAAAAAAATTGAGCGTAAACGTACTTGAATGGTTAGCAGATGACATCGTGATCAAACTATGCAAGTTGGGGAAAATTTTTCTGCCAGCATTGTTCAATGTGATGGTCCACGTAACTGTCCATTTACCAAGGGAGGCCATAATTGGAGGACCGGTTTAATATCATTGGATGTATCCTATTAAGAGGTAAAGTATAAAGTCCTTGTATAATGGTCACGTGATTTCCTTGTTTTTATTTCTTTTTCTTTATTGTGTCTACAAGTCTATAATGCTACGTAAAATACACAGGTTCTTGTCCACTTTGAAGGGGTACGTGCGCAATAAGGCATGGCCGGAAGGTTCAATCATTGAGTCGTACATTGACAGTGAATGTCTTGCATTTTGCTCAATGTATCTACATGATATTGACACAATGTTCACTCATGATGAGTGAAATGCAGACGTTCATGCTATTAATGCCGAAGATGAGGAACCTAGGAGCTCTATATTTCGAGAAAATGTTTGGCCTCTCAGTGCACGAGTTTACGATTTCATTGATATGGACGACCTAGAAAAGGCTCATTTTTACGTCCTCAACAATTGTGTTGAAACTGTTCCATATATTGAGTACGTGGTTCCAAACTCCTTACTTTGCATTGTATTTACATATGCATAATTATATACTTACTTGACATTAACATGTACTACTGTTGCATATAGCGAACATAAAGCTGAACTCCTGACCCAAAATGAATGGAATGTTAACGAAAAACATAAGAAGGAATTTATCAACTGGTTTAGGAGTCGTGTAATTAACAAAAACTGCTTAAGTGAGAAGCAATGTATGTTTTCACTATTGACAGTTTATTCTTCTAAACTCCTGCTTATTTAATAGAAGAAAGTCATGTTTTACAATAAGGAACCAACAGAAAGTAAAGATTTGTATGCGTTGGCATGTGGCCTCGATCAACGAGTTAACCGCTACAGTGGTTGCATTGTTAACGGGTTACGATTTCATACAAAGTCCCTAGAACTGCATAGAAGAACCCAAAATTGTGGGGTTGTAGTGCTAGGCACAGAAGGAGATGAAGAAATTGACTACTTTGGTGTGTTGGATGAAATTATAGAGCTTATCTATGGAGCAAACAGAGTCATCCACCTTTTCAAGCGTACCTGGTGGGACATCGGCAATAAAAAAACTAGGATAAACACTGATGCCTACTTCACCAGTGTCAATTTTAGCAAGACCTGGTATCAAAATGACCCTTTCGTGCTTGCGACACAGGCAGAACAGGTGTTTTACCTTAAAGACACCAAATTGAAGGGTGAATGGCATGTGGTCAAAAAATTCCTCCCCGAAATTTGTACGCTATTGCAGAAGTTGCGAATAGTGAGATGAGTGCCAGTGAGGCTGCATTCCAAGAAGATGAGCCATTTGTCCATGCAGCAGTGATTACACGTCAAAATTGCGTAATTGGGCATCTTAACCCGGACTTTACGATTTATATTTTTAATTAAATGTCCAAAATTATTTAATATTTTAATAAAGTTCCAAAATCATCATTCTTGAACCTTATTGCACTATTTATGAAGTTTTGGTAATTTTTTGTTGCAGGAAAAATCTCGAAAACCAAAATCGACACCTGTTCGTATTTCATACATAACTTTTCCGTCCGAGATTCGATCGAGACGATTCAAATTTTTGGAGAAAGAGGAAATGATTATCTACAACTTTAGTGTTTTGAGTTTTGGGAGAAATGAGATCTAGAAGGGTCAAATTTGGTGATGAACAAAGAATGAAAAAAATGAAACAAAATATATATATATATAAGGATATGTGATGTGACTCGGCCATGCAAGCCGGGTCAGCTCCAATTGGGTTGGGTCAAACCGGGTCAAGTCTCTCACACGGATCTTAGGGCAAGCCTCCTCCTCTATTTATTCTTTCTTTTTTCCCCTGTTCTGGGTGTGCCCTGCGCACCACTATTCTCCTCTCTTCTTCTTCTTGTTTATTCTTTCTCTTGCGCTTGCTCTCGGTCAATTTTCTTTTCATGTTCTTCTTCTCTCTATCTCTATCTCTTCTCCTCTCCCTTTTCTCCCTCTTATACTCTAAGTACCCCTGTACCCTTCTCTGTACTGTGGCCTCTTCTTTAGCTTCATCAACAATCCACCGCCGAAACACCCTTAGCCGCAGCACACCAGTGCCGGCTCCTCTGCCTCTCCTTCCATCGGAGCACTAGCAGCTTCTCCTCCCAGAACTGCTGAATTTTAGCCACCAATATACCAGCACCGCATGGCCAAGCCTCCTCTGCAGCAACACCAGAAAACCGAGCATACCAGCAGGACCCGAGAGCCCTTCCATCTTCCACAGCACCAGCTCTGGCCTCCATCACAGCACCACATCTCCCCGAAGCAGCTTCCAAGAGCACCAGCCAAGGATCTCTCTCTCTCTCTCTCTCTCTCTCTCTCTCTCTCTCTCTCTCTCTCTCTCTTATTTGGTTCCTTTTATTTTTTTAGTTTTCTTTTCTTTCCAGTTTTTTTTAGCATTGAATAATTGTTAAACTTTGTTTTGTGAATTTTAATTAAAGCATCAATTTTTAATTCCCTCTATTGGTTGTTATTATTTAATTTAAATTGCATTCATCCTTGTCTTATTTTAGTAACATTAAAGTTTGTATTTTTATCGTGTTCCATTATTGTTTGCGTATTTTAAATTCTTATTGAGTTCGTGTTTGCATTCAAATTATGGTCCTTGCTTCAATTTCGTAGTTTTGTTAAAGGTTTGGTTTTTATTGCGTGTGTGTGTGTGTGTTTGATTGAGTTTCCATTGCATATTTTAATTCCTTATTTGTAGTTGCCATATTTAATAATGCAAGTTTAGGTATTTCCTTAAGTAGACTAGAATTTCCATACTTGTTTTTTTTAATTTAGTGAATGTTAGTTTTAGGGTTTTTAAATTACGTGCCTTTTAATTTGTCAGAAGTAAAATTGAGCAACCTTGAAAACTCTGAATCTAAACCAAGTTCAATGCATTTTTTATTGGACGAACATAAAATCTGAGATTAAAACGGATTCCCTAAGGAGACGATTTAGCCCTTTGGGCTTAATATTACACGACAGAACTCCTATACTTGGGATAGCTTCCAAGCTGCTCATTTTTCGAGTGAGTCAAGTAGCGCAATCTGCTACAGATGTTGTTGAAGAAGGCACTGATCCTATACCATTGCATAGGGATGGTGCCAGGGCAGAACACTTAGGGACTGCTGACATTACAATTGAACCTTCTATAGACGTTCACTTCATCGATGATGCGGAAACTGATGGGGAAGATGAAATAGGGGTCAAGTACTGTAATGAAGAGGAAGACACTTTAGAAAGTGAGGATGATACCGATACTAAGGATGTATAGAGGGGGTAAGCATGTTATTTTTGTCACTATGTATCTGACATGTGTAAATAACTTAAAAATAGATGTATGCTGCATCCATCTAATATTCGTACTTCTTATATTTACTTGTCTATTAATTTGCAGATATGGCAACAGGAGGCCGACGTTGGAGAAATCCTTTCAGGAACACGAGTACATCGCATGAGGATGATCTGACATCCTCCAGACCAGCGGACCCCGTCGATGCTGATGCGGCAGCACCATTGTCTGAGCCATCAGAACCTCGGCCAAACATGGGTACCATTTATGCGACTGACACGTAGCGTGAGTTGCCAACCATCATGAGCAGTGTTGGTATGGATACGATTAATTTATTTACATGTCAACTGTTGATGATAGTTATTCACGTGTATGATTATAATGTTGTTCTTAAATTAACTCTACTTTCAACATCTATGTCCACGATTAGGTCAGGCCGTGGTGCAGCAAAGAACATGTCGTTGAAGAAGCACCTGGATAGGACTAAACAGCGGATTCAGATCGACATTCCTCCAGGATACACCGCCCCGTTGAACGATTGGTGCACCGTGTGGATGAGGGAGCTCGGCATTATATCCCGATAGTATGCTTTAGTCACTGCATTCAGCTGGACGTAGGTGACTCAGAAGCAGCGCATATTTCTTTACATGCGTATTTTGGTAAGTTCCCAAACCCTATAAAGCTATTTTAAATTTAAATATTTTTTTTTACTTTTAATATACTAGCCAATTAACAACTATCTAACATTGTAATTATGCAGGAGGAGTTTGATATGGACATCGTCAAGGATGACCATGTGAGGAGGGCGGTCGACATCGAATTGTGTAATAAATTTAAGAGCTATCGCTCGAAAATGCGCTCCCATTTTTTAGCGAGGGGAGATGAAGCAGAAGCACGGTCATACGATAAGATATTCCAAGAAGATTGGGACGTGGTGTGTTATCATTTCCGCGACCCGCGCTATCAGGTGATGTGTTTGTATTATAATCACTAATTTTTCACAATGATGTCACTAATATGTCGTCATTACATCTTCCTTGTAGGCAATATGTGAAACAAATGCTACCAACCACAGCAAACTCCCTATGACGCATTGCGGTGGATCGAGGCTATTCGTAAATCATCGCCAGGTAATTACTATATATAAAATTATCTGACCATTACATGACATAATACTAATAATGTCTTATATGATAATGTAGCGTGATCCCGATACTGGTGCAGAGGAGCCGCTGCCGAATCTATATCAGAGAACACACCAACGGCGATCGAGGGAGTGGTGCGAGGGTGCGTAGGACAAACATGTAAGTGAAGCAAAAGATTTGGTTTATTATTTTATTCAAAACATCGAAGTTGTAGTCTTACTTATTCCTTTTTATCATTTTCATGATTGAAATTAGGAACGGATGGTCGAGCTAAGGGATGCACCTATTTCAGAGGGGAGTCAGCACATGACAGATTTCAAGATCACTTCCTAGGTGCTTGGGCAACGAGCAGGGGGTTGGTTACATCGCCCCAACAGCATCATCATCCATGGGTGTGGCGGCTCCTACAGAGTTGGAATAACAACGTCGAGAGGCCAAGTACGATAAGCAAGAGATGGCTCGACAGATGCAGATGATCGCTATGGAGAACGCGGAATTGAGATCGGAGGTCTCCAGCTTTTGGGCCCAGATGTAAGCCATGATGGATAGGCAAGCGCGGTTAGAGGAAAGGATGCGCCAATCTAGACCAGATGATGCGGGTGGCTCCTATGATTAATTATAAGGTATTATGATCAAAAATTGAGTTTCATGTTAAATAATGCTAGTCTAGAATGCCTCCTGCATGGCGGATGCAGTTGATGTGTATTGCATGCTGGTAGTGGATATAGGTTCTTGTGTGCCTTCAACTTCTTATAAATGATCTATTTGAACCTATCAGGTGTAGGTTTTGTGGGAAAACGTTCAATTTACAGATGGCATGCCGCCGAAATTGCGTTAAAATTTTCCCAAACAAAAAGAGAAGATAGGCTTAGTTTAATGTTAAAATATTTTTGAAAGGATGAGTGAAACTTAGGAATCATAATAAATGAGGCAATGTAGACTTAGTTCATTTACAACGGACATTCATTTATATGTTTTTGGTCTGGTAAGCTTAAAGCATTCATTGTCATGCTGAAATCATTGAAAATATTATATACACTTAGCTGAGAATTTGAAAATTTGAAAAAGGCATACGTTGAATATATACATAACTCACAGGGAGCATCAGTTTCATAATTATTAAATTAAATACTCTCATCATCTCATAACGTTCATGTCCAAATGGCTGGATGAATAACAATACTACATTGAACCCAATACTATCCACTATTCTCTGCTATTTATATTCTGAATTTAAGATATGGTTACACGTATTACTGTCGTGAATATGCTACATGATTGCATGCTAGTCTAGAATGCCTCATGCATGGTGGATGCAATTGATGTGTATTGCATGTTGGTAGTGGATATAGATTCTCATGTGCCTTCAACTTCTTATAAATGATCTATTTAAACCTATCAGGTGCAGGTTTTATGGGAAAACATCCAATTTATAGACGACATGCTGCCAAAATTGCCTTAAAATTTTTCCAAACAAAAAGAAAAGATTGGCTTAATTTAATGTTAAAATATTTTTGAAAGGATGAGTGAAACTTAGTAATCATAATAAATGAGACAATATAGACTGAGTTCATTTAGAAAGGACATTCATTTATATGTTTTTGATTTGGTAAGCTTAAAGCATTCATTGCCGTGCCAAAATCATTGAAAATATTATATACACTTGGCTGAGGATTTGAAAATTTGAAAAAGGCATACGTTGAATATATACATAACTCACAGGGAGCATCAGTTTCATAATTGTTTAAATTAAATGCTCTCATCATCTTATAACGTTCATGTCCAAATGCCTAGATGAATAACAATACTACACTGAACCCAATACTATCCACTGTTCTCTACTATTTATATTCTGAATTTAAGATATGGTTACATGTATTACTGTCGTGAATATGCTACATGATTGCATGCTAGTCTAGAATGCCTCCTGCATGGAGGATGCAGTTGATGTGTATTGCATGCTGGTAGTGGATATAGGTTCTCGTGTGCCTTCAACTTCTTATAAATGATCTATTTGAACCTATCAGGTGCAGGTTTTATGGGAAAACATCCAATTTATAGACGACATGCTGCCAAAATTACGTTAAAATTTTTCCAAACAAAAAGAAAAGATAGGCTTAATTTAATGTTAAAATATTTCTAAAAGGATGAGTAAAAACATTTGCCATGTCCGAGCCAAAAAAAAAAAATGCCATGATCTAGTGGCTTTTCAGCAGTTGAGTGAATACTATAAATCCCTTGGACTATCTTTAGTTTGTAGAATGCTTATTTCTAGGAATAGAGATAGTTGTAATAGAAGAACTTGATAATTTGTATTAAAAATGTATTATAATGCACAAGTTAAAATTTATAATTTCTTATCAATCATAGTAAAAAGTAGACAAGGAATGGCTATAATTTCATCATAGATATACCTTCCATATTCCATGCTGAGTGGAAGAATGATGAATAAATATGAAATGACTATTATCTCTATTCCTAGATATCTTCTTTTATTCCATCCTATTCGTAGGAATAACTATTCAGTGAACCAACAAAACCTCAATGTATCTGGTGAACTTTTATGAGGCATCCCACTCATCATCTGATGTCAATTGTTCTCATGTGGTGAGGTGCCTTATTTTTGTTAGTTGTTTGTGGTCAGTTTGTGAAAGTAGCTTGGGCTTGTTTAGTTGTCAAAAACAATTTTTCATTTTTCATTTTTAGATTTAAAATGACCAAAATATAACCTTGTTTTGAATTAATATAGATGTCTTCAAAATAGGGAAATGTGCTGACATTTTTTATTTCATTATATTTTGAAAATAGAAAACAAAAATTATTTTCCAATACTAAACTAGATGTTACATTTTCTGATACTCAACGATGTGGGGGGTATCTTTTGCATGGAAAATTTGTCAAGCATCAATTTATACTACTGAATATTGCTGTATTTGTTTTGATTTTTCTTTTATGTTGGGCATCTCGGCTAAATGCATTGGTTAAATGGTTTTGCAGATATATTTTGGAGGGGAAAGAGCTGGAATTCTACATAAAGAAGATCCAGAGGAAGAAGGGAAAGAAGGGAAAGGGAGCAGGTGCTGCCTAAAGTCTTGTTACCTAGAGATCATTTTCATTTTTCTCAATCTCATATCTCATTTCAAGCATTGGACTCTCAAAAGATTTCTAGATGAATTTGTTTGTTTATCTGAACTTGGTTTCTTGTGTTACTGTTAAATGCCTCATTAGAATATATCAAACAACATTGTCTCTTATAGTTTTAATTGTTATTTAAACAAATGGAGTTTTTGTATTTTAATTTGAATTTGTACTAGTATTTGTATTTGAATTTTGAATATTTTTAAATAATTTTTGTTATCTGAACACATGTTATTTCTTCATTTTAATTGAATTTGTATGAAATTTTGAATGGTTTCAATTTATGTATTTGAAAATGTAATTATAGATTTTTATATAAGAATTCATGATTAAAAAAAATTAGTATTAAAAGGTTTTTTTTTTTTTTTTTTCTAATTATTAGTGAAAGATTCAAATTCGTCACTAATAGTAAGGTATTAGTGACGAATTTGAATCCTTCACAAATAACTTACTTTTAGTAAAGAATTTTGGATTCGTCAATAATACAATGCTAGTAGTGATGAATTTTTAATTCAGTACTAATACCATACTAGTAGTGACGAATTTCTAAGTCGTCACTAATACTCTTCTAGTAGTGACGAATTTCTAATTTGTCACTAATACTCTTCTAGTAGTGAAAAATTTCTATTTCGTCACTAATACCCCTACTATTAGTGTCGAATTTGAGTTAAGCCGTTCCATACTGTATAGTGACGGTGTTAGGGTTTTAGTGACGGATTATATCTGTCACTAATATTCCATTATTAGTGACGAAAGTTATATTCGTTAGTAAAAGTTAGTAGTAACGACACATATAACAACTATTTTAAAACCGTGACTAATAATCATAAATTCATCACTAATACTATTAGTGAAAAATTTATGACTATTAGTGACGAAATGGATCCTTCACTAATACCCTAATTTTTTGTAGTGCAAGCCATTCATTTTCGATCTCAATTCGTCTTCCAAGGCCTTTCGAAAACCAATATAGTTAGCTTCGAAATCAATGGAGGCCATGAGGTCTCCGCCGTCTTAGAAAACCCTAAGGTCTACCTCTGACATCAGGCAATGGACCTCTTCGAGCTTGGACTCCCCATGCGCCATCTCAATTGCTCTCACTCTGAGATCATCAAGGACGTTGAAGCCTCTCAGTCTCACCTCCACATGTGATTCAAGGTCTCTCACTGTGTGTGTGTGTGTGTGTGTGTGCATGTGTGCGTGTGCGCACGCATGTGTGGAATTGAAGAATGTGTTTTGTGGTGTTTCGATTACTAAATTTAACCTCAATCTAACCATTTTATTGGTCTCCTTCATTTTGTTTATGTGTGTGTAAGGAAGTGAAGATTGTTTTCATCTACATTGGAATGGAATGCAATTTGTTTTTGCGTTACATATCTTTGAATTATTGTTGAAGGATTTTATGATTGATAAGTTTAAGAGAAGGTAAGAGAACTAGTACTCTCTTTCTCTCCCTATTTGATGGCCCACTAGCAAGATCGGCTTGGGTGCTGTTATTTGGATGTCACGTAGTGTGGTTAATTTTTGAAAGCTTACAACATCAATTGTGATATCTTGAGCTCTGCATGGATTTTCTTCTTTGAGCACAAGTACAATTCAATTTATGGATTGTAGATGTGATAAACTTAAAGAAAGACTTTCTTTTATTTTAGTATTCAACGTAACGAGTTGTATATAATACATGAGAAAGGGAACAAGATCCCAAATTACTCCTAAATATCTACTCTACAATAACTGTACAATAATTGATAGATGGAAGGTAATGCCTAAATATTTTCTCTATAATAACTGTATAATAATTTATAGATAGAAGGTGCAGATATTTCTTTAATACTCCCCCCTCAAGTTGGAGCATGGAGATCTGTAATGCCCAACTTGCATGATAAGTCTTGGAAAGCTTTATGACCCAAAGCTTTGGTGAAGATATCGACAAGCTAATTTTGGAATGTTCTTAGTAAAAAGGAGGCCAACTCGTAACTTTTCATGAACAACATGACAATTAATTTCTATATGTTTTGTATGTTCGTGAAAAACAGGATTTTGGGCAATGTGAAGGGTTGCTTGGTTGTCACAATATAATAGCATAAGTTGGGAATGCGGAACACCAAGATCATTTAAAAGAGTTTTGAGCCATGTAAGTTCATAGGTAGTGGAAACAAGTATCCAATACTTAGTTTTGGTAGAGGAGTAAGAAACTATAGTTTTTTTATTAGTGCGCCAAGAAATGGGGCTAGTGCCCAGCTGAATGAAAAAACTGATGGTGGAGCAGCGAGTGAGTGGACAAATAGCCCAATCCGAATCAAAATAGGTCGAGACTTGAAGAGTGTTGGCACTAGGAAAAAATAAGCATTGGCCTAGAGATGCCTTAATGTATCAAAGAACACGTACAACAACATCATAATGTGGTTGTCTAGGCTGGTGCATAAATTGGCTTAGAATGTTGACTGAAAATACAATGTCGGGACGAGTGATGGAGAGATATATTAAACGTCCAATGAGACATCAAAAAGAGCTTGGATTAGAGAGAAGATCACCATGAGTATTATTAAGCTTGAGGTTTTGTTCCATGGGAAAGTTGGTAGGACGAGCACCAAGATGACCGCTATCAGTGAGGATGTCAAAAGCATATTTTCGTTGATTAAGAAATATGCCAGTGGGAGAGTAGGCAGCTTCAAGACTAAGGAAATATTTCAGTTTGTTAAGATCCTTGAGTTTTAATTTTTAAGCAAGCATGGCCTTGAAATTGCTAATATCGGAGAGATCATTGCCTGCCATGAGAATGTCATCAACATAAACAAGTATAAGAGTAAAAGACTGACCCCGAGAGTGGGTGAAGAGAGAGTGATCAGCCTGAGATTGGGTGAAACCCTCAGCAAGTAAAACAAAAGATAATTTAGAGAACCAATTGTGAGAGGCTTGCTTGAGGTCATAAAGTGATTTCTAAAGACAACAAATATGATTCTTCCCCTGTTTGCAATAACCCGGTGGAGGGATCATTCAAACCTCCTCATCGAGGTCACCGTGGAGAAAAGCATTGTTGACGTCCAATTGAAGGAGATGTCAATTCTGAGCTGTAGCCACTGCAAGAACACACCTAACAGTAACTAGTTTAGCAATAAGAGCAAAAGTGTCATGATAATCCAAACCTTCTACCTGAGTGTAGCCCTTGTCCATCAAGCAAGCTTTGTGTCACTCTATGGATCCATTGGCCCAAATTTTTTTTTTAAGCACCCACTTATAGCCAATTGGTTTTTTACTGGGTGGAAGGTGTTGAAGAATCCAAGTATGATTGGCTTCTAAGGCTTGGATTTTAGTAGCCATGGCATCACACCAATGTGGATGTAGCACATCTTAAGAATATAAGGTGGGTTTGGGATGTTGGGACATAATAGAAAGAAAAGCCAAATGTTGATTAGAAAAACGATGATAAGATAGAAAGGAGGAAAGACAATGAACCATACCTGAGGAAGATCTTAAAACTAGTGAAGCCGTGGAGGACTTTGGTAAAATAGGGCATATATAATCGTCAAAGTGAGAGGGATTTATGACAACTCGTTTTGGCCATGAAGAGATGGGTGGAGGGGGTGGTGGGGAAGAGGGTGAGGATGAGGGAGTCAGTGAGGATACTAAGGGAGAAAGAGGGAGAGATGAGGGACTAGGGGTAGGTGTGTTTAGTTGAGTAGTTAAAGTGTAGGAATGGTGGATATAAGGAATATGAAGGGGAAGGACTGGAGAAGATGGAGGATTCGGAGGTATGAGATGATAGGGAAAAATATTTTCTTCAAAAGTGACATCACGAGAGATGAAATTTTTTTTGTTTTCAAGATCGTATACACGATAAGCTTTATGATGAGCAGGATAGCCTAAGAAAACAGTGTTTTTCTCTGGTTGTTAAAAATTAATCTTGTTTTTTGTTTTTTTAATGGTTGTTTCTGGAATCCCAAGACCAAGTTTGAGTTCTTGACTTGTGATTTTGAATTTTCTTAGGTTGGATTTTAGGCTCAAATCATGTTAGTGGGTTGGGCTTGGGATTAGGCTAAGGTGGTGTCAGTGGGAAAGGCATGTTGGGCGAACTTCTTTGGTGGGCTTGGGATGGGGGCCTAGGCAAGGGCCAAGTGAAAGTTAAGGGTGGACAGGCACATATACATAAGACCATCCAAGTTAAGAGAGACAACAACAAAATGGCTCAGGATGATTCATCGCAGTCCCCATGGCTGCCATACATCACCCTCAGGCCCACATCCCCAAAAATCTAACCATTTGCAATGTGGTATCCTAGTAGACTTCATGATTGAAGGCAAAAGACTCCATATTTATATTTGATTTTTTTTGCGATTATCATTTTTAATATATTTTCAATGTAGTAAATGGATTGTAAAGGTTTGTTAATGGATTAAAATGTAATAAGCTTATTTTTTTTCTTTATTGCCTTTTAATTTCGATGATATGTATGCGCACACAAATCAAGAGGAGGAGCAAAGGGAGTGCCTATGAATTTGAGAGTGAAATATGACTTTGAGTTCCCTATGGGTCTCGTGGGTCCATATTATGAAACACACCTCTAATTTTTTTTGTTATTTTTAAAGAAAATTTCAGACATAACTCCAATAAGATGGTGAGATGTAAGGATGAGAGGTGGAAAGATGAAATCAAGGGAGGCATGCTCATGTAATGGCCCTAAGGATGCTTGAGAGCTCGATGAGCAGTAAGAGAGGTTAGGTGAGAAAAAAAGAGAAAGAGGGATCCGCAAGTGCTTGTCTTTAGTTTTGCAAAAGATGAAATTTAATTAACTCGAAAACAAAAATTAAAAAACACTTGGACATTTAAAAACTAATAATTGTTTTTGAAAATTTTACAATTATGCAACAATAAATAAGTTCTAATTTTTTCTATATAATGCCATGGATAAATTAAGGTGTCAACACACAATTAATTTGACCAAAAGTTTCTTAATTATAACATTTTTTCGACTTAAGCTCAATGAGTGCACTCAGCTTTTTGGCTTATAGCCAATAAAAGAAACATGCACAAGCACAACTTACTGAAAAAAGAACATGGGTTATCAAGAACATAAATTATTTTACTAATAAAAATGAGTAAACATACATATTGCACAATGCTTATAGAGTTAGATAGTCAAACAACCTGTGCATCACAAGGTTATTGACTGTTACTATAAAGGATATATTCATTTTCACAATTACTTTTTAGCCTCATTTTTAAAATCTATAAAATGTCACTATAAGTGCCGACAACAAAAGAAAACACACGACATTATTAGTAATTGAATGTCATATTGACTACTCATAAGATTAAATAACAAAACTTTTAGTAGAGAAATATTAATAGTTGATATTAATTAATTACTTACCATAACTTCTTATTGCACTATTAAGTGCCCATTAGTGTCAATGTAATTCAAAATTGTCCTCATTTAAATTTTGAATAGATTGCTTAATGGAGAACAGTAGGTGGTAGGGCCACATACAGGGCACAACTCATTATCATAGATATGCATGTCTAACACTTGTGCAGCTGCATATATTCATGTAGGAGAGAGAGAGAGAGAGAGAGAGAGAGAGAGGAAGGGTGAGAGAGAGAGAGAGGGGAGAGGGAGGAGAGACGAGGGAGGAGAGGGGAGGCAGGAGAAGAGAGAGGAGGGCGGAGAGAGGAGGAGGGGAGAGAGAGAGAGGAGAGGAGAGATGAGGAGGTGAGATGGAAGAGAGAGAGAGGAGAGAGAGAGAGAGGCGACGAGACGGAGATAGAGGAGGAGAGAGATAGAAGGGAGAGAGGAGAGAGAGTGTGTGAGGGCGGGAGAGAGTGAAGAGAGGAGGAGAGAGGAGGGGAGAGAGAGGTGAGAGAAGGGAGAGATGAGAGCGAGGGAGAGGGGAGAGGGGAGATGGAGGAAGGGAGAGAGGAGAGGGAGAGAGAAAGGCGGAGGAGTGGAGGACGGAGAGGAGAGCAGAGGTGTGTATCGTGCCAATTATGGTGGATCTGCATGCCAAACATTTGTGTGGTTGCATGTACATGTTAGTGTTGCATCCACACTCGTTTCATCAATACTATGGATAAAGCCCAAATGTGTGGGTGTGTGTGTGGTGTGGTGTTTGTGAGATGAGAGAGAGAGATGAGAGAGAAGAAAGGGAGGGAGAGCGAGAGAGAGAGAAGAGGTTTATAGAAACCCCAAAAAGGTCATTGGTTTTCCAAGATAAATCTTTTATTAAGCTTCTTAGCAATGCATGTGTTTGAAAATTGATTCAAAAAAGCTATAACAGGATGGTCCATAAATGGGTTATTATAAGGTGCGTTGGTATCATAGGTCGACTCATTATGTTGCAACTATAAACTAATGCTTGCCAACTCAAAGCATAAGACCTATGGAGAAAAGGTTGAGAATAATCAGAAAATAGATAGGGAAAGTATGAAAATGAACGGCGAATGGAGATGGCGGGGCACGAGCAATGCTAGGGAAGCATGGACTTAGAGGGAGGTTTGCGAAGCCAACGACCTCAATGATAACTAAAGGCGTATTCCTGACTAGACTTATTTCCATGCGGGCTTTACCAACATCCGAGCCATAGTCTCCACGAAATATAGTAGAGTAACAAACCGATGATCTACCTTGTTTGGGTTGATTTTTGTCAAAATTGAAACGTATTACTGATTTTCCACCTTTCCCCCCCTAAGGTTCATCATCAACGTTGTGAATTTCACAAAAAGGACATGCTCTTTTCTAAAACACATACTTGAGATGGATCCCGTACTCGAAACATGGTTGGACGAGATTCCTTTTGTTTTATCCCGAGCAGTTGCCAACAATATAAGAGCTGATATCCAACTCCTATTTTTTCCGACACTTCTCAGTAATCAACAGGAAGAAAATTGGAACATGGCTTTCACATACAACATCGATACTTTTTAGGTAGTAGTTTATTGCAAAACTCCACCCATCCATGAGTACTGCTCCCCTTTAATCTTATAACTCCCAAAACGACGAAGGTGAAAATTTTCATTTATAGCAGGCTTCAAATAACCACATTAAGATCCCATTTGATGCTTACAGACGTACAACATTATCTCATCGTTTTGGAGACCCCTAATAATTCTTTCGAATCCGTATCCCAATTTTAAAACTCACATAGTAGCTGAATCTCAGATAATGATGCTAGATTGTGCCAGAAACACTCTTGAGGGGCCATTGACTACAAACTTATCAACCAAAAAGAAACTGTTTCCTTCTCTAACATGCACATAAACATTCTAATAATGGAAAGACCTTTAAGATATCTTCCAAAACTGAGAGCCGTATAAGTATAATTGATAGTGAGTCATGTTGACCTGATTTAACGTATTATAACCTTAATAAAAGTGGGCCCCAAGATTATCTAAGTCAGTCAGTTCCAAACTAAGTCATGTGACAAGATGTTTCAACGTCATTAAGGTCCTTACACCAACACCCCATCATCTGAGGGGGGTTTGACGAACCTTGGACCAAACCCACGATTTCATTTTTGTCCTACATTACTCTTCCCAGCGAAAAGGAAAGAGAATGAAAATAATATTTATGATCACCACCCAAGGAAACTGCCGAGAACTGCTAGCGTTAGTGTCACCGCATTGATAAAACACTGTTGAAAAGGATGGAAGAGGACTCCACTAAAACAGCAACTCATCTACAACCACCCTATTAATTAATATTCATGATCAAAAGCCCTATATATAATATTGCCAAATAATCAACACGCCTAATAACTAATAAGCAATAATCAAAACCATAAAAATAATAGTACAATAATATACAATAAAAATAACATTCAACATAGATCACATACCTAAAATATTCCATAAATATGAAAATAATCCAAACCTAAACATAATAGTGAAATAAATAACGAACTAACATGAAAATAATCAAAAACCCTTAAACTAAGAACAACAACACAACCTAACGATTACCAGAAACCGATTAATACATGTGAAATAATCAAAGCGCTTCTAAAACAACACATAAAGCATAATAACATGAAAATAATAAAACGAATAAATAAACTCAAAGACGGGCATGACACAATAACATGATGATAATCAAAAACACTAAAAGATAATACACTAACAACGGGTACTGATATATCAAAACCAAATTAATATCAATAAATATAACAAATAAGAACAATATCAATACGATAACCATAATATCACCTGAAATATAAAACATGATAACGACAACAATATAAATAATGAACAAAATATCACATGAAAATACCAAATATGATCATGGACAGCATATATAAACAGAATAAAAACAATGAATAGATAGAATATCTACATTGATCTAATACACCCAGATCAACATGATAAACAATAATATTTACATAAATATATAAATGTAATAACCAATAATAAAATATATACATGAAAATAACAATCGAGGTTTGTATCGTCAAATTATTGTGGCTATGCATGCCAAACATTTGTGTTGTTGCATGTACATGTAGTGTTGGCATCCACACTCGTTTCCATCAATATATGGCATAAAGCCCAACATGTGTGTGTGTGTGTGTGTGTGTGTGTGTGTGAGAGAGAGAGAGAGAGAGAGAGAGAGAGAGAGAGAGAGAGAGAGGTTTATAGAAACCCCAAAAGGTCATTGGTTTTCCAAGATAAATCTTTTATTAAGCTCTCTTTAGCAATTTGCAGTTTGAAAATTGATTCAAAAAGCTATAACAGGATGGTCCATAAATGGGTTATAATGGTGAGCTTGGTAATCATAGTCACTCATCTGTTGCAATATAATAATGCTTGCCAACTCAAAGCATCAACATATGGAGAAAAGGTTGAGAAAATAGTAAGGGAAAGTATTGAAAATGAAGAGAATGAGATGGATGGAGCACGAGCAATGTAGGGAAGAATGGACTTAGAGGAGGTTTTGCGAGCCAAGACCTCACTGATAACTAAACTGCATTCCCTGACTCATACTTATCTTCCATGCGGGCTTTACAACATCCGAGCCATAGTCTCCAAGAAATTATAGTAGGTAACAAACCGATGATCGTACCTTTTTGGGTTGATTTTTTGTCAAATTTGAACCGTATACTGATTTTCACCCTCCAAGGTTCATCATCAAAGTTTTGAATTTCCAAAACAGACATTGCTCTTTTCTAAACCATACTTGCGATGGATCCCGTACTCAGAACATGGTTGAGAGATTCCTTTTTTTTTTATCCTCGTAGCAGTTGCAACATAAGACTATATCAACTCCTATTTTCCGCACTCTCTCATCAACAGGAAGAAATTGGAACATGGCTTTCCACATACACATCGATACTTTTTTAGGTAGTAGTTTATGCCAAACTCACTCCATCCATGAGTACTGCTCCCCTTTAATTCTTATCACCTCCCAAACCGACGAAGTTGAAAATTTTTCATTTATAGAAGGCTTCCAAATAAACACATTAGATCCCAATTTGTGCTTTACAGACGACAACAAAATCTCATTCGTTTTGGAGACCCCTACTAATTCTTTCAGCATATCAGTATCCCAATTTTCAAACTCCCAATAGTATTGAATCTTAAGATCATGATGCTAGATTGTGCAAGAACACTCTGTGAGGGGACCATTGCTTAACAACTTATCAAACCAAAAAGAAACTTTTCCTTCTCTAACATTCACATAAACATTCTCATACTGGAAAGACCTTTAAGATTATCTTCCAAAACTGAGAGCCCGTATAAGTATAATTGATTGAAGTCATGTGACCTGATTTAACGTATTTAACCTTAAATAAAAGGGGCCCAAAGATTATCTAAAGTCATCAGTTTCCAAACAAACTTCATGTGAAAAGATCTTTCAACGTCATTAAGGTCCCTTACACCAACACCCCCTTCATCTAGGGGTTTACGAACCTTTGACCAAACCCACGATTTCATTTTTGTCCTACCATTACTCTTCCCCCAGAGAAAAGAAAAGAGAATGAAATTAATATTTCTGATCACCACCCAAGGAACTGAGAGAACTGCTAGCGTATGTGTCACCATGCATGATAAAACATGTTGAATAAGGATGAGAGGACCTCCATAAGACAGCAACCTCATCTTCCAACTCACCCTATTAATAATATACAATGATCAAAACCCTAATATAAAATATGCAATAATCAACACCCTAATAATAATAAGCAATAATCAAAACCCTAAAAATAATATTACAATAAATACAATAAAAATAACATTCAAATAATCACAACCCTAAAAATATTACATAAATATGAAAATAATCCAAACCCTAAACATAATATTACATAAATACAATAACATGAAAATAATCAAAAAACTAAAATAAGACAACAATCAAAACCCTAAAGATACATAAACAATAATAACATGAAATAATCAAACCCTAAAAACACATAAACAATAATAACATGAAAATAATTAAAACCCTAAAAATAATACAAAGACGACATGACACAATAACATGATGATAATCAAAACACTAAAAATAATACAATAACAACATTACGATAATCAAAACCCAATATTAATATCATATAAATATAACAATAATAACAATATCAAATCATAACCAATAATATCACCTAAATATAAACATGATAACGACAACAATATAAAATAATGAACAATAATATCACAAAAATACAAATATGATAATGACAGCAATATAACATAATAAACAATAATAGAATATCTACATGATAATAATAACAATATAACATGATAAACAATAATATTACATAAATATATACATGATAATAATCAATAATAAAATATATACATGAAAATAACAACATAACAAAGACAAGAAGAAACATAAATACCATAAAAAATAAAAACAATAAAAATCTCACCTTTGGAGAAGGAAAAGGATAAGAGGCCATGAGGGAGGTTGGAGAGGGGCTGGGTCGTGGCTGAGAGCGAGTGATGAAGGTGATCGTGAGAGGATGAGTGTCGGACTGGTGTGAGGTTGAGAGGGAGGCTGCTGTGTGGTTGAGTGTGTGCGTGAGGAGTTGAAGAGGGGTTGGAGAGGGGTTGTGCACTGTGTGAGCTTGGAGAGGGAGAAGGTGAGGTTGTGGTGGAGGGAGAAGGTGAGGCTGTGGTGGTGTGTTGAGAGAGTGAGGCTATGGTGGTTTGTGCACAGCTGCCGTTCCTTCTCTGCGGCAGTGTCTTTCCTATGTGGTGCCCTCCTTCCTCTCTTTTTCTTTTCTTTTCCCCTCTCTCCCTCACTTTTCTTTTCTTTTTTTACCTTGCGGCCGCGTGTGTCTGCTTTCCTGCGCGTACAACAGCTTTATAGCTGCTTCCTTCTTTCTCAGCAATAGTTGTCCTTGCATGGCCCCTTCCAAGTCCCTAAATGTTGCCCTAGCCTTCCTTGCATGACCTTTTGAGTGCATGTTTATGGGCCAAACTCTCCATGGCCCATGCAATGCTCTCTCTCTATGCATATATTTATTAGCATTGCTTTAGCTCATAAGATTTCATTTTTTGGTTGCCCAATTTTTATCATCCAAAAATAAATATCCAGTTACAAAAAAATGATGAACTTAATTTCCAACAACGAAAGGACTCAATTTTAAATGGACCCAATTTTAAGGACTCAATTTTTATTTCAAACAGGACTTAATTTTAAAATAAGAAATGAACTCAATAAAAAAAGACTCAATTTTAAAATAATAGGGGTTCAAATTTAAAATAATAGAGACTCGATTTTAAAATAATATGAACTCAATTACAAAAACTAAAGACTCAAATTTCTGAAATATAAAATTAAATCCCTCTTCGTGTAAATTACCAAATTGTTACAATGGGTCCCTTTATCAAGAAAAGAGAGGTCTGGTTAAAATTGGGTGTTTACGGTAGGGAAGAGAGGTGGAAAAATGAAATCGAGAGAGGTATGTTCATGTAATGCCCCAAAGGATGCTTGAG
The DNA here is from genome assembly GCF_029873635.1 of Malania oleifera. NCBI lineage: Eukaryota > Viridiplantae > Streptophyta > Magnoliopsida > Santalales > Ximeniaceae > Malania > Malania oleifera. The sequence continues at coordinate 26,619,421 of NC_080421.1, forward strand.
AGCTCCATTAGGAGGAAGAGTGGTTAGGTGAGAAAGAGAGGAGAAAGAAGGATCCACAAGAGCTTGTCTTTACTTTTGCAAAAGATGAAATTTAATTAACTCGAAAACAAAAATTAAAAAACACTTCGAACTTTAAAAGCTAATAACTTTTTTTGAAAATTTTAAAATTATGCAACAGTGTTTGGCCCATAAACATTTTAAAAACCTTTTTTCTATATGACGCCATGAACAAATTAAGGTGTCAACACACAACTGATTTGACCAAAAGTTTCTTAATTATAACCTTCTTGTAACTTAAGCTTAACGAGTGCACTCAGCTTTTTGGCTTATAGCCAATAAAATAAACATGCAGAAGCATAACTTACTAAAAATAGAACATGAGTTATCAAGAACATAAATTATTTTACTAATAAAAATGAGTAAACATACGTATTACACAATGCTTTAAAGTTAGATAGTCAAAGAACATGTGCATCACTAGGGTATTGACTAGTATTATAAAGGGGATATTCATTTTCACAGTTACTTTTTAGCCTCAATTTTAAAATCCATAAAAGGTCACTATAAGTGCCTACAACAAAAGAGAACGCACAACATTATTAATAATTAAATGTCATATTGACTACTTACAAGATTAAACACACTACAAAAAAACTGGTTAGTAACGAAATTATTAGTGACGGATTCAATTTTGTCTCCAAAAGTGGGTATTAGTGACGGTTTTAGCAACTGTCACTAATATGACACTATTAGTGGCGGATTTGAAACTGTCACTAATAGTTTCGTCACTAAAAATCGAAAAATATCGCAGAAAAACATTTTTCGTGCGAAAATTATCCTAGGAAAATATTAGCGATTTCTGTGGTAGTAGTGACGAATTAAATTAGTCACTACTATTATTTTAAAAAAATAAATAAATAAAAATTTATTTCACAATATTAGTAACGAATCTTCAATTTCATCACTATTAGCCCCTTATTAGTGACGAATTTAGGAGTCGTCACTAATACTTCTTTTATTGAAAAGAAAAAAATTATTTCACAATATTAGTGACGAATTTATAGATTCATCACTATTAGTCCCTTATTAGTGACGGATTTGGGAACCGTCACTAATACTTCTTTTATTTAAAAGAAATAAAAAAATTATTTCACAATATTAGTGACGAATTTGGAGATTTGTCACTATTATCCCCTTATTAGTGACAGATTTGGGAGCCGTCATTAATACTTCTTATTGAAAAAAAATAAAACAAAATTTATTTCACAATATTAGTGATGAATTTGTAGATTCTTCACTATTAGCCCTTATCAGTAACGGATATGGGAACCATCACTAATACTTCTTTTATTTAAAAATAATAATTTATTTAAGAGTATTAGTGATGGTTTTGAAATCTTCACTAATACTCAAAACCCTAAATCCCTTAACTCCCCCCAAATTCCCTCCTTCCTCTCCTTTTTACTCCTCCCTCTTTCTCCCGATCCTACTCCTTACTCATCCTCCCTCCTCCCTGTCGACCTGCTCCTCGCTCATCCTCCTTTTTCCTTCTCGGCCTGCTCCTCCCTCTTTCCTGCCATTTCCTCCCTCCTCCTCTCGGCCTGCCCCTCCCTCCTGCTTCTCGCTTATCCACTTTGCACGCAGCAACATCCTCCCACCACTGAGTCTCGAGTCGCTGCCCAACGCATCGCTGCTCATACGTTTCCACTGTCATCCCCTGCTGCCACCGCCACCTCTGCTGCTCTTAGGTAACCTCCTCCTTTTCTTCTTCTTCTACCACAAAGGACTACATGTGCGTGTGTGTGTGTGTGTGCGTGCGCGCACGCCCGCGTGTGTGTGATAGTGTGCACGCATGCGTGTGAGTGTGTGTGTGTGTGTGTGTGTGTGTGTGTGTGATAGTGTGCCTATGTGCGTGTGTGTGTGTGTGTGTGTGTGTGCAAAAAAATATTTGTGCATATGATTCATATATATGCAATATCCATTATATTGATCCATATGAATTCTTTGGTCTGTCAACTGAGGAGATGAAATGATATTTGTCTTGAACTGAGGTGGGATATTATAGTTGTAATAAAGTGTTCAATGAGTATGGTTTGTGTCTCAATTCCTGGCATGATGTCCAAGATTAGTGTCCTTCAAATTACGTGTTTTCCCCTTTAGTAATAATTTGAGGGTTGGTTTTTCAAGCTTGTTCTAATCATTAGGGCTAAAACTAAAATCCCTTGGCATATCGCTGCCTGCCTCTTTGGAATTGATGGAGACAACTTCTTTTTCTTTTTCTTGTTCAACATAAGAAAAAGTATGGCACAAGCACACGTATACAACTTAGTATGCTACAAATAGGTATTAGGAAAGTGCCCCAGGTGTCATCCTATTCATCACCAGAATTATTGTCACTGGATTCAAGATTTGTTTGTTGATTCATTTTTTCAAACCATGCTCCATAATTAAATTCTAGTATTAAAATGTTTATTATTCATAATGGGACTCTATAATGGATAAGCTTAAAAGATGCAGTTATCAACTTGATGAAAAGCTTCTAGAAAATTAGATTATAAACTCCAATATGCGAGTTGTATTTCATACCTTATGAATAGTAGTTATACCATCATGTTCAAACTTAAATTTCACACTAAAAGAACCCAAAAGGCCCATCCTCCATTTATCACTACAAAAAATGTTATTAAAGTATTAATATCAAACCAAAAATCAACACTAATAATGTACTTTTAGTGACGGTTTCTTGTTTATCACTAAAACTTTTGTTACTAAACGTACATTTTCCTGCTTTAATGATGACGTCAATATATTAGTAACGATTTTTCAGTTATTTGTAACAAAATCTATTGGTCACTAATAGTCTACTCTTATATATATATATATATATATATATATATATATATATATATATATATATATATATATGTATGTGTGTGTGTGTGTGTGTGTGTGTGTGTGTGTGTATGTGTGTGTGTGTGTGTGTGTGTGTGTGTTGATAATTTAATAATGTGTGTGTGACGAAGTGTTATATATTATTTTTGTGATGTTGGAGTAGTGCTTGTATTTATTGAGAATATATTGTTGTCTTAACAAATCCCTTTTTCCAATAAAAATAAATATTATTGTTTGAAGTATATTGATGATAGCTTTTAAACTTTTGAAATTTTAAGTAAAATTGAAATTTGAGATGTTAGATACAACATTTTATTGGACGTCTTACATCTAAATTAATTATAGTTGTATAATGACTAATGCTCAACTGATTTATGAATTTCATTGATATTAATTGAATATGAATATTTAATATGACTAGTATATTATAGTAAAACCTTGGTTTTGTAAAAAATCATGAAGCCATATTAAATTTTCAACATTCAAACTTGAGCACACACCAAAGATTGTATAGAGTCGAAGACAATATGAAACACTATAGAAATTCTAGAGTAAATGAGTGAATATTTTCTTGTAATGTTATTGTTAAGTATGCCCCTCTAAAAAAAATTTTGTTCTCAACATAAATCTTAGGGTTTCGTCTTTCCTAGACAGTTTGAGAATACAAACTTATTTATATTGTGAATTGTCCCCAGAATTTACTTTCTTCAGAATGCCCAATCTGTATGGGCATGATTCCAAGCTCATGTTCCTACATCATAAAAAATGCCCAAAAATATACAATTAAGAAATAAAATCAGTACTAAACTTCAAATTTTGAACTTGAAATTCGGATATGTTGTTTTTGGTTAAATTATATTGAATTACAACATTTTCGACCCATCCATTTAACAAATAGGAAGGAAAGGAAAGTTTTATTTATAACTATGTGAACTTGAAATCTTTTGAAAATTTAAATTGAAATGCCGAATGACTAAATCTTTTTGATGGATGGTATTATGTTATATAAATGGTGAATTGGACTATAGAACTACATGTTTGTGTTGAACGCCAACTGCATGGCTGATGCAGTATATTGTGAATTGCATGCTGGTAGTGGATTTAGGTTGTTGCATGCTTGAAATGTTTTATTTTTTGAAAACAACCATATTTTAGGTATTGGTTTTATGGGAAAATGTCAATTTATAGACGGCATGCTGCCGAAATTTTATTAAAATTTTTTCAAAAAAAAAAAAAATCATGTACAAAGATAATTATAATAAAATGAATATTAAAATATTTTTGAAATGATGAGTGAAAGTTAAACGAAAAGTCATTTCATTAAACCCTAAATTTGCATCTATTAACATACATGACATATCATTTGCTTTTAACTATGGATAAATATTATCATTTGTCCACTACTAGGGATATTCTGTTTTGAGAACGAGTTAAAGTGTTTACGTGCGTGGTTTGATGCATGCAAGTGTATATATTCAAAAGTACGCCATTCACATTCATTTCAGTTATTTGTTTAGGGTTGAAAATTATTGTACAGTGCACTCTCTATGTTTTTCCTTCTGATTATACTAAGCGTCAGCTCTCCATTATGCTCTCCATTTGAATACTAATTTTGGCCATTAAGTCAAACCAGTTCAGAAATTTTCTTTTAGCTGGTTCAGGGTCATTTTGACTGGTTCCGTGCAACCCAAAACTGGTTCCTAAAGTTTTTTTAACCTTTTGAATACATTGGTAGCATCAGATTTGCCAAAATCAATCTCTATCACTCTGTTTTTTTTATATATTCAACTCGATGGTGAACGACACTACACAAGTGATGATTCCAAAGCTGACACGGGAGAGCTATGACAATGGTGTATTCAAATGAGAGCCCTACTAGGTGCTCAGGATGTCATGGACATCGTTGAAGATGGGTATAGAGAAGCCCCATCAGAAGAAGAGGAAGCAACTATGTCTAACGCTCAAAGAACGATCTTGCGAGCTGATCAAAAGAAAGATTGTAAGGCAAAGTCCATAATCTACCAAGGCCTTGATAAGGCCACGTTCGAAATCATTTCCTCCGCCAAGACATCCAAAGAAGTTTGGGACTCTCTCCATTGAACACACAAAGGTGCAGACAAAGTAAAGAAGATTCGTCTTCAAACATTTGGAGGTGATTTCGAGTCCTTAAGAATGAAATCTACCGAATCTATTGTTGATTACTATACATGAGTTATGGTAGTATCAAATCAATTAAGAATAAATGGAGCGACACTTAATGACGAGAGAATTTGTGAGAAAATTTTGTGATCTTTGGATCCAAAATTTGATTATATAGCTGTGACCATGGAAGAAACAAAATATCTGGAAACCATGTCCGTAGAAAAACTTGTGGGCTCACTCCAAGCCTATCAGCAAAAATTCAACAGAAGAAGTGAAGATAAAGTACTAGAGCAAGCCGTCCAAACAAAGTTGTCCCTCACTATAGATATATGCAAAAGGAGGGGACGTCATAGCAAGGAAGAGGACGAGGTTGAGGATCTCACGGAAGAAATTTTGGAAATTTTGAATCTAGAGAAGGCCGCAGAGGCAGAAGAGGTCCCACTAGAGAAGGACACAATAAACAGAACTATGTCCCACGAGGTAGAGGACAAGGAAGAAGAGGGGGATACATACTACAAAAAATGAGGTTATTAGTGAAGGATCAAAATCGTGACTTTAGTGACGGTTTTAAAATAGTCGCCATAACTGTCGTTACTAATAATTATTAGTGACGAATTTTAAAAGCGTCACTAATACTAGAGTATTAGTGAAAGATTATCACCGTCACTAAAACCCTAATACCGTCTCTATAAATTATACATTGGCTCGGCTTAAATTCGTTATTAATAGTAGACTAATAGTGATGAATTTGGAAACTGACACTGAAAGTTTAGTATTAGTGAAGGTTTGAAAACTGTCACTAATAGTGGAGTAGTAGTGACGAATTTAAACCTTCACTGATACTTGGGCTTTAATGACGATTTCGAAATTTGTAACTAATACTGTACTATTAGTGAAGATTTTAAATTCATGACTACTACCCTCTAGTACTGATGGATTTTAAATTCGTCACTATTTGTCTACTATTAGTGAAGGTTTTAAAACCGTCACTAATAGTAGAAAAGTATAACAAATTTAGAATCTTCATTAATACTTTGGTTTTAGGGACGGTTTTGAAATTCGCCACTAATATTGTACTATTAGTGAAAGTTTTGAAACCTTCACTAATACTCTACTAGTAGTGACGATTTTTAAATTCGTCACTATTACTCTACTATTATTATTTTTTAATTAATTAATTCTCATATAAATCTGTAATTACATTTCCCTATACATACCGTTAAACCACAATTACTAAAAAAATCATATATCATTCAATTTCATAAATAATCCAAATTCATATTCAAATACATTATACAAATTTAAATTCAAATATAGAAATTTCATTTGTTCGAATAAAAAAATACAAAAAAAAAATAAAATAAAACTCTGAAGCTGCATCTGATTGTAGCATGTCATCATGTTGATGTCATTAAGAATATTCCTAGGACACAGGACAACACTCGAATTATATGGTTTCAAATCGAAGGAGTTAACTTAAAAATGAGACAATCAGGAGAACTTACAAAAGCTTTAAATACAGGGTGTTGAGCGGCCATCTCATACATATAGCAGCCTGAAAAATAAGAAAAAAATTAAATCCAAAACTCAAATAATTGTAACTATCATAGATATGCCACAGAAAACACATATCAAGTGACAAAATATCATATTTGAAGCCATATGGAATATGTGCAAGCAGTTCAAGACACATGCATGTTTGACTAGCATGCAATATAATAAGTTCTTAAGCACTAGTACTTTATTAGAGATGAAGTTCAAAAGTAAAACAATAAAACAATATGTTAGAATAAGAGGTGTATAGCAAGTGTTTCATTACAACTATGCAACATTCTATAAAGAAAATTCACTCATCCTTTCAAAAACAGTTTTAGCAAAATCATTTCTAATTTCATTTTTTAGAAAGGTTTAACAAAATTTCAGTAGCATGTCGACTGTAATTTGAACAATTTCCCAAAAAATATTTGACCTAAAAAGGAGTTCATATATATATAAGGGCATTCGAGAATCCTAGATTCACTACCAACACGCAAGACACAAATCTACATCACCCATGCAGATGACATTTATACTACCAGTATCAACTTAATCCAGTATATTTACAAGATATTCAATGAACACTCAATAGTTGTGACTAGCATGCAATATAATAAGGTTGAAACTTGCATAAGGTTGAATCCTAATTAGGAAGATTTAAGCTTGTTATCTCAAATTCCTTGATATGGTTGCATAATGTATACATGTTTTTTATTTATTTATTGTTATCATAGTTGTATATCTTGTTCAGTTGGGAAATTTTCATATGATAGATATTCATCTTGTAAGGATGATAGCTTTATTTGTTGGCATTTATGTATTAAGCGGTGGTTAGGAAAGCTAGAATTTGGCACTTGTTTGAGATAAAATGTGCACTTAGTTGGGATAACACTGCTATATTTGGAAGAAAAAAAAGGGGTGTAAATGTATGTTTTTTGAATGTTATGTGATGGTCACTTTAAATGAATAAATTGCCTAGATTTAAGAGTGTGTTCATGCATATTGTTTTGAATAAAGAGTGTGTCCGTGCACCTTATGATCATGCATACATGTAAGACATCATGTGTTAAGTATTGAAATCCTTATTTGAATAAGGATGTGTATTAAGCTTGTGGTTGCTCACCCTATACCATGTGCCTACATAACTCAGAGGGAGCATCATCTTCATAATTCTTTAAATTAAATGCTCCCATCATCTCATAACATTCATGTCTATATACCTAGATAAATAACAATATTACACTGAACTCAATATTTTCCATTGTTATCTTCTATTTATATTATTTAATGGATAGATTATATATTGTGATTTGTTGATTGCTACCTGATTGCATGCTAGTCTAAAATGCCTCCTACATGGCGGATGCAGTTGATGTGTATTGCATGCTGGTAGTGGATATAGGTTCTCGTGTGCCTTGAACTGAATTATATATGACTTATTTGAACATATTAGGTACAGGTTCTATAGGAAAATGTCCAATTTACAGACAGCATGCTGCCGAAATTTTGTTAAAATTTTTCCAAAAAAAAACCATGTACAATGATAATTATGATCAAATGAATGTTAAAATATTTTTGAAATGATGAGTGAAAGTTAGAAATCATAAGAAAGGAGGTAATATAGGTTTAGTTCATTTAAAAAAGCATTCATTTTTATATTTTTGGTCCGATAAGCCTAAAGCATTCATTGTCGAGCCTAAATCATTGAAAATCTTAAATACATTTGCTAAGGATTTGAAAATTAGAAAAAGGCATAAGTTGAATATATACATAACTCAGAGGGAGCATCATCTTCATAATTCTTTAAATTAAATGCTCTCATCATCTCATAACATTCATCATGTCCATATGCCTAGATGAATAACAATACTACACTGAGTTCAATTGATCCACTGTTATCTACTATTTATATTCTTTAATGGATATATTATATATTGTGATTTGTTGATTGCTACTTGATTGCATGCTAGTCTAGAATGCCTCTTGCATGCTGGTAGTGGATATATGTTCTCGTGTGCCTTGAACTGAATTATAAATGGCGGCTTATTTGAACCTATCAGGTATAGGTTTTATGGGAAAATGTCAAATTTACAAACGACATGCTGCCGAAATTTCATTAAATTTTTCCCAAAAAAGAAGTCATGTACAATGATAATTATGATAAAATGAATGCTAAAATATTTTTGAAAGGATGAGTGAAAGTTAAACAAAAAGTCATTTCATTAAGCCCTAAATTTGCATCTATTAACATACCATGGCAAATCATTTGCTTTTAACTATGGATAAGCATTATCATTTGTCCACCACCAAGGATATTCTGTTTTGAGAACGAGTTAAAGTGTTTATGTGCGTGGTCTGATGCATGCAACTGTATATATTCATATGTACACCAAATAAAATTCATTTCAGTTATTCATTTAGGATTGAAAATTATTGTATGACACACTCTCTATATTTTTTTCCCTGATTATACTGAGTGTCAACTCTCCATTTGTATATGAATTTTTTTTTTTTTTATGATTCTTAATTTGTAGGGTTCGTGGGTGTCAAAACATTAGCATGATGTCATGCATGCATGCAAATACAGTCGTCGAATGCAACTTTCAATTATTTCTTTGTAATTTTTGTTGTTATTTAAACAAATGGAATTTTTGTATTTTAATTTGAATTTGTACTAGTATTTGTATTTGAATTTTGAATATTTCGAAATATTTTTTGTTATCTAAACAGGTGTTATTTCTTTATTTTAATTAAATTTGTATTTGAATTCAAAATTTTGAATGATTAACAAATTTTGTAGTAATTATGATTTATGCAAAAATGTAATTATGGATTTTTACAAATTTTGATGATTAAAAATATTAGAACTAAATATTTTTAAAATTTTAAATTATTAGTGAAGGATTCAAATTCGTCACTAACAATAAAGTATTAGTGAAGTATTCTAATTCGTCACTAATAGTGGAGTAATAGTGACGGTTTTTAGATTCGTCACTAATAGTATGCTATTAGTGAACGATTCAAATTCGCCACTAATAGTGGAGTGTTAGTGACGGTTTTTAGATTCGTCACTAATATCCAACTATTAGTGACAAATTTGAATCCTTCACTAATAACCTACTATTAGTGACGAATCTAAAAACCATTACTATTACTCTACTAATAGTGACGAATTTGAGCAGAGCCGATATAGAATTTATTGTGACGATATTAGGGTTTTCGTGACTGTTGTAATTCGTCACTAATAATGTACTATTAGGGACGAATGTAAAATTCGTCACTCATAGTTAGTAGTAACTGCGGATATAACAACTAATTTAAAATCGTCACCAATACTATTAGTGACGAATTTATAAGTATTAGTGACTGATTTCATCCTTCACTAATACCCTGATTTTTTGTAGTGATATTAAGTATTATGCTCATGTGGATGTGTATTGCAAATAACATTAAGTCAACGCTTCCTCAACTTGAAAATGCAAAGGAATATTTTAAGGCTGTGGAAGATTGGTTTCGTTCAGCAGACAAGTACCTTGCAGGGAAATTAATGGCTAAACTTACCACCATGAAGTTTGATGGTAGCTGAGGAATGAACGAACATGTCCTTGATATGACTAATCTAGCTGCTAGACTTAAATCTCTAGGAATGAATGTTGATGAGAGCTTCCTTGTTCAGTTTATTCTAAATTCTCTGCCTCCTCAGTATGGGCCATTTCAGATTCACTATGACACTATTAAATAAAAGTGTAATGTGAATGAATTGGCAAGTATGTTAATTCAAGAAGAGGCGAGGCTTAAACAACAAAGACAACATTCAATTAATGCCATTAATCATGTAGTTGGAAGTAAAGGGAAGAAATCAAAGAAAGGATTAAAGAAAGATCCATTGAAGGTAGTGAGTACTTCTAATGGAAATAAGGCTCGCAAGGAGGAACATAATGGACCAAAGTGTTATTCCCGTCATGGCTATGGACTTTGAAAGAAATTTGCCCAAAACGTAAAGCTTGGTTTGAAAAGAGAGGTAAGCTATTAGCTTATGTATGCTTTAAATCAAACATGACACAAGTTCCTTCTAACTCATGGTGGATTAACTCTGGTTCTACTATTCATGTGTCAAATTCGATGCAGGGATACCTTACGATCCAGAACATCAAGGAAAATGAGCACTTTATAGTCTTGGGGAATGGAAATCAAGTACCTGTTGTTGGTGTTGGAACCTTACATTTGTTTTTAGATTCGGGTCATTGTTTAGACTTGTTTGATACCTTTTATGTTCCCACTATTTCTATGAATTTAATTTCCATGTCAAGACTTGATAATGAAAGTTATGGTTTGTATTTTGAACATAAAGGTTTTCATCTTATGAAAAGTGGCTTGTGTGTTGGTTCTGGAGTTTTTTTTTAGGGGTTGTATAAATTTAATTTTAATGAAAATATTGTTGACACACTCCTTACCCTATATCATAATGTTTGAACTAAACGTAGCAGAGTAAATGAAAATTCTTCTTTCTTGTGGTATAAAAGACTGGGTCATATATCCAGAGAGAGAATGGAGAGATTAGTAAAAGATGGGATTCTTACAAACCTTGATTTTATTGATTTCAATATATATGTTGATTGCATTAAAAGAAAGCAAACCAAACATACAAAGAAAGGAGCCACGAGAAGTGAAAATCTTTTGGAGACTGTTCATACTAATGTATATTGACCTTTTGACTCACCGTCTTTTGGTGGAGAAAAGTATTTTATCACCTTTATTGATGATTTTTCATGATATGGTTATATCTATTTGTTGCATGAAAAGTCTCAAGCAATAGATGCTTTAAAGGCATATATTGCTGAAGTTAAGCGACAATTAGATAGAAAGGTGAAAATCATTCGATCTGATAAAGGTTGTGAGTATTATGGTAGGAATGATGGAATTAGACAATGTCCAAGACCATTTGCTAAATTCCTAGAAGAGCATGGTATTTGTGCACAATACACGATGTCTAGTACGCCTCAGTAGAATGGTGTGGCTGAAAGGCGTAATCGTACTCTTATGGAAATGGTTAGGAGTATGTTAAGTAACTCCTCAATACCCATTTCATTATGGATGGAGGCCCTTAAGATAGTTGTTTATGTGCTTAATCGGGTTCCTAGTAAGGCAGTTCAGAAAACTCTTTTTGAATTGTGGACAGGAAAAAACTGAGTTTAAGGCACTTTCATGTTTGGCATTGTCCAACAGAGGCTAGAATCTATAATCTACATGAAAAGAAGTTGGATTATAGAACTGTGAGTGGGTAAATTATTGGTTTCCTAGAAAATTCTAAAGGGTAAAGGTTTTACTGTCCTAACCATAGTATGAGAATTGTTGAAACCGGTAATGCCAAGTTCCTAGAGAATGGTGAAATTAGTGGGAGTGATGTATCACATAATGAGGTCATTAAAGAAATTTGGTTCTTATCCCGATATCTAGACCTTTTACAGATATTGTTGTCCCTCCAGATATTGAACAGTATGATAATATTGAACTTCATAATGAAAATGTCACCATTGAACCAATTTCAGAACAATCACAAAAAATAGCATTAAGGAGATCTCAAAGAGTAAGGAGATTGACTATTTCAAATGATTATTTGGTATATCTGCAAGAGTATATATATGATTTATAGTAAGGATCCAATTACATTTTCACAAGCTATTGAAAGTAATGATTCTGAAAAGTGGATCAATGCTATAAATGATGAGTTGAAATCTATGGAACGGAATAAGGTCTAGGACATTGTTGAATTTCCTAAAGGTTTTTAAATAGTTGGGTGTAAATGGGTCTTTAAGATCAAACACGACTGTAATGGCAATATTGAAAGATATAAAGTTAGACTTGTAGCAAAGGGTTTCATTCAAAAGGAAGGTGTTGATTACAAAGAGACGTTCTCTCCTGTATCGAAAAAGGACTCTCCCAGAATCATAATGCCTTTGGTGGCTCATTTTGATTTAGACTTACATCAAATGGATGTGAAAACTGCTTTTCTGAATGGAAATTTAGACGAAGAGGTGTATATGGATCTTCCTAAAGGTTTAATGATTAAAGGAAAGCCAGACAATGGTATTTTAAGTTTAATGATACCATTACGACCTTTGGATTTAAGGAAAATACCGTTAATCGGTGTGTATATTTAAAGGTCAGTGGGAGCATGTTTATCTTCTTGATTCTGTATGTTGACAATATTTTACTTGCTAGTAATGATCTTGGTTTACTGAATGACACGAAGAGATTTCTTTTTATGAACTTTGAAATGAAAGATATAGGTGAGGCAACTTATGTAATAGGAATTGAAATATTCCTTGATAGATCATGTGGATTGTTAGGGTTGTCTTAGAAGGGATATATCAAAAAAGTTCTAGAAAGATTTCAAATGGCTGACTATTTGGCAACTTCTACTCCTATTTGTAAAGGGGACAAGTTCAGTGCAAAGGATAGTGCACGGAATGAATTAGAAAAGAAAAGTATGGGAAATATTCCTTTTGCATCTGTTGTTGGAAGTTTGATGTATGTGCAGACTTGTATAAGACCGGATATTAGTTTTGTAGTTGGAATGCTTGGGAGATTCCAGAGTAATCCCAGAATGGAGCATTGGAAAGCTGCAAAGAAGGTTTTGAGGTATTTGAAAGGAACGAGACATTGTATACTCACATGTCAAATATCAGAACAGTTGGAGGTGATTGTTTACTCCGACTCAAATTTTGCTGGATGTGTTAATAGTCGAAAGTCAACTTTTGGTTATTTGTTCCTATTAGTTGGAGGAGCAATATCATGGAAGAGCACCAAACAGACTATCATAGCAGCATCTACTATAGAAGCTGAATTTTTGGGATGCTTTGAGGCCACAATTCATGCTTTGTGGTTGCGGAACTTTATCTCAAGACTTGGAATTGTCGACAGTGTAGTCAGTCCACTGAGAATTTGTTGTGATAATTCCGCAACAGTCTTTTTCACCAAAAACGACAAATATTCTAATGGCACTAAGCACATGGAACTCAAATATTTGGTCGTTAAGAAGGAAGTTTGAAAACAGACAATGCTTATAGAACATATAAGGACTAAGCTTATGATAGCATATTCTTTAACTAAGGGGTTGGCACCGACATTTAAAGAACATGCTGATCACATGGGTATTTGTTTTAATCTCTAATAGGTGGAGGGGGTGGTGGGGAAGAGGGTGAGGGTGAGGGTGTCAATGAGGATACCTGGGGAGAAAGAGGGAGAGATGAGGGACTAGGGGTAGGTGTGTTTGGCTGGGTAGGTAAAGTGTAGGAATGGTGGATATTGGGAATATGAAGGGGAAGGACTGGAGAAGATGGAGGATTTGGAGTATGAGATGATAAGGAAACATATTTTCTTCAAAAATGACATCATGAGAGATGAAATTGTTTTTGTTTTCAAGATCGTATACACGATAAGCCTTATGAAGAGCAGGATAGCCCAAGAAAAGAGTGTTTTTCTCTGGTTGTTAAAAATTAATCTTGTTTTTTTTTTCTTCTATGGTTGTTTCTGGAATCCCATGACAAAGTTTGAGTTCTTGACTTGTGATTTTGAATTTTCTTAGCTTGGATTTTAGGCTCAAATCATGTTAGTGGGTTGGGCTTGGGATTAGGCAAAGGTGGTGTTAGTGGGAAAGGCATGTTGAGGGAACTTCTTAGGTGGGCTTGGGATGGGGGCCTAGGCAAGGGCCAAGTGAAAGTTAAGGGTGGGCAGGGCCACATACATAAGACCATTCAAGTCAAAAGAGACAAAAAAAAAATGGCTTAGGATGATTCATCGCAGTCCCCACGGCTTCCATGCATCAACCTCAGGCCCCCATCCCAAAAAATCTAACCATTTGTAATGTTGGATTCTAATAGACTTCATGATTGAAGGCAAAAGATTCCATATTTATATTTGATTTTTTTTTGCTATTATCATTTTTAATATATTTTCAAAGTAGTAAATGGATTGTAAAGGTTTGTTAATGGATTAAAATGTAATAAGCTTATTTTTTTTCTTTATTGCCTTTCAATTTTGATGATATGTATGTTGTTTTTTTGTCCCACATTGGTAGAATACTTACACCTTAGTATAAAAGGTTATTTTGAATTTTTTATATTATTTGTCCCACATTGGAGAGAAGTGTTTTTTAGACTTGAGGTTGAAGCTATATAAAGAGCTCAATTTTTCATTTGTAAAACACACCTCAAAGTTGTACTTTGTCAAGAAGTAGTGGATTGATCATCGGCGCCCGAGGACGTAGGTAATTCTATACCAAATCTCGTAAATTTCTTGTCTTGTTCTTTTAATTGCTTTATTATTAGTTTCTGCATTGCTTTAATTTCTTTTATATTCAATAGCAATAGTTGTAGTATTAGTGTTTGGCACAAGTGGGGTGCCCGGCACAACAATTGGTATCAGAGCTAGGTTGAATAGTGTTGATACGGAGGTGTTCCTCTGTTAGGATCCTTGATTCCACGTTTGATGCCTAAGAAAGACCTTGTCTAAGCGAGTGTTCAGAGACCATTGCGACTCAGTCGCTCCCTGGAGGTCGGCCTGGTCAAAGTGGAATTTCATAGGATAAAACAGAGTAGACACAATTGGTACGTACTATTCATCCTAGGCCTTTTGCTTTGTTGGTTGCTATTAAATATATAGAAGATGGCAGAAACTAGTGCAGCAGTAGAAGAAACTCTGTCCACACGAACTCCAACCCCTTCAGCTTCAACATCATCATCGAAGACGATAGCTAATGCTCGGTTTAAGGTGGAGAAATTTGATGGTACCAATAATTTTGGTATGTGGCAATGTGAGGTGATGGACATCTTGTATCAACAAGAACTAGATATTGCTTTGGATGATAAACCGGTAGATATGGGTGATAAAGATTGGGAAAAGATCAATCGTCAGGCATGTAATACAATTCGTCTGTGTCTCGCCAAAAATCATAAATATTGTGTTATGAGGGAGACATCTGCAAAGAAATTGTGGAAGACATTGGAAGATACATTTATGACTAAAAGTCTAGAAAATCGGCTCTATTTGAAAAAGAAATTGTTTCGCTTCCAGTATCAACCAGGTATTTCGATTAATGACCACATATATGCTTTCAATAAAATTTTGGCTGATTTGTTAAATTTGAATGAAAAGGTGAAAGATGAGGATAAAACCATATTGTTACTGAATTCTCTCCCTGATGAGTATGAACATTTGACCACCACTTTATTGTATGGGAAAGATAAAGTTACTTATGATGCTGTTTGTACTGCATTGATTAGTACTGAATGCAGAAAGAAGGATCAGAGGGTCCATAAGGAAACAGTAGAATGACTAACAATAAGGGGACGTTCTCAGAGTCATATGCCTGGAAGGAAGAGTAAATCTCATGGGAGGAGTAAATCTCATGGGAGACCTACTAAAGATAAATGCGCCTTTTGTCGTGAGAGAGGGCACTGGAAGAAAGATTGCCCTAAATTACAGCAGAAGAATAAGGGCAAAGCACATTCTAATGCCAATATAGCCAATGATGATGGAAGTGAGTCAGATTTTTCTCTTGTTGGAACATCTTCGTCACATTATTTTGGTGAGTGGATTTTGGATTCTAGTTGTTCCTATCACATGTGTCCTAATAGGGAATGGTTTTCTAATTTTGAAGAATTAGATGGTGGGGTTGTTTTTATGGGAAATGATAATACTTGTAAAACAACTGGAATAGGATCAATATAGTTGAAATGTCAAGATGCAACTATTAAGACCTTGACTAATGTTAGGTATGTTCCAAGCCTAAAGAAGAATCTGATTTCATTGGGTGCCTTAGAATCTAAAGGGTTCATTATGACTTTGAAAGATGGAACCTTAAAGATTAAATCAGGTGCGCTAGTGGTGATGAAAGGAATAAGGAAAAATAACTTGTATTATTTACAAGGTACTACAGTAATTGGCTCAGCAGCTGTTGTTTCTGAGAAAGATGCAGGTTCAGATACAACCAAGTTATGGCATATGCGATTAGCACATGCAGGAGAAAAATCTTTGCAACAATTAGCTAAGCGAGGTTTGTTAAAAGGTGCAAAGGTGTGCAAACTTGAATTTTGTGAGCATTGCATTCTGGGAAAACAAATTAGAGTGAAATTTGGCACAGAAATCCACCAGACTGAAGGTATTTTAGACTACATCCATACAGATGTATAGGGGCCCACAAAAATGGCTTCGTTGGGTGGTATGCATTATTTTGTCACTTTTGTTGATGATTTTTCTAGAAGAGTTTGGGTGTATTCTATGAAGCATAAAAATGAAGTGTGATATTTTCCTTAAGTGGAAAAAATTAGTTGAAACTCAAATTGGAAAAAAGATTAAACAGTTCAGATCAGATAATGGAGGTGAATACACAAGTGACCCGTTTATGAAGGTATGTCAGGATGAAGGTATTGCTCGACACTTCACAGTTCGAAATTCACCACAGCAGAATAGGGTGGCAGAGCGTATGAATCGGACTTTGCTGGAGAAAGTTCGATGTATGTTGTCTAATACAGGGTTAGAAAAAAGGTTTTGGGCTGAGGCTGTTAAATATGCGGGTCATCTCATCAATCGTCTACCATCATCTGCAATAGGAGGAAAAGCACCTTATGAGGTATGGTTTGGAAAGGCTGTTAGTGTTTATGATTCTTTACATGTATTTGGTACTGTGGCTTATTATCATGTTAAAGAATCTAAGTTGGACCCAAGAGCCAAGAAAGCAATATTCTTGGGGATAAGTGCAGGAATCAAAGGATACCGTCTTTGGTGTCTAGAGACGAAAAAAATGATTTTAAGTAGAGATGTAACTTTTGATGAACTTGCGATGATGAATAAAACAATATGCAAGGAGTCACGAGTTGAAGAGAAGACCAGTGGTACTCAACAATAGGTGGAGGTTGAAACAATTTTGGGAAACCCAGTGAGAAATGAGACTACACAAGTTAACTCTCCAGTTACGGTGGGGAATAGTGTACAACAAGAGGAGATTTCAATTCGAGAATCTTCACAGCAACAAGAATCAATTGTTTCTCAAAGGCTAAGATAAGAAATTCGAAAACCTACTCGGTATACTGATATGGTGGCCTATGCACTTCTAGTTGTGGATGATAATGTTCCTTACACTTTCAAAGAAGCAATAAGGAACTATGAATCAGACAAGTGGAAAAAAGCAATGGATGAAGAAATGTAGTCTCTTCATCAGAATCAGAATTGGGAGCTAGCCCAGCTACCCAAGGGTAAGAAAGCAATTGGTTGTAAATGGGTTTATGTAAAGAAAGAAGGATTTCCAGATGCAAATAATGTTCGCTTCAAAGCTAGATTGGTAGCTAAGGGCTACACACAGAAGGAAGGCATTGATTATAATGAGGTATTTTCTCCAGTTGTTAAACATTTTTCCATTCGAATTTTGTTGGCTTTGGTAGCACAATTTGATCTTGAACTAGTTCAACTCAATGTAAAAACTGCATTTTTACATGGTGATTTGGAAGAGAAAATCTATATGACTCAGCCAGATGGATTTCAGGTTGCTGGAAAAGAAAATTGGATATGTAAATTGGGTAAATCATTGTATGGTTTAAAACAGTCTCCAAGATAGTGGTACAAACGATTTCATCAGTTTATGATGGGTCAGAAGTACATAAGAAATAAACATGATCATTGTGTTTATTTTTGTAGACTACAAAATGGATCTTTTATATATTTACTCTTATATGTTGATGATATGTTGATAGCTTCAAAGAATAGGGAAGAAATCAACAAGTTGAAAAGTCAGTTAAATCAAGAGTTTGAGATGAAAGATCTTGGTGAAGCAAAGAAGATTCTTGGCATGGAGATTTGCAGAGACAGAATAAGAGAAAGAGTTAGTTTGTCTCAGAAATAATATTTGAAGAAGGTAGTACAGAGTTTTGGCATGTCTGAGCAGTCAAAACCTATAAGCACTCCTCTTGCGCCTCATTTCAAACTTAGTGCGGTTTTATCTCCTAAATCAGATGAGGAACATAAGTATATGTCACAGGTTCCTTATGCAAGTGCTGTTGGTAGTCTGATGTATGTAATGGTTTGTACTAGACCTGATATTTCACAAGCTGTTAGTATGGTGAGCAGGTATATGCATGATCCGGGTAAAGGACATTGACAAGCTGTGAAATGGATTTTGAGATATATTATGAATACGATTGATATTGGTATAGTATTTGAGAAAAATAATACTATTAATCAACGTGTTGCTGGATATGTGGATTCGGATTTTGCAAGTGATTTGGATAAACGTCGATCAACTACTGGATATATTTTTACATTTGCTAATGGTCCAGTGAGTTGGAGGTCTACCTTACAGTCTATCATTGCTTTGTCTACAACAGAAGCAGAGTACATGGCAGCTTCAAAGGCTGTTAAGGAAGCTATTTGGTTGCAAGGTTTACTTGAAAATTTGGGAGTTGTTTAGAAGCACATGGTTGTATTTTGTGATAGTTAGAGTGCTATTCACTTGGCAAAGAACCAAGTCTACCATGCACGAACAAAGCACATCGACGTTCGGTTTCATTTTATGCGGGATATTATTGATGGAGGCAAGATACTTCTTCAGAAGATTGCTACAACTGAAAATCCCGCAGATATGTTGACCAAGATTGTGACAACAATCAAGTTCAAACATTGTTTGGACTTGATCAATATCCTGCAAATCTGAGTATTTTTGGAAGGCGCCAATGATGTGGAACTCTAGAAAATGTTGGTGACTGAAAATTTTGTTGAATTTATCGTCAAGGTGGAGATTTGTTGTTTTTTTGTCCCACATTGGTATAATAGTTCCACATTAGTATAAAAGGTTGTTTTGAATTTTTTATATTATTTGTCCCACATTGAGGAGAAGTGTTTTTTGGACTTGAGGTTGGAGCTATATAAAGAGCTCAACTCTTCATTTGTAAAACACACCTCAAAAGTTGTACTTTATCAATAAGTAGTGGATTGATCGTCGATGCCCGAGGACGTAGATAATTCTATACCGAACCTCGTAAATTTCTTGTCTTATTCTTTTTACTGTTTTATTATTAGTTTCTGCATTGCTTTAATTTCTTATATATTCAATAGCAATAGTTGTAGTATTGGTGTTTGGCACAGGTGGGGTCCCGACACAACACTTTCCCCAAACTTCAACTACGAGGTTCGGTATAGAATAAAATAAGAAACAAACCTAGCCAGGAGCAGCAGCAGCGGCGATCGGAGTAGCGAAAGGCAACGGGTGAGTGCTGGGCTGCAACGGCAACGGCGAGCCAACGACGACGGGCAAGAGAGAGAGAGAGGTATGAGATGATAAAGAAAAATATTTTCTTCAAAAATGACATCACGAGAGATGAAACTTTTTTTTTTTGTTTTCAAGATCGTATACACGATAAGCCTTATGATGAGCAGGATAGCCTAAGAAACCAATGTTTTTCTCTGGTTGTTAAAAATTAATCTTGTTTTTTTTTTGTTTTTTTTATGGTTGTTTCTGGAATCCTGTGACAAAGTTTGAGTTCTTGACTTGTGATTTTGAATTTTCTTAGGTTAGATTTTAGGCTCAAATCATGTTAGTGGGTTGGGCTTGGGATTAGGCTAAGGTGGTGTTAGTGGGAAAGGCATGTTGAGGGAACTTCTTAGGTGGGCTTGGGATGGGGGCCTAGGCAAGGGCCAAGTGAAAGTTAAGGGTGGGCAGGCCCACATACATAAGACCATCCAAGTCGAGAGAGACAACAAAAAAATGGCTCAGGATGATTCATCGTAGTCCCCATGGCTTCCATACATCACCCTCAGGCCCACATCCCCAAAAATCTAACCATTTGCAATATTGGATTCTAATAGACTTCATGATTGAAGGCAGAAGACTCCATATTTATAATTGATTTTTTTTTTTTTTGCGATTACCATTTTTAATATATTTTCAATGTAGTAAATGGATTGTAAAGGTTTGTTAATGGATTAAAATGTAATAAGCTTATTTTTTTTCTTTATTGCCTTTCAATTTTGATGACATGTATGTTGTTTTTTTGTCCCACATTGGTAGAATACTTACACCTTAGTATAAAAGGTTGTTTTGAATTTTTTATATTATTTGTCCCACATTGGAGAGAAGTGTTTTTTAGACTTGAGGTTGAAGCTATATAAAGAGCTCAATGTTTCATTTGTAAAACACACCTCAAAGTTGTACTTTGTCAAGAAGTAGTGGATTGATCATCGGCGCCCGAGGACGTAGGTAATTCTATACCGAACCTCGTAAATTTCTTGTCTTGTTCTTTTAATTGCTCTATTATTAGTTTTTGCATTGCTTTAATTTCTTTTATATTCAATAGCAATAGTTGTAGTATTGGTGTTTGGCACAAGTGGGGTGCCCGGCACAACAATTGGTATCAGAGCTAGGTTGAATAGTGTTGATACGGAGGTGTTCCTCTGTTAGGATCCTTGATTCCACGTTTGATGCCTAAGAAAGACCTTGTCTAAGCAAGTGCTCAGAGACCATTGCGGCTCAGTCACTCCTTGGAGGTCGGCCTGGTCAAAGTGGAATTTCATAGGATAAAACAGAGTAGACACAATTGGTACGTAATATTCATCCTAGGCCTTTTGCTTTGTTGGTTGCTATTGAATATATAGAAGATGGCAGAAACTAGTGCAGCAGTAGAAGAAACTCTGTCCACACGAACTCCAACCCCTTCAGCTTCAACATCATCATCGAAGACGATAGCTAATGCTCGGTTTAAGGTGGAGAAATTTGATGGTACCAATAATTAATTAATTACTTACCATAACTTCTTATTGCACTATTAAGTGCCCATTAGTGTCAATGTAATTAAAAGTTGTCCTTATTTACACTTTGAATAGATTGCTTAATGGAGAACAGTAGGTGGTAGGACCACATACAGGGTACAACTCATTATCATAGATATGCATGTCAAACACTTGTGCAGCTGCATGTATACATAAACAAGATTGAGAGAGAGAGAGAGAGAGAGAGAGAGAGAGAGAGAGAGGTCTGTTTAAGTGCCCATTATTGTGGCTATGCATGCCAAACATTTGAGCTGTTGCATGTATATGTAGTGTCGGCATCCACACACGTTTCCATCAATATATGGCATAAAGCCCAACATGAGTGAGTGAGTGTGTGTGTGTGTGTGTGTGTGTGTGTGTGTAAGAGAGAGAGAGAGAGAGAGAGAGAGAGGTTTATATAAACCCCAAAAAGTCATTGGTTTTTCAAGATAAATCATTTATTAAGCTCTCTTTAGCAATTTGGATTTTGAAAATTGATTCAAAAAGCTATAATAGGATGGTCCATAAATGGGTTATAATGGTGAGCTTGGTAATCATAGTCACTCATCTTTTGCAATATAATAATGCTTGCCAACTCAAAGCATCAACATATGGAGAAAAGGTTGAGAAAATAATAAGGGAAAGTATTGAAAATGAAGAGAATGAGATGGATGGATCACGAGCAATGTAGGGGAGAATGGACTTAGAGGAGGTTTTGTGAGCCAAAACCTCACTGATAACTAAACTGCATTCCCTGACTCATACTTATCTTCCATGTGGGCTTTACAACATCTGAGCCATAATCTCCAAGAAATTAGAGTAGGTAACAAACCGATGATCGTACCTTTTTGGGTTGATTTTTTGTCAAATCTGAACCATATACTCATTTTCACCCTCCAAGGTTCATCATCAAAGTTTTGAATTCCCAAAACAGACGTTGCCCTCTTCCAAACCATACTTGCAATGAATCCCGTACTCAGAACATGGTTGAGAGATTCGTCTTTTTTATCCTCGTAGCAGTTGCAACATAAGACTATATCAACTCCCAGTTTCTAAGGGGACCACTGCTTAACAACTTATCAAACCAAAAAGAAACTTTTCCTTCTCTAACATTCACATAAACATTCTCATATACATCTGGAAAGACCTTTAAGATTATCTTCCAAAACTGAGAGCCCATAGAAGTATAATTGATTGAAGTCATGTGACCTGATTTAACGTATTTAACCTTAAATAAAAGGGGCCCAAAGATTATCTAAAGTCATCAATTTCCAAACAAACTTCATGTGAAAAGATCTTTCAACGTCATTAAGGTCCCTTACACCAACACCCCCTTCATCTAGGGGTTTACGAACCTTTGACCAAACCCACGATTTCATTTTTGTCCTACCATTACTCTTCCCCCAGAGAAAATAAAAGAGAATGAAATTAATATTTCTGATCACCACCAAAGGAACTGAGAGAACCGCTAGCGTATGTGTCGCCATGCATAATAAAACATGTCGAATAAGGATGAGACGACCTCCTTGAGACAACAACCTCATCTTCCAACTCACCCTATTAATAATATAAAATGATCAAAACCCTAATATAAAATATGCAATAATCAACACCCTAATAATAGTAAGCAATAATCAAAACCCTAATAATAATACGCAATAATCAAAACCGTAAAAATATCACATAGATAATAACACCATAATATCACAATAAACAAAACCCTAAAAATAATATTACAATAAATACAACAAAAATAACATTCAAATAATCACAACCCTAAAAATATTACATAAATATGAAAATAATCCAAACACTAAACATAATATTACATAAATACAATAACATGAAAATAATTGAAACTCTAAAATGAGACAATAATCAAAACCCTAAAAATACATGAACAATAATAACATGAAATAATCAAACCCTAAAAACACATAAACAATAATAACATGAAAATAATTAAAACCCTAAAAATAATACAAAAAACGACATGACACAATATATTGATGATAATCGAAACACTAAAAATAATACAATAACAACATTATGATAATCAAAACCCAATATTAATATCATATAAATACAACAATAATAACAATATCAAATCATAACCAATAATATCACCTAAATATAAACATGATAACGACAACAATATAAAATAATGAACAATAATATCACACAAATAAAAATATGATAATGACAGCAATATAACATAATAAACAATAATAGAATATCTGCATGATAATAATAACAATATAACATGATAAACAAGAATATTACATAAATATATACATGATAATAACAATATAATAATCAGTAATAAAATATATAAATGATAATAACAACATAACAAAGATAAGAAGAAACATAAATACCATTAAAAAAAAAAAATCTCACTTTTGGAGAAGGAAAAGGAGAAGAGGTCGTGAAGGAGGTTGGAGAGGGGCTGGGCCGTGGCTGAGAGCGGGTGAGGAAGGTCATCATGGGGGGATGAGTGCTGGACTGGTGTGAGGCTGAGAGGGAGGCTGCTGTGTGGTTGAGTGTGTGCATAAGGGCTTGAAGAGGGGTTGGAGAGGGGTTGTGCACTGTGTGAGCGTGGAGAGGGAGAAGGTGAGGTTGTGGTGGAGGGAGAAGATGAGGCTGTGGTGGTGTGTTGAGAGGGTGAGGCTATGGTGGTTTGTGCACAGCTGCCGTTCCTTCTCAGCGGCAGTGTCTTTCCTATGTGGTTCTCTCCTTCCTCTTTTTTTCTTTTATTTTCCCCCTTTTTTTTTTTTTTTTTACCTTGCGGCCGTGTGTGTCTGCTGTCCTGTGCGTGCAACAGCTTTATAGCTGCTTCCTTCTTTCTCAGCCCTAGTTGTCCTTGCATGGCTCCTACCAAGTCCCCAAATGTTGCCCTAGCCTTCCTTGCCTGACATTTTGAGTGCATGTTTATGGGCCAAACTCTCCATGGCCCATGCAGTGCTCTCTCTCTATGCATATATTTATTAGCATTGCTTTAGCCCATAAGATTTCATTTTTTTGTTGCCCAATTTTTATCATCCAAAAATAAATATCTGGTTACAAAAAAAATGATGAACTTAATTTCTGACAAAAAAAGGACTCAATTTTAAATGGACCCAATTTTAAGGAATCGATTTTTATTTCGAACGGGACTTAATTTTAAAATAAGAAAAGAACTCAATTAAAAAAAAAACTCAATTTTAAAATAATAGGGGTTCAAATTTGAAATAACAAAGACTCAATTTTAAAATAATATGAACTCAATTACAAAGGCTAAAGACTCAAATTTCTGAAATATAAAATTAAATCCCTCTTCGTGTAAATTACCAGATTGTTACAATGGGTTCCCTTATCGAGAAAAGAGAGGTCTGGTTAAAATTGGGTGTTTATAGTGAGGAAAAGAGGTGGAAAAATGAAATCGAGAGAGGTATGTTCATGTAATGCCCCAAAGGATGCTTGAGAGCTCGGTGAGGAGCAAGAGTGGTTAGGTGAGAAAGAGAGAGAAAGAGGGATCCACAAGAGCTTGTCTTTACTTTTGCAAAAGATGAAATTTAATTAACTCGAAAACAAAATTAAAAAACACTTGGAATTTTAAAAACTAATAACTTTTTTTTAAAATTTTAAAATTATGCAACAATATTTGGCCCATAGACATTTTAAAAACTTTTTTGCTATATGATGCCATGAACAAAATAAGGTGTCAACACACAACTGATTTGACCAAAAGTTTCTTAATTATAACCTTCTTGTAACTTAAGCTTAACAAGTGCACTCAGCTTTTTGGCTTATAGCCAATAAAATAAACATGCAGAAGCATAACTTACTGAAAAAAAAAAACACAAGTTATCAAGAACATAAATTATTTTACTAATAAAAATGAGTAAACATACGTATTACACAATGCTTATAAAGTTAGATAGTCAAACAACATGTGCATCACTAGGGTATTGACTAGTATTATAAAGGGGATATTCATTTTCACAATTACTTTTTAGCCTCATTTTTAAAAATCCATAAAATGTCACTATAAGTGCCTAAAACAAAAGAGAATGCACAACATTATTAGTAATTAAATGTCATATTGACTACTTACAAGATTACACACTACAAGAAAACTGGTTTTTAGTAACGAAATTATTAGTGACGGATTCAATTTCGTCACTAAAAGTGGGTATTAGTGACGGTTTTAGCAATCGTCACTAATACAACACTATTAGTGACAGATTTGAAACTGTCACTAATAGTTTCGTCACTAAAAACTGAAAAATATCGCAAAAAAACATTTTTCGCACAAAAATTATCTCAGGAAAATATTAGTAACGATTTTTGTTGTATTAGTGACGAATTAAATTCGTCACTACTATTACTTTAAAAAAATAAATAAATAAATAAATTTCACAATATTAGGGATGAATCTCCAAATTCATCACTATTAGCCCCTTATTAGTGACGGATTTGGGAGTCGTCACTAATACTTCTTTTATTGAAAAAAAAAATTCATTTCACAATATTAGTGACGAATTTGTAGATTCGTCACTATTAGTCCCTTATTAGTGACGGATTTGGGAACCGTCACTAATACTTCTTTTATTTAAAAGAAATAAAAAAATTATTTCAAAATATTAGTGACGAATTTGGAGATTCGTCACTATAGTCTCCTTATTAGTGACACATTTAGGAGCCGTCATTAATACTTCTTTTATTGAAAAAAAAATAGAACAAAATTTATTTCACAATATTAGTGATGAATTTGTAGATTCGTCACTATTAGCCCCTCATCAATAACGGATTTGGGAACCATCACTAACACTTCTTTTATTTTAAAATAATAATTTATTTAAGAGTATTAGTGATGGTTTTGAAATCGTCACTAATACTCAAAACCCTAAATCCCTTAACTCCCCCCAAATTCCCTCCTTCCTTTCCTTTTTGCTCCTCCCACTTTCTCCCAATCTTACTCCTCGCTCATCCTCCCTCCTCCCTCTTGACCTGCTCCTCGCTCATCCTCTTTCTTCCTTCTTAGCCTATTCCTCCCTTTTTCCTGCCGTTTCCTCCCTCCTCCTGTCGGCCTGCTCCTCCCTCCTGCTTCTCGCTCATCCACTTTGCGCGCAGCAACATCCTCCTACCACTAAGTCTCGGACCGCCACCCAACGTATCGTCGCTTATACGTTTCCACTGTCGTCCCCTCCTACCACTGCCATCTCAGCTGCTCTTAGGCAACCTCCTCTTCTTATTCTTCCACAAAGGACTACATGTTTGTGTGTGTGTGTGTGTGTGTGTGAAAGTGTGCACGGGCGCATGTGAGTGTGTGTGTGTGACTCTGTGTGTGTGTGTGTGTGTGTGTGTGTGTGTGTGTGTGTGTGTGTGTGGTAGTTTGCCTCTGTGTGTGTGTACAAAAAAATATTTGTGCATATGATTCATATATATATGTAATATCCATTATATTGATCCATATGAATTCTTTGGTCTGTCAACTGAGGAGATGAAATGATATTTGTCTTGAACTGAGGTGGGATATTAAAGTTGTAATAAAGTGTTCAATGAGTATGGTTTGTGTCTCAATTCCTGGCATGATGTCCAGGATTAGTGTCCTTCAAATTACGTGTTTGCCCCTTTAATAATGATTTGAGGGTTGGTTTTTCAAGCTTGTTCTAATCATTAGGGCTAAAACTAAAATCCCTTGGCATATCGCTGCCTGCCTCTTTGGAATTGATGGAGACAACTTCTTTTTTTTTTTCTTGTTCAACATAAGAAAAAGTATGGCACAAGCACATGTATACAACTTAGTACGCTACAAATAGGTATTAGGAAAGTGCCCCAGGTGTCATCATATTCATCACCAGAATTATTGTCACTGGATTCAAGATTTGTTTGTTGATTCATTTTTTCAAACCATGCTCCATAATTAAATTCTAGTATTAAAATGTTTATTATTCATAATGGGACTCTATAATGGATAAGCTTAAAAGATGTAGTTATCAATTTGATGAAAAGCTTCTAGAAAATTAGATTATAAACTCCAATATGCGAGTTGTATTTCATACCTTATGAATAGTAGTTATACCATCATGTTCAAACTTAAATTTCACACTAAAAGAACCCAAAAGGCCCATCCTCCATTTATCACTACAAAAAATGTTATTAAAGTATTAATAGCAAACCAAAAATCATCACTAATAATGTACTTTTAGTGATGGTTTCTAGTTCATCACTAAAACTTTCGTTACTAAACGTACATTTTCCTGCTTTAATGATGACGTCAATATATTAGTAACGATTTTTCAATTATTTGCAAGAAAATCTATTGGTCACTAATAGTCTACTCTTACATATATATATATATATATATATATATATATATATATGTATGTGTGTTTGTGTGTGTGTGTGTGTGTGTGTGTGTGTGTTGATAATTTAATAATGTGTGTGTGACGAAGTGTTATATATTATTTTTGTGATGTTGGAGTAATGCTTGTATTTATTGATAATATATTGTCGTCTTAACAAATCCCTTTTTCCAATGAAAATAAATATTATTGTGAGAAGTATATGGATGATAGCTTTTAAACTCATGAAATTTTAAGTTAAATTGAAATTTGAGATGTTAGACACAACATTTTATTGGACGTCTTATGTCTAAATTAATTGTAGTTGTATAATGACTAATGCTCAACTGATTTATGAACTTCATTGATATTAATTGAATATGAATATTTAATATGACTAGTATATTATAGTAAAACCTTGGTTTTGTAAAAAATCATGAAGCCATATTAAGCTTTCAACATTCAAACTTGAGCACACACCAAAGATTGTATAGAGCCGAAGACAATATGAAACACTCCAGAAATTCTAGAGTAAATGAGTGAATATTTTCTTGTAATGTTATTGTTAAGTATGCCCCTCTGAAAGAAATTTTGTTCTCAACATAAATCTTAGGGTTTCGTCTTTCCTAGACAATTTGAGAATACAAACTTATTTATATTGTGAATTGTCCCCAGAATTTACTTTCTTTAGAATGCCCAGTCTGTATGGGCATGATTCCAAGCTCATGTTCCTACATCATAAAAAATGCCCAAAAATATACAATTAAGAAATAAAACTAGTACTAAACTTCAAATTTTGAACTTGAAATTCGGATATGTTGTTTTTGGTTAAATTATATTGAATTACGACATTTTCGACCCATCCATTTAACGAATAGGAAGCAAAGGTAAGTTTTATTTATAACTGTGTGAGCTTGAAATCTTTTGAAAATTTAAATTGAAATTTCGAATGACAAAATCTTTTTGATGGATGGTTTTATGTTATATAAATGGTAAATTGAACTACTAAAATACATGCTTGTGTTGAACGCCAACTGCATAGCTGATGCAGTATATTGTGAATTGCATGCTAGTAGTGGATTTAGGTTGTTGCGTGCTTGAAATGTTTTATTTTGTGAAAACAATCATGTTTTAGGTATAGGTTTTATAAGAAAATATTCAATTTACAGACGGCATGCTGCCAAAATTTCATTAAAATTTTTTCAAAAAAAAAAATCATGTACAAAGATAATTATGATAAAATGAATGTTAAAATATTTTTGAAATGATGAGTGAAAGTTAAATGAAAAGTCATTTCATTAAGCCCTAAATTTGCATCTATTAACATACATGGCATATCATTTGCTTTTAACTATGGATAAACATTATCATTTGTCCACTACAAGGGATATTTTGTTTTGAGAAGGAGTTAAAGTATTTACTTGTGTGGTTTGATGCATACAAGTGTATATATTCATACGTACGCCATTCACATTCATTTCAGTTATTCATTTAGGGTTGAAAATTATTATACAGTGTACTGTCTATATTTTTCCTCCTAATTATACTAAGCGTTAGCTCTCCATTATCCTCTCCATTTATATACTAATTTTTATTTTATGATTCTTAATTTGTAGGGTTTGCGGCTGTTATAACATCAGTGCAATGCCATGCATATACTATAGTCGTCAGATGCAACTGTTGATTATTTCTTTGTAATTTTTATTGTTATTTGAACAAATGGAATTTCTATATTTTAATTTAGATTTGTATAATTTATTTGTATTTGAATTTTGATTTTTTTGAAATTTTTTTTTTGTTATCTGAATAGATGTTATTTCTTTATTTTAATTGAATTTGTTTTTGAATTCAAAATTTTGAATAATTTATGAATTTTGTAGTAATTATGGTTTCAGGTTATGTACGTGAAAATGTAATTACAAATTTTCACAAGAACTGATGATTAAAAAAATTTAAAATTTTTAATTATTAATGAAGGATTAAAATTTGTCACTAATAGTAAGGTATTAGTGAAGGATTAAAATTCGTCACTAATAGTAGGCTATTAGTGACGAATTTAAATCCTTCACTAATAATGACTATTAGAGACGAATTTGTAATTCATCACTAATACCCTACCATTAGTGACAAATTTTAATCCTTCACTAATACTGATTATCAGTGACGAATTTGTAATTCGTCGTTAATACCCTACTATTAATTACAATTTTTAATCCTTCACTATTACCCTACTATTAGTGACGAATTTGAGTACAGCCAATGTAGAATTTATTGTGACGGTATTAGGATTTTAGTGACGGTTATAATCCGTCACTAATACTATATTATTGTGACGAAATTAAAATTCATCACTAATAGTTAATAGTAACGGCAGATATAGCAACTAATTTAAAAATGTCACTAATATTATTAGTGACGAATTTATAAGTATTAGTGATGGATTTGATCCTTCAATAATACCCTGATTTTTTGCAATCACAACAAAACTTTTAATAGAGAAATATTAATAGTTGATATTAATTAATTATTTAGCATTTCTCTTTATTGCACTATTAAGTGCCCATTAGTGTCAAAGTAATTAAAAATTGTCCTTATTTAAAATTTGAACAGATTGCTTAATGGAGAACAATAGGTGGTAGGGCCATTAGTACCGCTATTATCATAAGATATTGAATGTCTAACCACTTGTGAAAGCTGCATGTAACAAAACAGGAGAGAGAGAGAGAGAGAGAGAGAGAGAGAGAGAGAGAGAGAGAGAGAGAGAGAGAGAGAGAGAGAGCCACAATAGGTGGTAGGGCCACATGGTACAACTCATTATCAAATATATGCTTGTCTAACACTTGTGCAACTGCATGTATACATAGACGAGAGAGAGAGAGAGAGAGAGAGGGAGAGAGATGAGAGAGAGAGAGAGAGAGAGAGAGCCACAATAGGAGGTAGGGCCACAGGGTATAGCTCATTATCATAGATATGCATGCTAACACTTGCAGGGCATGTATACATAGACGAGAGAAGGAGAGAGAGAGAGAGAGGAGAGAGAGAGAGAGAGGAGAGAGAGAGAGAGAGAGAGAGAGATCCTTTAGTAACATATTAATTAAAATATTTTTCCTTATTTACCCTTTGAAACATATCGCTTAATGGAGAATAGCAGTTGGTAGGGCCAAGGAGGCAACTCACTTATTATTGCTATGCATGCCAAACATTTGTGTGGTTGCATGTATATATGGTGTCAGCATCTCCACACGTTTCCATCAATGTATGGCATAAAGCCCAACATGAGTGTGTGTGTGTGTGAGAGAGAGAGAGAGAGAGGTCTATATAAACCCCAAAAGGTCTTTGGTTTTCCAAGATAAATCCCTTATCAAGCTCTATTTAGCAATTTGGATTTTGAAAATGGATTCAAAAAGCTATAATAGGATGGTCCATAAATGGGTTATAATGGTGAGCTTGGTAATCATAGTCACTCATCTTCTGCAATATAATAATGCTCGCCAACTCAAAGAATCAACATATGGAGAAAAGGTTGAGAAAATAGTAAGGGAAAGTATTGAAAATGAAGAGAAGGAGAAGGATGGAGCAAGAGCAACGCAGGGAAAACTGGACTTAGAGGAGGTGAAAAGTCTATTGCTGCCTTTTCCGCCTTTGTCGCCACCTCCATTGCAAAGATCCGAGTTAGCACCCTTACGTTACATCCCCCATCCCCCTCCTCTTACCCCATCACCTCCCCCACCATAGTTTCTCACATTTCCCTCATGTTATGGGACTTGTTTTACCTTCTAAAACTCCAGTTGGTTGCTTTTATTGTTGCTATGTTGTTATTTCTATGTGTTTGTTACCTTGTGTTATGTCTTTTCCGAATGAAACCTCAGTACTGTAGAAAATAATGGTTATGCTTAGTTGAGCCTTCAAAATAAATTTCCTTATATAATCCAATATTATCCCATTTTATTATTATTTAAAGTTTAAGATTTATCAAATGATACGGGTGTTTAACGGGTTGTTCAAGGGCAAATATTGGGAGGTATTCTCTCATTGGGCATATTTTCCTTTTGATTCCATACCCCTTATCGCTCTTTTCCTCCCATTTCTTCACAAATAAAATTGAAAAAATGGGTTCATTCACTATGTGCATGCATTACATCTCCACCTTCTTAAATATGAACTTCACATCCATAATAATAAAATCCTCGAATTTCATCTTCAAGCTCTTGTCTTCCTAGCATGTCACCTGCAGCACACACACAAGTCCATCGGATTCAAAGCTCCAAATTCACACTAAACATAAAAACATGCACAATTCACAAAAACATTAAAACCCAAACCACAAAACTTAACCCACTTTCATTTCATGAGCCATTAAAACAAGTCACAAGCAACTCAACTTCCCCAATTAAGACTCAATTGAACATTAACTTCTTGAATAGTGCATAATTGAACCTAAACTCCTCATTAAATTAAACCTAACCCTGTGAGATTATGATGGAATGTCCTTATATAAATCATTGATGTAGCATATGAATCAGGGCTCCTTTCAAATTGTTTGAATGCGGTTTGTGTAAGACCCCACATGGGACCCACTTATGTGGGGACATGCCAAAAACTTTTGACATCCCAAATTCATGATCCCCACTAATTCTCTAAAACATTATTCTATTATCACAAAAATGAAAGACGATTTAACCTAGCAGAAAAAATGAAGGACGTATGAATTAAGGAAATCTGCATTGTTATCTGCCCTGCAAAGCAAACAACAAAAAAGGAAAAAAAGAAAACTCATATATACCACTCGCAGTTGCTTCAGCTAAGATTTTGATTCCTAGAAGAAAACTCATACAAAGTAGAGAAGGATTTTTTTCATCAAAAAAATTATATTTGTAAAAACTTGTTTACTACATGTAATAGTATGCCATTTGGTGAATTCAGAGATGGATAAAGTGTCATTAAGTTTAATAAAGAAAGATGAGACCAAATTTGGGAATTCTCATTTTGTAGGGATTTAATATATTTAGCTCTGTTTGATTTTAGGCTAAACCAAGAACTGAACCAAACACGTCAATTTTTCAAAGTAGCAAATTGAGACCGAACCAAGCCAACACCATTGATTTTTCACATTCAGCTAAACAGTTTGGTTTAGTTTTTAATGAAATCAAACCCAGTTTCTTTTATTTATGTGCAATCAATATTTTGTAACTCCGACTAAGCCCATTTCTAATGCTTAAAACAAGTAATCTAGCCAAGGCCAACTAACAAGCAAGCCCACAAGGGGGTTTAAGAAGAGCAAGTAGGTTCTTTGGGGCAATGGCTTTTATAAGCAAATATGGATAGCAAATTTGTCTTGCATTTTTTATGTGGGATGAATGTCTCCCAACCATTTCCTACTCATTGTCTTCTCCTCTCTTCAGTCCCCCACTTTAATTTTCTAATTCCCATGTCCCACATTGGAGGATGGAAGTCTTCCTCAGTCTTCTTGCTTTCTACATAATGTTGAAAATTAAACTTGACTAGAGATGGCCGGCAGCCCACCTCTACTGAATTTAGGCTAGAGTTGGTAGCAATCTCACCAAAACCTCACCAACCAGCCCACCATTGTTGATTATAATCTTCACTTATCATTAGATGCTTTGCTATAAATAGATGTGCGTGTGTGTAATGTAATACGTGGTGTAAAGAGGGTGAATAACTAGTGAGAGATTTTGTATTGAGATTTTCCTCTGTAATTTATTTCCAATATACTATTGAAATTAATTATTTTTCAAATGAGTGCAATCCTCACCGAGTTTCAATTATAACCAGTGATTGAGTGAGTCCCCTCCACCCATCAGTGGTATCAGAGTTTTAGGTTTGCCGAAAATTGCCAAACAGAGGCGAACAGAGGGGAAATTCAAATTTTTCTTAGATTTTAAGTTACTCTAAATCCAAAATTGAGCCAACTATTGTGAAATTCGCATCGAGACAAGTTCGACAATGAAAATCGTGCTTCAAACGGAGTTTAGGGACCCCCACACGTGCTCTCACGTGCCGACAGATGAAACACGCGCTGCGTGCACCGACGACGATACCGACGACCGATGTCACGCCCCTGACGCACTCGCACGCATCTTCTTTGCTCAACTGGTGAGATCAGACCTGGATACATGAAAACCCTATCTGCAACCTAGCCCAGAAACCTAGCTCTAGACCCGCGGTTACGATCCGACCTGGCGGACTGACCCGCATCTAGCCGCCGATATGCGGCAGGCCTAGAAAATGCCACGTGGCTCTAACGGCGTTTATCGAACACGTCTTTTGGCCATTAAGTCAAACCAGTTCAAAAATTTTCTTTTAGATTGTTCAGTGTCATTTTGACCTGTTTCGTGCAACCCAAAACCGATTCCTAAAGTTTTTTTGACCTTTTCAATACATTGGTAGCATCAGATTTGCCAAAATCAATCTCTATCACTCTGTTTTTTGATATATTCAACTCGATGGCCAACAGTACTACACAAGCGGTGATTCCAAAGCTGACACAGGAGAACTATGACAATGGTCTATTCAAATGAGAGGCCTACCAGGTGCTCAGGATGTCATGGAAATTATTGAAGATGGGTATAGAGAAGCCCCATCAGAAGAAGAGGAAGCAACTATGTCTAACGCTCAAAGAACAATCCTGCGAGCCGATCACAAGAAAGATTGCAAGGCGAAGTCCATAATCTACCAAGGCCTTGATAAGGCCACATTCGAAATCATTTCCTCCGCCAAGACATCCAACGAAGTTTGGGACTCTCTCCATTGAACACACAAAGGTGCAGACAAAGTAAAGAAGATTCGTCTTCAAACATTTCGAGGTGATTTCGAATCCTTAAGAATGAAATCTACTGAATCTATTGTTGATTACTATACACGAGTTATGGTAGTATCAAATCAATTGAGAGTAAATGGAGAGACTCTTAATGACGAGAGAATTTGTGAGAAAATTTTGCAATCTTTGGATCCAAAATTTGATTATATAGCTGGGACCATGGAAGAAACAAAATATCTGGAAACCATGTTTATAGAAGAACTTGGGGGCTCACTCCAAGCCTATGAGCAAAAATTCAACAGAAGGAGTGAAGATAAAGTAATAGACCGTCCAAACGAAGTTGTCCCTCACTATACATATATGCGAAAAAGGGGGGACGTCATAGTGAGGAAGAGGACGAGGTCGAGGATCTCATGGAAGAAATTTTAGAAATTTTGAATCCAGAGAAGGCAAAAGAGGTCCCACTAGAGAAGGACGCAATAAACAGAATTATGTCCCACGAGGCAAAGGACAAGGAAAAAGAGGGGGATACATACTACAAAAAATGATGTTATTAGTGAAGGATCAAAACAGTCACTATTAATCAAAAAACCATCACTAATAGTGTTAGTGATGGTTTTATAAGTATTAGTGACGACTTTAAAAAGGTCATCGTAACTGCCGTTACTAATAATTATTAGTGACGAATTTTAAAAGCGTCACTAGAATATTAATGAAAGATTATCACCGTCACTAAAACCCTAATACAGTCTCTATAAATTATACATTGGCTCGGCTTAAATTCATCATTAATAGTAGACTAATAATGATGAATTTTGAAATTGACACTGAAAGTTTAGTATTAGTGAAGGTTTGAAAACTGTCACTAATAGTGGAGTAGTAGTGACAAATTTAAACCTTTACTAATACTTGGGCTTTAATGACGGTTTTGAAATTTGTCATTAATACTATACTATTAGTGAAGATTTTAAATTCATGACTACTACTCTACTAGTACTGACATTTTTTAAATTCATCACTATTAGTCTACTATTAGTGAAGGTTTTAAAACCATCACTAATAGTAGAAAAGTAGTGACAAATTTAGGATCTTCATTAATACTTTGGTTTTTGTGATTGTTTTGAAATTCGTCACTAATATTGTACTATTAGTGAAAGTTTTGAAACCTTCACTAATACTCTACTAGTAGTGACGATTTTTAAATTCGTGACTATTACTCTACTATTATTTTTTTTTTAATTAATTAATTCTCGTATAAATCTGTAATTACATTTCCCTATACATACCGTTAAACCACAATTACTAAAAAAATCATATATCATTCAATTTCATAAATAATCCAAATTCATATTCAAATACATTATACAAATTTAAATTCAAATATAGTAATTTCATCTGTTCGAATAAAAAAAATACAAAAAAAAATAAAACTCAAAAGCTACATCCGATTGTAGCATGTCATCATGTTGATGTCATTAAGAAAATTCCTGAGACACAGGACAACACTCAAATTATATGGTTTCAAATCGGAGGAGTTAACTAAAAAATGAAACAATCAAGAGAACTTACAAAAGCTTTAAATACAGGGCGTTGAGCGGCCATCTCATACATATAGCAGCCTAAAAAATAAGAAATAAATTAATTCAAAAACTCAAATAATTGTAACTATCATAGATACGCCACGGAAAGCACATTCCAAGTGACCAAATATCAGATTTGAAGCCATATGGAATATGTGCAAGCAGTTCAAGACACATGCATGTTTGACTAGCATGCAATATAATAAGTTCTTAAGCACTAGTACTTTATTAGAGATGAAGTTCAAAAGTAAAACAATATGTTAGAATAAGAGGTGTATAGCAAGTATTTCATTACAAGTATGCAACATTCTATATAGAAAATTCACTCATCCTTTCAAAAACAATTTTAGTAAAATCATTTCTAATTTCATTTTTTAGAAAGGTTTAACAAAATTTCAGCAGCATGCCAACTGTAATTTGAACAATTTCCCAAAAATATTTGACCTGAAAAGGAGTTCATATATATATAAGGGCATGCGAGAGTCCTAGATTCACTACCAGCATGCAATACAAAAATCAACATCACCCATGCAGATGACATTCATACTACCAGTATCAACTTAATCAAATATATTCACAACATATTCAATGAACACTCAGTAGTTGTGACTAGCATGCAATATAATATGGTTGAAACTTGCATAAGGTTGAATCCTAATTAGGAAGATTTAAGCTTGTTATCTCTAATTACATGATATGGTTGCATAATGTATACGTGTTTTTTTTTTTTTTTTTTTATTGTTATCATAGTTGTATATCTTGTTTAGTTGGGAAATTTTCATATGATAGATATTCATCTTGTAAGGATGATAGCTTTATTTGTTGGCATTTCTGCATTAAGCGGTGGTTAGGAAAGCTAGAATTTGGCACTTGTTTGGGATAAAATGTGCACTTGGTTGGGATAACACTGCTATATTTGGGGAAAAAAAAAAGGTGTCAATTTATGTTACTTGAATGTTATGTGACGGTCACTTTAGATGAATAAATTGCCTAGAATTAAGAGTGTGTTCATGCATATTGTTTTGAATAAAGAGTGTGTTCGTGCACCTTATGATCATGCATACATGTAAGACATCATGTGTTAAGTATTGAAATCCTTATTTGAATAAGGATGTGTACTGAACTTGTGGTTGCTCACCCTATTCCATGTGCCTACATAACTCAGAGGGAGCATCATCTTCATAATTCTTTAAATTAAATGCTCCCATCATCTCATAACATTCATGTCTATATGCCTAGATGAATAACAATATTACACCGAACTCAATACTATCCATTGTTCTCTGCTATTTATATTCTTTAATGGATAGATTATATGTTGTGATTTGTTGATTGCTACATGATTGCATGCTAGTCTAAAATGCCTCCCACATGGCGGATGCAGTTGATGTATATTGCATGCTGGTAGTGGATATAGGTTCTCGTGTGCCTTGAACTGAATTATATGTGGCTTATTTGAACATATTAGGTACAGGTTCTATGGGAAAATGTCCAATTTACAGACGACATGCTGCCGAAATTTTGTTAAAATTTTTCCAAAAAAAAAACCATGTACAATGATAATTATGATCAAATGAATGTTAAAATATTTTTGAAAGGATGAGTGAAAGTTAGAAATCATAAGAAAGGAGGTAATATAGGTTTAGTTCATTTAAAGAAGCATTCATTTTTATATTTTTGGTCCGGTAAGCCTAAAGCATTCATTGTCGAGCCTAAATCATTGAAAATCTTAAATACATTGGCTAAGGATTTGAAAATTAGAAAAAGGCATAAGTTGAATATATACATAACTCAGAGGGAGCATCATCTTCATAATTCTTTAAAATTAAATGCTCTCATCATCTCATAACATTCATCATGTCCATATGCCTAGATGAATAACAATACTACACTAAGCTCAATTGATCCACTGTTATCTACTATTTATATTCTTTAATGGATAGATTATATATTGTGATTTGTTGATTGCTACTTGATTGCATGCTAGTCTAGAATGCCTCCTGCATTGCAGATGCAGTTGACGTGTATTGCATGCTGGTGGTGGATATATGCTCTCGTGTGCCTTGAACTAAATTATAAATGGCGGCTTATTTGAACCTATCAGGTACAGGTTTTATGAGAAAATGTCAAATTTACAGACGACATGGTACCGAAATTTCATTACATTTTTCCCAAAAAAAAAAGGTCATGTACAATGATAATTATGATAAAATGAATGTTAAAATATTTTTGAAAGGATGAGTGAAAGTTAAACAAAAAGTCATTTCATTAAGCCCTAAATTTGCATCTATTATAATACATGGCAAATCATTTTCTTTTAACTATGGATAAGCATTATCATTTGTCCACCACCAAGGATATTCTGTTTTGAGAACGAGTTAAAGTGTTTACGTGTGTGGTTTGATGCATGCAACTTTATATATTCATATGTACGCCAAATAAAATTCATTTCAGTTATTCATTTAGGATTGAAAATTATTGTACGACGCACTCTCTATATTTTTTTTCTCTGATTATACTAAGCGTCAACTCTCCATTTGTATACTAATTCTTTTTTTATGATTCTTAATTTGTAGAGTTCGCAGCTATCAAAACATTAGCATGATGCCATGGATGCATGCACTACATTCGTCAGATTCAACTTTCGATTATAGCTTTGAAATTTTGATTGTTATTTGAACAAATGGAATTTTTGCATTTTAATTTGAATTTGTACTAGTATTTGTATTTGAATTTTGAATATTTTAAAAAATTTTTTGTTATCTGAACAGATGTTATTTCTTTATTTTAATTAAATTTGTATTTGAATTTGAAATTTTGAATTATTTACAAATTTTGTAGTAATTATGGTTTATGCGAAAATGTAATTATAGATTTTTACAGGTATTGATGATTAAAAAAAATAGAATTAAAGATTTTTTAAATTTTTTAATTATTAGTGAATGATTCAAATTCGTCACTAATAATAAAGTATTAGTGAAGTATTCTAATTCGTCACTAATAGTGGAGTAATAGTGACGATTTTTAGATTCATCACTAACAAGTATGCTATTAGTGAAGGATTCAAATTCGCCACTCATAGTGGAGTGTTCGTGACAGTTTTTAAATTCATCACTAATACCCAACTATTAGTGACAAATTTGAATCATTCACTAATAACCTACTATTAGTGACGAATCTAAAAACTATCGAGGGAGGCATGCTCATGTAATGCCCCTAAGGATGCTTGAGAGCTCGGTGAGCAGTAAGAGAGGTTAGGTGAGAAAAAAAGATAAAGTGGGATCCGCAAGTGCTTGTCTTTTGTTTTTCAAAAGATGAAATTTAATTAACTCGAAAACAAAAATTAAAAAACACTTGGACATTTAAAAACTAATAATTGTTTTTGAAAATTTTACAATTATCCAACAATAAATAAGTTCTAATTTTTTCTATATGATGCCATGGACAAATTAAGGTGTCAACACACAATTAATTTGACCAAAAGTTTCTTAATTATAACCTTCTCTCGACTTAAGCTCAATGAGTGCACTCAGCTTTTTGGCTTATAGCCAATAAAAGAAACATGCACAAGCATAACTTACTGAAAAAAGAACACGGGTTATCAAGAACATAAATTATTTTAGTAATAAAAATGAGTAAACATACATATTGCACAATACTTATAAAGTTAATTAGATAGTCAAACAACCTGTGCATCACAAGGTTATTAACTAGTACTACAAAGGGTATATTCATTTTCACAATTACTTTTTAGCCTCATTTTTTAAATCTATAAAATGTCACTATAAGTGCCGACAACAAAAGAAAATACACGACGATATTAGTAATTGAATTTCATATTGACTACCTATAAGATTAAATAACAAAACTTTTAATAGAGAAATATTAATAGTTGATATTAATAAATTACTTACCATAACTTCTTATTGCACTATTAAGTGCCCATTAGTGTCAATGTAATTAAAAATTGTCCTTATTTACACTTTGAATAGATTGCTCAATGGAGAACAGTAGGTGGTAGGGCCACGTACAGGGTACAACTCATTATCATAGATATGCATGTCTAACACTTGTGCAACTGCATGTATAGAGAGAGAGAGAGAGAGAGAGAGAGAGAGAGAGAGAGAGAGAGAGAGAGAGAGAGAGAGAGAGAGAGAGAGATAGGCCTGTATAAGTGCCCATTATTGTGGCTATGCATGCCAAACATTTGAGTGGTTGCATGTATATGCAGTGTTGGCATCCACACACGTTTCCATCAATATATGGCATAAAGCCCAACATGAGTGTGTGTGTGTGTGTGTGTGTGTGTGTGTGTGTGTGTGTGTGTGTGTGTGTGTGTGTGTGTATGTGTATGTGTGTGTGTGTGTGTGTGTGTGTGTGTGTGTGTGTGAGAGAGAGAGAGAGAGAGAGAGAGGTTTATATAAACCCCAACAGGTCATTGGTTTTCCAAGATAAATCATTTGTTAAGCTCTCTTTAGCAATTTGGATTTTGAAAATGGATTCAAAAGCTATAATAGTATGGTCTAGAAATGGGTTATAATGGTGAGCTTGGTAATCATAGTAACTCATCTTTTGCAATATAATAATTCTTGCCAACTCAAAGCATCAACATATGGAGAAAAGGTTGAGAAAATAGTAAGGGAAAGTATTGAAAATGAAGAGAATGAGATGGATGGAGCACGAGCAATGTAGGGGAGAATGGACTTAGAGGAGGTTTTGTGAGCCAAAACCTCATTGATAACCAAACTGCATTCCCCGACTCATACTTATCTTCCATGTGGGCTTTGCACCGTCTGAGCCATAGTCTCCAAGAAATTATAGTAGGTAAACCGATGATCATACCTTTTTGGGTTGATTCTTTTGTCAAATCTGAACCATATATTGATTTTCACCCTCCAAGGTTCATCATTAAAGTTTTGAATTCCCAAAATAGACGTTGCTCTCTTCCAAACCATACTTGCGATGGATCATGTACTTAGAACATGGTTGAGAGATTCCTCTTTTTTATCCTCATAGCAGTTGTAACATAAGACTATATCAAGTCCCAGTTTTCACACTCTCTCATCAACAGGAAGACATTGGAACATGGCTTTCCACATACACATCGATACTTTCTTAGGTAGTAGTTTATGCCAGACTCACTCCATCCATGGGTACTATTCCCCTTTAATTCTTATCACCTCCCAAGCCAAGGAAGTTGAAAATTTTTCATTTCTGGAAGGCTTCCAAATAAACACATTAGATCCCAATTTGTGCTTTATAAACGACAACAAAATCTCATTCGTTTTGGGGACCCCTACTAATTCTTTCAGCATATCAGTATCCCAATTTTCATACTCCCAATTGTATTGAATCTTAAGATCAGGATGCTGGACTGTGTAAGAACACTCCGCGAGGGGACCACTGCTTAACCACTTATCAAACCAAAAAGAAACTTTTCCTTCTCTAACATTCACATAAACATTCTCATATACATCTGGAAAGACCTTTAAGATTATCTTCCAAAATTAAGAGCCCGTAGAAGTATAATTGATTGAAGTCATGTGACCTAATTTAACGTATTTAACCTTAAAAAAACGGGTCCAAAGATTATCTAAAGTCATCAATTTCCAAGAAAACTTCATGTGAAAAGATTTTTGAACGTCATTAAGGTCCCTTACACCAACACCCCCTTTATCTAAGGGTTTACAAACCTTTGACCAAACACACCATTTCATTTTTGTCCTACCATTACTCTTCCCCCAAAGAAAAGAAGAGAGAATGAAATTAATATTTCTGATCACCACCAAAGGAACTGAGAGAACCGCTAGCGTATGTGTCGCCATGCATGATAAAACATGTCGAATAAGGATGAGAGGACCTCCCTGAGACAGCAACCTCATCTTCCAACTCACCCTATTAATAATATACAATTATCAAAACCCTAATATAAAAAATGCAATATTTAACACCCTAATAATAATAAGCAATAATCAAAACCCCAATAATAATACACAATAATCAAAACCATAAAAATATCACATAGATAATAACACCATAATATCACAATAAACAAAACCCTAAAAATAATATTACAATAAATACAATAAAAATAACATGCAAATAATCACAACCCTAAAAATATTACATAAATATGACAATAATGCAAACCCTAAACATAATATTACATAAAATACAATAACATGAAAATAATCGAAACTCTAAGATAAGACAATAATCAAAACCCTAAAAATACATAAACAATAATAACATAAAATAATCAAACCCTAAAAACACATAAACAATAATAACATGAAAATAATTAAAACCTTAAAAATAATACAAGCACGACATGACACAATAACATGATGATAATCAAAACACTAAAAATAATACAATAACAACATTATGATATTCAAAAGCCAATATTAATATCATATAAATATAACAATAATAACAATATCAAATCATAACCAATAATATCACCTAAATACAAACATGATAACGACAACAATATAAAATAATGAACAATAATATCACATAAATACAAATATGATAATGACAGCAATATAACATAATAAACAATAATAGAATATCTACATGATAATAATAATAATAATAATAATAATAATAATAATAATAATAATAATAATAATAATAATAATATAACATGATAAACAATAATATTACATAAATATATACATGATAATAACAATATAATGATCAATAATAAAATATATATATATATATATATATATATATATATATATATATACATGATAATAACAACATAACAAAGACAAGAAGAAACATAAATACCATAAAAAAAAAATAAAAAATAAAAAATCTCACCTTTGGAGAAGAGGCCGTGAGGGAGGTTGGAGAGGGGTTGGGCCTTAGCTCAGAACGGGTGAGGAAGGTGGTCGTGAGGGGATGAGTGCTGGACTAGTGTGAGGCTGAGAGGGAGGCTGCTGTGTGGTTGAGTGTGTGCGTGAGGGCTTGAAGAGGGGTTGGAGAGGGGTTGTGCACTATGTGAGCGTGGAGAGGGAGAAGGTGAGGCTGTGGTGGTGTGTGGAGAGAGTGAGGCTATGGTTGTTTGTGCACCGCTGTCATTCCTTCTCTGTGGTAGTGTCTTCCCTGTGTGGTGCCCTCCTTCCTCTCTTTTTCTTTTCTTTTCACCTCTTTTTTTTCTTTTCCTTGCGGTCGTGTGTGTCTACTGTCTTGTGCGTACAACAGCTTCATAGCTGTTGCCCCTCCTTCTTTCTCAGCCCTAGTTGTCCTTGCATGGCCCCTGCCAAGTCCCTAAATGTTGCCCTAGCCTTCCTTGCATGACCTTTTGAGTGCATGTTTATGGGCCAAACCCTCCATGGCCCATGCAATGCTCTCTCTCTATGCATATATTTATTAGCATTGCTTTGGCCCATAAGATTTCATTTTTTGGTTGCCCAATTTTAATCATTCAAAAATAAATATCCGGTTACAAAAAAAATGATGAATTCGACAACAAAAAGACTCAATTTTAAATGGACCCAATTTTAAGGACTCAATTTTTATTTCAAACGGGTCCCAATTTTAAAATAAGAAAAGAACTTAATAAAAAAAAAGACTCAATTTTAAAATAATAGGGGTTCAAATTTAAAATAATAGAGACTCAATTTTAAAACAATATGAACTCAATTACAAAGACTAAAGACTCAAATTTTCAGAATATAAAATTAAATCCCTCTTCATGTAAATTACCATATTATTACAATGGGTCCCCTTATCGAGAAAAGAGAGGTCTAGTTAAAATTGGGGTGTCTACAGTGAGCAAGAGAGGTGGAAAAATGAAATCGA
This sequence comes from Malania oleifera, assembly GCF_029873635.1. Lineage (NCBI taxonomy): Eukaryota > Viridiplantae > Streptophyta > Magnoliopsida > Santalales > Ximeniaceae > Malania > Malania oleifera. The sequence goes on from NC_080421.1 coordinate 26,663,289, forward strand.
GAGAGATATGTTCATGTAATGCCCCAGACGGTGCTTGAGAGCTCAGTGAAGAGCAAGAGTGGTTAGGTGAGAAAGAGAGAGAAAGAGGGATCCACAAGAGCTTGTCTTTACTTTTGCAAAAGATGAAATTTAATTAACTTGAAAACAAAAATTAAAAAACACTTGGACTTTTAAAAACTAATAACTTTTTTTGAAAATTTTAAAATTATGAAACAATAAAGAAGGTCTAATTTTTGCTATATGATGCCATGGACAAAATAAGGTGTCAACACACAACTAATTTGACCAAAAGTTTCGTAATTATAACCTTCTTGTAACTAAAGCTCAACGAGTGCACTCAAGTTTTTGGCTTATAGCCAATAAAATAAACATGAAGAAGCATAACTTACTGAAAAAAGAACACGGGTTATCAAGAACATAAATTATTTTACTAATAAAAATGAGTAAACATGCATATTGCACAAATGAAACACTAGACAAATTCTAGAGTAAATGGGTGAATATTTTATAGTATTCTTATTGTTAAGTATGCCCCTCTAAAAAAAATATATGTTTTCAACATAAATCTTAGGGTTTCGTCTTTCCTAGACAGTTTGAGAATAAAAACTTATTTATATTGTGAATTGTCCCCAAAATTTACTTTCTTTAGAATGCCCAATTTGTATGGGCATGATTCCAACCTCATGTTCCTACATAAAAAATGCCCAAAAATATACAATTAAGAAATAAACCAGTACTAAACTTCAAACTTTGAACTTGAAATTCGGATATGTTGTTTTTGGTTAAATTATATTGAATTACGGCATTTTTGACCCATCCATTAATGAATAAGAAGCAAAGGTAAGTTTTATTTATAACTGTGTGAACTTGAAATCTTTTGAAAATTTAAATTGAAATGTCGAATGACTAAATCTTTTTTATGGATGGTATTATGTCATATAAATGGTAAATTGAACTACTGAAATACATGTTTATGTTGAACGCCAATTGCATGGCTGATGCAGTATATTGTGAATTGCATGTTAGTAGTGGATTTAGGTTGTTGCATGCTTGAAATGTTTTATTTTATGAAAACAACCATGTTTCCGGTACAGGTTTTATGGGAAAATGTTCAATTTACAAACGGCATGCTGCCGAAATTTCATTAAAAATTTTCCAAAAAAAAAAACCATGTACAAAGATAATTATGATAAAATGAATGTTAAAATTTTTTTGAAATGATGAGTGAAAGTTAAACAAAAAGTCATTTCATTAAGCCCTATATTTGCATCTATTAACATACATGACATATCATTTGCTTTTAACTATGGATAAGTATTATCATTTGTCCACCACCAGGGATATTCTGTTTTGAGAACGAGTTAAAGTGTTTACGTGCGTGGTTTGATGCATGCAAGTGTATATATTTATGCGTACGTCATTCACATTCATTTCAGTTATTCGTTTAGGATTGAACATTATTATACGGTGTACTCTATATTTTTCCTGCTGATTATACTAAGGGTCAGCTCTCTATTGTGCTCTCCATTTGTATACTAATTTTTTTTTATGATCCTTAATTTGTAGGGTTCGCGGTTGTTATAACATCAGCGCAATGTCATGCATGCACTACAGTCGACAGATGCAACTGTTGATTATTTCTTTGTAATTTTTATTGTTATTTAAACAAATGGAATTTCTATATTTTAATTTGAATTTGTATAATCTATTTGTATTTGAATTTTGCATTTTTTGAAAATTTTTTTGTTATCTGAACATATGTTATTTCTTTATTTTAAGTGAATTTTTTTTGAAATCAAAATTTTGAATAATTTATGAATTTTGTAGTAATTATGGTTTCACGTTATATATGAGAAAATGTAATTACAGATTTTTACAGGAACCAAGGATTAAAAAATTAGTATTAAAAAAAATTTAAAATTTTTAATTATTAATGAAGGATTAAAATTTGTCACTAATAGTATGGTATTAGTGAAAGATTAAAATTCATCACTAATAGTAGGCTATTAGTGACGAATTTAAATCCTTCACCAACACTGCACTATTAGTAATTCGTCCCTAACACCCTACTATTAATGACAATTTTTAATCCTTCACTAATACCCTACTATTAGTGACGAATTTGAGCAGACCCAATGTAGAATTTATAGTGACGGTATTAGGGTTTTAGTGATGATTATTATCCGTCACTAATACTGTATTATTGTGACAAATTTAAAATTCGTCTCTAATAGTTAGTAGTAATGGCAGATATAGCAACTAATTTAAAAGTGTCACTAATACTTATAAATTCGTCACCAATACTATTAGTGACAAATTTATAAGTATTAGTGATGGATTTGATCCTTCACTAATGTCCTAATTTTTTGTAGTGACAACAAAACTTTTAATAGAGAAATATTAATAGTTGATATTAATTAATTATTTACCATTTCTCTTTATTGAACTATTAAGTGCCCATTAGTGCCAAAGTAATTAAAAATTGTCCTTCTTTAAACTTTGAACAGAGTGCTTAATGGAGAACAGTAGGTGGTAAGGCCATTGGGTACAACTCATTATCATAGATATGCATGTCTAACACTTGTGCAGCTACATGTATACATAAACAAGAGAGAGAGAGAGAGAGAGAGAGAGAGAGAGAGAGAGAGAGAGAGAGAGAGAGCGCCACAATAGGTGGTAGGGCCACAGGGTATAGCTCATTATCATAGATATGCATGTCTAACACTTGTGCAGCTATACATACACGAGAGAGAGAGAGAGAGAGAGAGATCCTTTAGTAACATATTAATTAAAATATTTTTCCTTATTTACCCTTTGAAACATATCGCTTAATGGAGAATAGCAGTTGGTAGGGCCAAGGAGGCAACTCACTTATTATTGCTATGCATGCCAAACATTTGTGTGGTTGCATGTATATATGGTGTCAGCATCTCCACACGTTTCCGTCAATGTATGGCATAAAGCCCAACATGAGTGTGTGTGTGTGTGTGAGAGAGAGAGAGAGAGGTCTATATAAACCCCAAAAGGTCTTTGGTTTTCCAAGATAAATCCCTTATCAAGCTCTATTTAGCAATTTGGATTTTGAAAATGGATTCAAAAAGCTATAATAGGATGGTCCATAAATGGGTTATAATGGTGAGCTTGGTAATCATAGTCACTCATCTTCTGCAATATAATAATGCTCGCCAACTCAAAGAATCAACATATGGAGAAAAGGTTGAGAAAATAGTAAGGGAAAGTATTGAAAATGAAGAGAAGGAGAAGGATGGAGCAAGAGCAATGCAGGGAAAACTGGACTTAGAGGAGGTGAAAAGTCTATTGCTGCCTTTTCCGCCTTTGTCGCCACCTCCATTGCAAAGACCCAAGTTAGCACCCCTACGTTACATCCCCCATCCCCCTCCTCTTACCCCATCACCTCCCCCACCATAGTTTCTCACATTTCCCTCATGTTATGGGACTTGTTTTACCTTCTAAAACTCCAGTTGGTTGCTTTTATTGTTGCTATGTTGTTATTTCTATGTGTTTGTTACCTTGTGTTATGTCTTTTCCGAATGAAACCTCAGTACTGTAGAAAATAATGGTTTTGCTTAGTTGAGCCTTCAAAATAAATTTCCTTATATAATCCAATATTATCCCATTTTATTATTATTTAAAGTTTAAGATTTATCAAATGATACGGGTGTTTAACGGGTTGTTCAAGGGCAAATATTGGGAGGTATTCTCTCATTGGGCATATTTTCCTTTTGATTCCATACCCCTTATCGCTCTTTTCCTCCCATTTCTTCACAAATAAAATTGAAAAAATGGGTTCATTCACTATGTGCATGCATTACATCTCCACCTTCTTAAATATGAACTTCACATCCATAATAATAAAATCCTCGAATTTCATCTTCAAGCTCTTGTCTTCCTAGTATGTCACCTGCAGCACACACACAAGTCCATCGGATTCAAAGCTCCAAATTCACACTAAACATAAAAACATGCACAATTCACAAAAACATTAAAACCCAAACCACAAAACTTAACCCACTTTCATTTCATGAGCCATTAAAACAAGTCACAAGCAACTCAACTTCCCCAATTAAGACTCAATTGAACATTAACTTCTTGAATAGTGCTTAATTGAAACTAAACTCCTCATTAAATTAAACCTAACCCTATGAGATTATGATGGAATGTCCTTATATAAATCATTGATGTAGCATATGAATCAGGGCTCCTTTCAAATTGTATAATTTGAATGCGGTTTGTGTAGGACCCCACATGGGACCCACTTATGTGGGGACATGCCAAAAACTTTTGACATCCCAAATTCATGATCCCCACTAATTCCCTAAAACATTATTCTATTATCACAAAAATGAAAGACGATTTAACCTAGCAGAAAAAATAAAGGACATATGAATTAAGGAAATCTGCATTGCTATCTGCCCTGCAAAGCAAACAACAGAAAAGGAAAAAAAGAAAACTCATATATACCACTCGCAGTTGCTTTAGCTAAGATTTTGATTCCTAGAAGAAAACTCATACAAAGTAGAGAAGGATTTTTTTCATCAATAAAATTATATTTTTAAAATTTATTTACTACATGTAATAGTATGCCATTTGGTGAATTCATAGATGGATAAAGTGTCATTAAGTTTAATAAAGAAAGATGAGACCAAATTTGGGAATTCTCATTTAGTAGGGATGTAATATATTTAGCTCGGTTTGATTTTAGGCTAAACCAAGAACTGAACCAAACACGTCAATTTTTCAAAGTTGTAAACTAAGACCAAACCAAGCCAACACCATTGATTTTTCACATTTAGCTAAACAGTTTGGTTCAGTTTTTAATGAAATCAAACCCAATTTTTGATTCTTTTGTTTATGTGCAATCAATATTTTGTAACTCCGACTAAGCCCATTTCTAATGCTTAAAACAAGTAATCTAGCCAAGGCCAACTAACAAGCAAGCCCACAAGGGGGTTTAAGAAGAGCAAGTAGGTTCTTTGGGGCAATGGCTTTTATAAGCAAATATGGGGACCAAATTTGTCTTGCATTTTTTCTGTGGCATGAATGTCTCCCAACCATTTCCTACTCATTGTCTTATCCTCTCTTCAGTCCCCCACTTTAATTTTCTAGTTCCCATGTCCCACATTGGAAGATGGAAGTCTTCCTCAATCTTCTTGCTTTCTACATAATGTTGAAAATTAAACTTGACTGGAGATGGCGGCAGCCCACCTCTATTAATTAATTCTCGTATAATTCTGTAATTACATTTCCCTATACATACCGTTAAACCACAATTACTAAAAAAATTATATATCATTCAATTTCATAAATAATCCAAATTCATATTCAAATACATTATAAAAATTTAAATTCAAATATAGAAATTTCATCTATTTGAATAAAAAAAATACAAAAAATAAAATAAAACTCAGAAGCTGCATCCGATTGTAGCATGTCATCATGTTAATGTCATCAAGAAGATTTCCTGGGACACAGGACAACACTCGAATTATATGGTTTCAAATCGAAGGAGTTAACTTAAAAATGAAACAATCAAAAGAACTTACAAAAGCTTTAACTACAGGGCGTTGAGCAGCTATCTCATACATATAGCAGCCTGAAATATAAGAAACAAATTAAATCGAAAACTCAAATAATTGTAACTATCATAGATACACCACAGAAAACACATACCAAGTGACCAAATATCATATTTGAAGCCATATGGAATATGTGCAAGCAGTTCAAGACACATGCATGTTTGACTAGCATGCAATATAATAAGTTCTTAAGCACTAGTACTTTATTAGAGATGAAGTTCAAAAGTAAAACAATAAAACAATATGTTAGAATAAGAGGTGTATAGCAAGTATTTCATTACAAGTATGCAACATTCTATAAAGAAAATTTACTCATCCTTTCAAAAACAGTTTTAGCAAAATCATTTCTAATTTCATTTTTTAGAAAGGTTTAACAAAATTTCGGCAGCATGCCGATTGTAATTTGAACAATTTCCTAAAAATATTTGACCTGAAAAGGAGTTCATATATATATATAAGGGCATGCAAGAATCCTAGATTCACTACCAGCATGCAATACACAAATCTACATCACCCATGCAAATGACATTTATACTCCCAGTATCAACTTAATCCAGTATATTCACAAGATATTCAATGAACACTCAATAGTTGTGACTAGCATGCAATATAATAAGTTCTTAAGCATCAATTCATTGGAGATGAAGTTCAAAAATAAAATAATAAAACAATATGTTCAAATAAGAGGTGTATAGCAAGTATTTCATTTCAAGCATGCAACATTCAATAAGGGAATTTCACTCATCCTTTCAAAAACAGTTTTAGCAAAATCATTTTTTATTTCATTTTTGAGAAAGTTTTAACAAAATTTCGGCAACATTCTGACTGTAATTTGAACAATTTCCGAAAAATATTTGATCTGAAAAGGATCTCATATATATATAAGGGCATGCGAGAATCCTAGATTTACCACCAGCATGCAATACACAAATCTGCATCACCCATGCATATGGCATTTATACTATCAGTATCAACTTAATCCAGTATATTCACAAGATATTCAATGAACACGCAATAGTTGTGACTAGCATGCAATAAATAAAGTAATAATCTTTTTCAATGTGTTATCTTCTTCACATGCATAAGGTTGTAAACTGTAAATTGTAAGTTTGCTTGGATTTCAAACTTTAGAAGCAAGGAATATAAGGAGGTTCAAAAAGACTTAAATTTTTCAAAAATTGATTTGCATTGTTAGTATTTTGAGCTTCATCTTTCCCTCATAGGCTCATACTTTCCAGGACCCACATAAGTTCTAATTATACCAAGTAATATTAAATTCAGAATACAGAATGTACTGATTTCATATTATTACTACGAAGCCCCATAATGGCAAATATGTTGCAAACTCAAACTACCTTTTACATACCTTCTAATGAGAGGAGGAACCACCTACATCACCTGGACAAGATTGGTGCATCATTTGTTTGAGCTACGCTTGCCAGTTCATAAGGAACTCCAGCTTGGCTGCAAAGTTGGACACCTTCTCTTTTAGCTGCTGGTTCTCTAGGCCATAGTTGGACACCATATCTTTCAATTTCTAGTTCTCCATTTCTATCGTTTGTACACAGAGAACCATCTGATTTGCTTGATACTCGGCATCTCAATGCGCTTGTTCAAACTCAGCACGAGATGCCACACACATAGAAGATGATGTTGTTGGGATGATGTATCCACTCCCAAGACCTTTCACTCAGCCACCCGCTCGTTCCCCAAGCACCTAAGTGGAGATCTCATAATCCATCAATGGCTGACTCCCCTTTGGAACGGGTGCATCCCTCAGCTCGAGCATCTTCTCCTATTTTTAGTCATGAAAATGATAAAAATGAAGAAATAAGAATACAACGTCAACATTTTGAAAAAAAAATAATGAACCAAATAATATATTTGACTTACATGTATGCCCTGCGCACCCTGGCACCACTCCCCCGATCGCCTTTGGTGTGTTCTCTGATAAAGATCCAGAATTGGCTCCTCTGCACCAGTCTCAGGATCATGCTACATTATCATATAAAACATCATTAATATTAATTTGGAAGTATAAACATAAATAACACTCGTCAAGTAATGGTCAGATAGTTTTATAGCAATTACCATTCTATGATTGATGAATAACCTCGACCCACCACAATGCGTCGTAGGGAATTCCCTGTGGTTCTCAATATTTTTTTCACATATACTCTACAAAAATTATGTAATGATTTTTTATTAGCCACATCAATATGAAAAACTAGTCATTATATTACAAACACATCACCTGATAGTGTGGGTCGCGGAAATGGCGACGCACCACCTCCCAATCCTCTTATCATATGGGTGCGCTTCTACCTGATCACCCATTGCCCTAAAATGTCCACCCATTTTTGCGTGATAGGTCTTAAATTTGTTGCAGAGCTGCATGTCGACCACCCTTTTTACATGGTTGGCATGGAGAATGTCTATGTCAAACTTCTCCTGCATATGAAATACAGTTAGAATATTAGACAATTATTTGGCTAGCATATTAAAAGTAAAAAAAAAAAAAAAAGTTTGGAATTACTTACCAACATGCAGACAGGACCATGCACTAAGCCTCAATCACCTGCGGCCAACTAAATGCGGTGACTGGAGCATATTATCATCATATAATACTGAGCTCCCAAGTCCAAGCTTTGTACCAAATGCTGCCACGCAGGGCCGTGAAGCATGGAGGAATGTCGATTTGTATCCGCTCCCCAGTTCTATGTAGGTTTTTTTGTAACTTAACATTGTTTGCTACACCACAGCCAGACCTCATCGTCTTTGTTGTAGAGGTCGACGCTAAAAGAAAATTTAGAAAACAAAATCTAAATTCATATATGTGAACAACCATAAATAGTTTAATTTATCCTAACTCAATTTCTCGTAACCTTACCAACATTGCTCACTATGGCGTGCAACTTACCCTAGGTTTGATCCCCAGTTGATGGATCCATGTTTGGCCGGGGTCCTAAGGGCTGAGATGGTGATGGTGCCACATGAGGACCGATGTCCTCTGGCGGTCCCAAGGATGTCAAAACATCTGCCGGTGATGATGTAGTAGAAAGTCTAGACTGAAATCGACCTCGACGATCTCCTGATGCCATGTCTGAAAAATATTACACAAGTAAATATAAGAAGATTAGATATTATATGGATCCATATAAATATATTTTCAGTAGAATACACATGTCAAATACATGGTGACAACATAACATACGTACCTAAACCTATACGTTCTCAATATCGATATCATCCTCACTTTCTAGAGTGTCTTCCTCTTCACTACAGCACTCGGCCATAGTTTCATCTTCCCCATTAGTTTCATCTTCGTCGATGAAGTCAACATGTACAGATTGTTCAATTCTCAAGTTAGCGGTCCCTATATGTTCTACTATAGCACCAACCCTATTCAATTGGTATAGGATCGGCTCCTTCCTCGGCAACATTGAAAGCAGATTGCGTTGCTGCACTAAGAGATGGCTGCTCTTCTTGGTAAGCCTCATCACTGACACTTTTCTCCCCATATGCTACTTCTTTAATATCATACAAACTTCAACAAGGAATTTTTTGGGCCACATGTCATTCACTCTTCAATTTCATGTCCTTAAGGTAGAACACTTATTCTGCCTACATTACTAGCACAAAAGGGTCATTTTGATACCACGTTTTGCTAAGATTGGTACTAATGAAGTAGGCATCTATGTTTATCCCACTCTTTTTATTGCTATTGTCCCACCATGTACACTTGAACATGTGGACAAGTCTGTTAGCTCCATACTAACACTCTATAATGTCATCCAAGACACCAAAGTAGTCAATTTATTCATCTCCTTCTGTGCCAAAGACCGCAACCCCACAATTTTGGGTTCTTCTATGTAGTTGAAGAGATTTCGTATGAAATCGTAAGCCATAGACAATACAACTGCTGTAGCGGTTCACTCGTTGATCGGGGCCACATGCCAACGCGTACAAATCTTTACTCACCTTTGGTTCTTTATTATACATGACTTTCATCTATTAATTAGAAATAAGTTTAGATGAGTAAACCATCAATATTGAAAATATACATTGCTTACAAATCACATAAAATTTGTTACTTACACGACTCCCACACTAATTGACAAATTCCTTCTTATGTCTTTTGTCAATATTCCTTTCATTTTGGGCCAGAAGTTCAGCTTTATGTTTGCTATATGCAATAATATTACATGTTAATGTCAACTAAGTATACATACATACATACATACATACATACATACATACATACATACATACATATATATATATGCATATGTAAATACAATGCAAAGTAAGGAGTTTGAAACCACATACTCCATATATGGAACAATTTCCTCACAATTATTGAGGATGTAAAAATGCGCCTTTCGTAGGTCGTCCATATTAACGAAATCATAAATTCGTGCATTGAACGGCTGAACACTTCCTCGAAATATAGAGATGCTAGGTTCTTCATCTTCGACATTAATAGCATGAATGTCTGCATTTCGCTCATCACGAGTGAATCTCGTCTCAGTATCATGTAGATACATTGAGCAAAATGCAAGACATTCACTGTCAATGTATGCCTCAATGATTGAACATTTCGGTCGTGCCTTATTGCACACATACCCCTTCAAAGTGGACAAGAACTTATGCATTTTACATAGCATTAATGACTTCTATGTACAAATAAAGTGAGGAAATCATGTGAACATTATAGAAAGACTTTATAATTTACCTCTCAATAGGATACATCCAACGAAATTGCACCGGTCCTCCAATATGGCAACTCGTAGAAGATGCTTGTTTTTATCCAATTCATCTCCCACTCAGCATGTTTTCTTTTTTTATTGGTCAATGGTTTCTCAAATTTCACATCTCCGATCAACCTGAGCTGGATTAATATCTCTTCCCCACTTAGTCAGTTTGGCTACAACCTTCGTTCAAGTTTTCCATTAAATCTTTTGACGCCATGAGTCCTCCAAGGATGTCCATGTCATAGAAAATGATGATGACATACAAAACATAACTTGCGTCCATGCTTCAAGGATAAGGACCCAGCATCCTTATTACAGACTAGGCATGTTAAGTAACCTTTTGTGCCCCAACCCAACAGGTTGTCGTAAGCGGGGAAATCATTAATTGTCCACAACACTACAACATGCATCTGAAATGTTGTCGTGGTTTCCACATTAAATGTCTCCACTCCTTTTTCCCATAGTTCTTCCAACTCGTCAACTAACAGACAGGTAAACATCAATATCATTACCAGGTGCCCTCGATCTGGGAATAAGCAAAGACATATAAATGAAGGGTTCTTTCATACATCGCCATGGCAGCATATTGTATGGCATCATCATAACTGGCCACATGCTATACGGGTTGTTCATGTTAATGAAAGGATTAACCCCATCTAAAACAAGGTCAAGCCTGATGTTGCAAGGATCGCGAGCAAACCACGGATGCATTTTATCAAAATCAGCTCAAGATTCGGAGTCCGCTGGATGGCTAAGGGTGTTTTCATCTTGAAGACGTTTCTTTTGATGTCATCTCATATCTGTAGCAGTCTTTTTGCACATGTACAATCGTTGTAGATGCAGTATTAATGGACAATATTGTAAAAAGTTTTGGGGAATTTTTTTACCCTTCTTTTGATTAGTTTTATACCTTGGTTCACAACATTCTAGGCACTCGTTCGCATTTTCATGTTCACCATAAAAGAGTGCACAATCATACCTACACGCATGTATTGGAGTGTAACCGAAACCCAATTCACGCATGTATGTCTTCGCCTCATAAAAATACTTTGAAAGTGTTTCACCATTAGGTAGTGCCGCCATAATAAGGCTTAAATACATGTTGAATGCGCTTTGAGATAACCCATGTATTGTCCTTGCATGAAGCAACTTTATCAGGAACTCTAATTTTGAGAACTTTGTACAGTTTGGATATAGGGGCACCCATGCATCCCTCATGAGATTAGCAAATGGTTTACCGAGTTAATTTAACGTACTAGGATCTCAAGGTATGGTACCTTCTGAAGTAGATCCATCACCAGTACGTGCCACACCGACATCGCCCGTGTCCACTGTAATCCCCCTTTGCAAGTCACCTAACATTTCGATTAACTCTTTCGAATGTGTATCACCACCTATTATATTTGCCCCTCATCTTCATCATCACCATCATCGCTCTGAATTGGGTAATATTTACTGTGGAACACCCGTGTTGTGTACCTTTTCTCCATTCCAAAATCGAATAAATGTGAATGGAACAGATCAATGTGTTTGAATGTTATGTTTTGGCATTTCTTGTAAGGACACCTTATTCTACAGGCTTTGTCTGCACAAGAATACACAAACTCTATGAAATCATGTACCCTTTTCATGTATTCTAGAAAAAACCCAACTCGAGTGCTCATCCAACTCTTATCCATGTTTATTAATAACCCTATAACATGTTCAAGTAAATAGTGTTGATTATATTCTCATAATGTTTATGACGCATGCATCATGAATCCTAAAATCAACAACCTTTCGTCTAAAGGGTACGAATCCTATCCCATTCAGGTATGTTGCATTTACATTGCAATCAATCGCTCAAATTCCTTCTTCATAGTCATTAAAAATTTCTGCAGCATCTCTATATGGCTCCCCAAGTACACGAGATGGGGGAAATGAACATGTTGCTAGTTTTCCATCACTAACAAATTGTCATGACGCCCCACTATGCACCTTGAGAACACAAGTAGAGATGTGCTTGAAATATATAATGACAATGAACAAAGGGTGAACGATGACAACAATGTAAATACAACTTCCTAAACTACCCACATTGGATAATCCAAGAATGGTTGAAGTACAAACATTACTAATAATAAGTGAAATAATAATTAACATGTTCAATTGATTATTAGTCAACAAAGTATGACTAATAATCAATTGAATTTCAATAATTGTTTTATCTCACATGTACGATGAGGCATGAATGTATAGTAAGTGAAATAATAATTAACATGTTCAATTGATTATTAGTCAACAAAGTATGACTAATAATCAATTGAATTTTAATAATTGTTTTATCTCACATGTACGATGAGGCATGAATGTATACTAGCCATTCTTGAATGGGTCTAAACTTCAATAAACACAAGAAATGAGAGTAATTAATTTGGCAGTTTACTTCATTTGGCATTTAGTTCTTGGTCTTTCACTATATTTTATACATTTTTGTTCTGAACATTTTATAACTGTGCACAATCTCAAACATTTGCATTTCCCGCCAGTCCAAGAAAACACACTATTGTTAGAAAAACGTAATGATATAGTGAAGCACAAAATACAAGTAGAAACCAAAAGGACCATGTATTTTCATTAATTTTAGAGGCAATACAATGTACATGGAAACATCGAAGTATGCGTACATCCATTCAAAAGCATGGTAAAATAGAATACAAGAAAAAACAAATAAAATAAAACAAAAGCAAAGGGTGCATGAGTGCAGTACATAAGCAAAAGAGAAAGTGCATCAAAAGATCCCAAGCATCCAATCTATCCTAATCAGAGTCAAAATCAGAATCAGAATTGGCCGAGCACGGTGAGGCGGCTACTACTTTAGCGGCGTCTTGGTCCCGTGCCATTTCCTCTAGAATACGAGGCAAGTTAGGGGTAAGAGGGGAGGGTGGTGATCCACATGGCCTGAGGTCATGGTGTGGCACCAGCTCATCAGGAATCTCTGTCGGAGGCCCTATGGCAAAATCATGTGGCATGGTCGACCTAATCGTATGGAACAACACCGAATGAGTAGCATGTCCTCTATAAGCCCTGGGGTAACATTCGGGGACTGCTCTATAATGGGTGGCGCAACAGAACGTGTCGGGGCAACAGCACATCCTCAAGAATCACCCTTGGTGCTCTCATCTCATCCGAAATCCGTTTGTGCTCACTCAGGGCCGCTCGACCCCTAGAAGAAGACTCTCCCTTTGGAGGGTCCTAGACTCTCTGCCGCTTGGCAGTAAGTCGTGGCGAGTGGCCATGCTTTGAGGTAGCTCAAGGCTTTGTTTGCAGAGGCATTGGCTAGGAAATACGAAACCCTAAGATTTATGTTGAAAACAAAATTTTTTTCACAGGGGCATACTTAACAATAACATTATGAGAAAATATTCATCCATTTACTCTAGAATTTCTCTAGTGTTTCATATTTTCTTTGGGTCTATACAATCTTTGGTGTGTGCTCAAGTTTGAATGTTGATAATTTAATATGGCTTCATGATTTTTTACAAAACCAAGGTTTTACTATAATATACTAGTCATATTAAATATTCATATTCAATTAATATCAATGAAATTCACAAATCAGTTGAGTATTAGTCATTATACAACTACAATTAATTTAGACATAAGACGTCCAATAAAATGTTGTGTCTAACATCTCAAATTTCATTTTTACTTAAAATTTCAAAAGTTTAAAAGCTATCATCCATATACTTCTCACAATAATCTTTATTTTCAATGGAAAAAAGGATTTGAAATTAGGAATAGCTTCCCAAGAGGGGGGTGAATTGGCTTTTAAAAATTTCTTTTAATTCCTTTTGAGATACCTTAAACTTCCTTTATTTCTTTTAACCAATTCTTGACTTGTTTGTTTAATTCTTTAATCAATTGAGAACTTAGTTCTTTTATCCAATCAATAACACAATTAAACAACCAATCAATTAAACAATCTCTTCAAGCCAAACAATCAATTTATTTGCCAAGTACAAGTTAAACAACAAACAACCAAACCAAGATATAAAGTATTCAACACTTTGATAATATAACAACTCAAGATGGTTGTTTGTTTATATTTGCCAAATTTGAACCAAGCCCTATAGTGAATGAGAATTTATGTTTGCTGATGTAAAGCCCTGTATAGATGAATCAAATCACTCTTTCCAAATATTTAGAACTCAAATAAACTCTTGGTAAATTTATTTTTGAGATGTTAACCAAGTAACGTACTCCTGTAAGGTTTCCGCAAGATATGGTGTAACCAATGTACTCACTTTCGGTTTCCGCAACCCAAATCAAAATTAAACCTTAAGTTTGATTGATTTCCAAATATATGTAGTTTATATGATTTTCAAATTTAAACCATCTACACAATTTAAATATGCTGAAAATAAAGAGTAAGGAAAAGAGAGAGTGAGACGGAGATTTTTACGAGGTTTGGCTTATACCCAGCCTACGTCCTCACATTTGACAAAACCACCAAAGGATTCACTAAACTTGTTCCATTGACGGGTGGAACAAACCTCTACAACACTCCTTCACTAGGCTAGAGCCCGCCTCTCAAAACGATGTCCCCTCGTTCGGTCACTCCTTTAGGCTAAAGCCCGCCTCTCTAAGCAATATCCCCTTGTTTAGCCAATGATCCAAATAACCCTTGGAATCTTCAAAGAACTATAAGAAAAAAGATATAATCTGCGTACAAGTATACTCTCTCAAAGAGCAAGTTAGTACAATTTCAGCACTACGTACTTTGAATGTAAAATACCAATATGAAATACAATGAAGCTCAAGTATAGAATTCACCAATATCATTCTTAGATAAGGATTAGAAGTAGGAATTCAAAGGAGGAAGAATTAGCACTTCAGAATTTCTCAGCAAAATAGATTTGCAATGAGTGAGCAAGAGAGCTTTTGGAAGAACAAGAGTGCTTTCAGCTTTACAAGTAGATTTTTCAATTCTTGGATGTGTTTTGATTTGCAAAACCATGTATTTATAGGCTTTCAAACTTGTTTCCATGTTGCAAAAGTTTCCTAAAGTGTTTCCCAAAATTTTAGAAAGTTTGGAGTTCAAACGGCTATATTTTAAAACATTAGAATTTAAAAAAAAAAAATTTCATTGAACAGTGTTTAGATGATTGAAGGTTCAAGTTCAGTCATCTGAAGTTCCTTAAACCCCTTTTAAATAGAGCTAGATACAGCGTCAGACGTCTGAAGTAGAGTTCAGTCATCTGATGTGACAAGTTCAGATGACTGAAGTCGCAAGTTCAGTCGTCTGAACTGCTACTGCCTTCTGTATATTCTATCCAGAAAATCTTCAGATGTCTGAACTTAATCTTCAGACTTCTGAAGTCATCTGTTCAATCATCTGAAGTCCCTCCAGTGAATAGTGTTTAGCTGTCTAATAGCAGTGACCCTGCTTCAGTATTTTAGCCATAACTTATTATTTATAACTCCAAATTAGGTGTTCTTAGTGTCAAATGAAAGCTAAGAGAAAATCATACAACTTTCATGTTGATCACTTTTCAAAATAATGAATTTTTGATAGTGAAAAATGCACCTGAATATGGCTGTATAAAAACTAACAGCAAATAGAAAAACCCTTTTTGGTGCTTTTTATTCCAAAAATGATTATAACCCTTTTAAAATAATTTTAGCCTGAAAAATATTTTCCAGGTATTTTAAAAGTATCTAGGTCTAAGTTAACTTAAGAGCTTCAAAATATTTCAATTGATATTTTAAACATTAAAAGTACTTACATGAAAACTTCTAAAACTTTTCTCATTCTTAAGTTTTCATGTTTTGTTTCTTCAAGCTTCCATCTTTTCTTCAAGCTTTCATATTCTTTGAGCTTTATCATTTTGCTTTTCTTTGGCTCTTTGGACTTTAATATGCCTTGGCTTTCAATAACTCATTCATGTCCTCATATTCTTCAAGGTTTCATATATCATCTTTAAATCCATGCTTTGACTTATTTAAGGTTCATTTG
Source organism: Malania oleifera (assembly GCF_029873635.1). Classification (NCBI taxonomy): domain Eukaryota; kingdom Viridiplantae; phylum Streptophyta; class Magnoliopsida; order Santalales; family Ximeniaceae; genus Malania; species Malania oleifera. Next base: position 26,679,638 of record NC_080421.1, read on the forward strand.
ATCCTTGTGAGCACTTTGACCTTGCTTTCTCATATATGAGCCCTGAAATAACATTACTCACACATATATGTTAAATTTCACTTGTTTGTTAGTATCAAAACAAGATAACAAGATTTTAAGCCTTGTAAGGCCAACGGGATTTGTTAAGATGACAATATATTCTCAATAAATACAAACACTACTCCAATATCACAAAAATAATATATAACACTTCAATTTCAGCTACAACTAAAAAAAAAAAAAAGATTTTCAAGAAAACAAACTAGAATTACACATTTCAAAGACCAAATCAAAGACAAAAAATATATTAGACATAGTAAAGCAAGTAATAGAAGCTTAATTCAAATCTCTATACTCCAAAAATAATTTTAAAAAAATACCAAATCATACACACACATACATAGTCACACACACACACACACACACACACACACAGAAATTCGTCGATAAGGGTATGAGTTCATCGACGAACTCCCTTCTTGCCTTCGTCGACGAGATGACGTGGTTCGTCAACGAGGCCATGTGGCCAAAGGTTTATAAATAGCAAAAAATCGAGATTCAGTGAGAGATTCATTTTTCTCTATTTTTCTCTCTCCTGCTCTGTTTCTCTCCCCTTCTCTTTAGATTTCTTACCCCATTTCTCCTCGTTTCGATGATCATAAGTTGCTATGTTGATCCTGGGGAGATTCTCTACAAGTCTGTTGGAGTAGATTGTTGGTTTGACCAACTTGGGCACCATCCCAAAACCAAGGTAAGTAGATTATTGGGATATTTTCAGTATTACCAGGCTTACTTGAGTTTAGATTTTGTGTTGTATGGAAATATATTGGTGTTTTTGTGGAATAAATTAGGATGTTATGATTTCAGGACTAGGGTGTTTTTGGGACCCTGTAGGCATGGGTTGAGGACCCCAATGAATATTTCTAGGAGCCCAAGTAAATTATAGTTCAGAAAATTATGAGTATGTAGGTTTAGAGAAATATAGTTGATTTATTGAAAATATGTATATATGTACTATTTCAGAATTTTGGGGATAGTACGCTGTGAGCGTGAGGATAAAGTTGGAGGCGAGCCTCCCAGCTAGTTAGGTAAGGGAAATAAGCTATGCCAGATAAATTAGAATTTTTTTTTTACCAATAAAGATAGTATAAGTTTATAGGTATTTTCAGAATAGATATTACACAGTTATGCAAAATATATTTAATGAGTTATTAGCTATTGTGTGGCATGAGTAATATGAGTACAGTACTGAATTTATACAACTTTTACAAAATCATGAATAGGTATACAATTTTTATAGAACTATGATAAACAAAATATACAATTATTTACAGAGCAGATTATATAGTATTTATTTCAAAGCTATGGTTATCCAATATTTTATAGAATCATGTATTTACATAGTTTAACGTGGTTTAATAGAAAGCATAAAATACAGTTTTACAGTGAGCATGTTATATACAGATCTCAGAGCCATAACAAACAGTTATATAGTTTTATAGTTAATGTTCAAAATAGACAGTACAGTTAATACAGAACAATTATTACAGTGTTATAGCTATTACAGTAGAAACAGAATCATGGTGAACAGTAAAATACATGTATATACTAGAGTAGTATATATATATATAGTATCAGACCTTGATGGACCATTACAGATCAGATTATAGAGCACGATACCGTAGCTATACAGTGGAGAAAGTGCAACCACACATCTCAATTAGAGTGTGGCATTTTATGGTCAATTGTCTCATTGGAGAGACTGCAGACTCCTTGGTAATCTGATCTAGATGGAGGGGAGCGATTGTAGTGCTCCCTAGATAGACCCAGGTTGAGGGCCAATCTCGTACCTTAGTGAAGTTATAGTTGACTTATCCTGGAGGGTCGACCAGGATTAAGTCTCACCTTCGAGCCGCACAACCCTATCATGAGGGGATTTGAATCATGACATACAATTATCCATCTAGGGAAGTTTTCGTATTTATTATATATGTATAGGAAACAACAGGATTACTTATAGCTATTAAATGTATATTCAAATAGAAAGTTCAATAAGAGATTTATTTTAAGAAACACAGGTGTGAGTTACACTATATATTATTATTACATGTCATTTTAGATTCAATTAATTACAGTATATGTATATAGTTTGAAGAAACTCATATGTCACACACTGGTAATAGCATATTTCGTCTTACTGAGCATTTGTCTCATCCCAGAAATTTAATATTTTCAAGTGATCCAGCTAGATAGGCAGACCAAACTCATAGATAGAGGAGATATTAGTTCTGCCCTGTTTATAGGGTAAGTAGTTTTTGGAAGAGATGTATTTTTGTATAGATCCTAGGGTATTTGGACTTTTAAACTAGAGTGATGTACATAAGTGGTGGAAATTCTAGTATTGTGTTTCTAGTTGTACACTTTATGTTTTCTGTTGCCTAGGTATGAATGTGTTTTTAGGTATTAGAGAGCATGATATATTTACCAGTTAGTATTATTATTATTATTATTATTATTATTATTATTATTATTATTATTATTATTATTATTATTATTATTATTATTAGTATTATTATTATTATTATTATTATTATTAATATTCTTCTTCTTCTTCTTCTTCTTCTTCTTCTTCTTCTTCTTGTTAAAAAAAATGGCATAAAAAATCAGGTCGTTACAATTTGGTATCAAGGCCTAGGTTACTAGGTTACGTAGATTCTAAAGTACAACGGAAAACAATACCAGAAATTAGGAATTGAATTTTAAGAATAATAAAACAGATCAATGAGTTAATGTTGAGGAATTAAGATGAAATTTAGGGTTCTGTTCTACAGTCTTGAAGCAGGAACTTCAGAAAGGTTTCTGTGTTTTTCCTAAGGTAACGATTCCAGGAAAACCATAGTAAATTATCATCAATTTCTATTTCTATACGGTAGAACTAGACCTTAAATTAGAAATAGGAGGTATAGAGATATTTAATTAGAATAGCATTATGAGGCAGTAGCGCCCACGCTAGTGGAGATGGTGGAATAGGACCTTCGGGCACGGGAGGTGGGGATTCATATAAGGTATTGCATAGTGTAGCTCAGTAGGTCATGGCTGAGATAGCATGGAGATCCAAGGAGTGGGGTGGTCTGTTTACAGCACAAGACTGTATGATAAAGAAATTTACAAAGATGAACCCTCCATCATTTTCAGGAGTAGCTGATCCCACAGTTGTTGAGAACTGGATGCAGGAAATAAAGAAGATATTGACGGTGCTTCATTGCACCGATGAGCAGAGAGTCCTCTGTGCCACGTATAAGTTGGTAGGAGAGGCTGAGAGATGGTGGACGACTATGAAGTTACTGGAGGAGTAGAGATCCATTTTAGTGTCAATGACTTGGGCCCAATTCAGGCACATATTCTTTGACAGATACTATCCTACCTCGGTTAGAGAGGATAAAGTACACGAGTTTCTGAGCTTGTCCCAGGGATCGATGACAAACCATCAGTACGTGGCGAAATTCATCGAGTTGTCGTGTTTTTGCCCTTATATTGTCCCAGATGAAGCTAAGAAGTCCAGAATGTTCGAGAGGAATTTGAAGCGGGACATTTATAGATAGGTGGCAGTACTAAAGATACAGGATTTCTTAGAGGTGGTTGACAGGGCCATAATAGTAGAGGAGGGTTTGCCAAGAGAGACTGAGATATAGAGCCAGAGGAAGAGGCCTGCACCTTTAGGTTTTTCGACTGGTTGTAGTTAAGGCCCTTGGACAGGAAGTAGATTCGGTGGGGGTGAGAGGTAGAGGACAGGGCATAGTGGATTTCAGGGTGGGCAACCTTATCCCACTTACCCCAGATGTGGACGGAGAAATCCAGTTGAGTGCTAGCTAGGGGAGAATGTCTGCTACCATTATGGGAGACCAGGCCGCATGGCTCGATCATGTTAGGAGCCGCCGATTCATGCACCAGCTCCCAGACCATACCAAGGTGGTCATCAGGTGCCTCGTGAACGTCAGTAGAGGAACACGGCGCCGGTGAGGGTCTATGCATTGATGCCAGGAGACGCCAAGACTGCTGGAGACATTGTCACAGGTACACTTACTATATTATTATATAAAGTTATTATTTTGTTTAAAATAGGTGCCACCCATTCCTTTGTATCATTGGGGTATGTTAAAGTGGCTAGGCTAGAGGCACAATTGTTAGATGTTGAGTTGTCTGTTGCCACACCGATTGGATCTACTGTGAGGTGTAGGAAGGTACTTAGGAACTTTCTAGTGTGCATTCAAGGGAAAGTACTACCAGCTAATCTTGTGATACTAGATATGCAGGGTCTTGATGTGATATTGGGTATGGATTGGCTGGTAGCTAATCACGCCAGCATAGACCGCTATCAAAAAGAAGTGATTTTCATACGCCCAGGTGAGCAAGAATACAGATTTGTGGGTACACATATGTATGCCTCGCCACAGCTAGTGTCAGCTATTCAGGCAAGGAGATTACTTCTGGGTGGTTGCCAGGGACACGCTACCTACATAAAGGAGCTGCCAAAGGAAGAAATGAAATAGGTAGACATTTCAGTGGTTAGATAATTCCCAGATGTTTTTCCAAAGAAGATACATGGCTTACCACTAGATCGAGAGATAGAATTTGCAATTGATCTGCTACTAGGGACGACACCAATATCTAAAGCGCCTTACAGAATGGCTCTAGCAGAATTGAAAGAGTTAAAAGATCAATTGCAGGAGTTGTTAGATAGAGGTTTCATCAGGCCCAGTGTGTCAGCTTGGGGAGCACCAGTTTTATTCGTGAAGAAGAAAGATGGGACCATGAGCGTGTGCATTGATTATAGAGAAATAAACAAAGTGACGATAAAGAATAAGTATCCTCTTCCCAAAATCGATGATCTATTTAATCAGCTCCAGGGGACTCAGGTCTATTCCAAGATTAATCTCCGGTTATCACCAGATGAAAGTTAAAGCAAAGGAAATTTCGAAGACAACTTTCAGGACCAGATATGGGCATTATAAGTTCCTTGTTATACCATTTGGTCCGATGAATGCACTAGCAACATTTATGGACTTGATGAATCAGGAGTTTCATTAGTATCTGGACCAGTTTGTTGTGGTTTTTATAGATGATATACTGGTGTACTCAAAGATATTTGAGGAACATGAGCATCATCTGATACTAGTGTTACAGGTATTGAGGGAAACAGAGTTGTATGCAAAATTTAAGAAATGTGAATTATGGTTGAGGCAAGTCACCTTTTTAGGGCATATGATCTCCGAGGATAGTATATCAGTTGACCCAAGAAAAATAGAAGCAGTAGTTGATTGGTTGAGGCCAAGGAATGTTCAAGAGATCAGAAGTTTTCTAGGTATAACACGGTATTACCAACACTTTGTAGATGGCTTTTCCAATTATTAGGTTCTTTAACACGGATCACTAGGAAGAATACGAGGTTTGAAAGGTCTGATGAGTGTGAGCAAAGCTTCCAGGAGTTGAAGTAGCGGTTAATCACTGCCCCAGTGTTAGCTATTCCATCGAGAGAGGATGAATTTAATTATATACAATGATGCATCCCAGAATGGACTCAGGTGCATGTTGATGCAGCATGACAGAATTATTGCATATGCTTCAAGGCAGCTTAAAGAATATGAGAAGAACTACCCGGTGCATGATCTAGAGTTAGCTGCAGTGGTATATGCTATAAAAATCTGTAGGCATTATCTATATGGTGAGAAATGCTAAATCTTCATGGACCAAAAAATGTTGAAGTATTTCTTTACCTAGAGAGAGTTGAATATAAGGCAGAGGAGGTGGCTAGAGCTTATAAAATATTATGACTACACTATCAGCTACCACCCTAGGAAAGAAAATGTGGTGGTTGATACACTGAACAGGAAAACAGCAGGGGCAACGGTGTTAGCAATGGAGATTCAACACCCTATCCAGATGGATTTAGAGAGATTAGGCATGGAGTTAATAGAGGTTGATCACCAGGCATTCATTGCCGACCTAATGGTACAGCTTACATTGCAATAAAGAATTAAAGCCGCCCAAAGGGATGATCCAGAATTAGTAGAGCTAATAGAGAAAGTACAGGATGGACAGGGGGAAGAATACATTATTTCAGATGAAGGGGCTCTAAGATTCCGTGCTAGACTGTGTGTTCCTACGAAAGTTGAGATCAGGAGGACGATTTTAGAGGAGGCTCATAGATCTCTATACACCATGCATCCATGTAGTATTAAAATGTATTGGGATCTACGAGAATTATTTTGGGGGAGCGTCATGAAGAGGGATAATGCTAAGTTCATGAAGCTGTGCTTGATGTGCCATCAGATAAAGGTTGAGCACCAAAGACCCGAGGGATGGTTGCAACCACTTTACATCCCTAAGTGGAAATGGGATCACGTCTCCCTGGATTTTGTGATAGGGCTACCGCCTGCGCGATAAGGACAAAATGTCATATGGGTAGTCGTAGATCAGTTGACAAAGACCACTCATTTTATCCCGATCAAAACCAGTTATTCTATGGACAGGCTAGCAGAGTTGTACATTCAAGAGATAGTTCGCAATCATGGTGTGCCAGTATCTATAGTCTCAAACAGTGACCCTCGATTTACATCATGATTTTGGAAAAGCTTTCAAGAGGCTATGGGGTCACAGTTAGCATTCAGCACAACTTTTCATCCTCAAACAGATGGGCAGATAGAGAGGACAATCCAGATACTTGAAGATATGCTACGAGGATGTGTGTTGGATTTTGGGGGTAGTTCGACCTAGTATTTGCCGCTAGCTAAGTTTGCCTATAATAATAGTTATCAAGCCAGCATTGGGATGGCACCTTACGAGGCTTTATATGGTAGGAGGTGTCGTTCTCCATTATACTGGAATGAAGTGGGAGAAAGGCGAGTTTTGTAACTAGAGTTGGTGCAGTAGGCGTGCGATAAAGTCCAGCTTATTAAAAATAGAATCAGTGCAATTTAGAGTCGATAGAAAAGTTAGGTAGATATGCACTGCCAGGAGTTAGAATTCGACGTGGGAGATCGAGTGTTTTTGAAAGTAGCTCCATTGAGAGGAGTTATGAGATTTGGAAAGAAGGGTAAGCTAAGCCCTAGATACATTGGCCCATTTGAGATACTTGAGAGAGTGGGGTCAGTTGCCTATAGGCTAACTCTACCACTAGTTTTATCTAGAATTCATGACATATTTCATGTTTTCATGTTGAGGAAATACGTCTCAAACCCTTCCCACGTGATTAGTTATGTAGAGATAAAGCTCAAGGATTCATTAACATATGAGGAAGCACCGGTGCAGATCTTAGACAGGAAGGAATAGGAATTGCGTACTAAGAAAATTCAATTGGTAAAAGTCATGTGGAGGAATCATGCCATAGAGGAAGCTTCGTGGGAGCTTGAGGAGGAAATTAGACAGAAATACCCACACCTATTTAGTGGAATATACCAATAGTCAGTATTGTTTAGATAACAAAATTTTTATTTTATTCAGTACAAAGTGATGAATGTATAGTTGTATTTTAGATTATAGGGTAGATAGTGGTTTAGTTTTGGGAGAACTTTTCTTTTATGAGTATATTTGTAATCTCCTAGAACTACTTTTATAACCACGGTATTCTTCTGCCATAAGCGAGGGTAACTAATAAAATAAGTAGTCTATTTTCCTTAATGGATGGTATTCAATATAGATAACAAATTTTGAGGACGAAATTTTATAAAGAGGGAAGAATATATTAACCCGAATAATTATAGAAATTAAATAAAAAGGAAGTAAAGAAAAAGGAAATTTCAAAAGGATGCAACCGTTCGTCAACAAATTGCCTACTTGGGCACATTGATGAGGACACGTGTCTCGTCGATGAAACGAAACCAACAAGGGTGATTTTAGGGCCTGAAATTCGTCGAAGAACTTCCTTCTTGCCTTTGTCGACGAGATGAAGGTTTCAAAACCATCACTAATATTCTTCAAGAAATTATTTCTATTTTTTTAAATAAAAGAAGTATTAGTGACGAATTTTCAAATTCGTCACTAAAAAGGGGCTAATCGTGACGAATCTTTAAATTTGTCACTAATATTGTGAAATAATTTTTTTATTTTTTTAAAATAAAAGAAGTACTAGTGACGGTTCCCAAATCCGTCACTAATAAGGAAATAATAGTGACGAAATCGAACATTCATCACTAATATTGTGAAATGAAATTTTTATTTTATTTTTTAAAAAATAAAAGTAGTATTAGTGACGGTTTTCAAATATGTCACTAATAAGGGAATAATAATGACGAATCTTCAAATTCGTCACTAATATTGTGAAATGAAATTTTTTATTTATTTTGTTTAAATAAAAAAAGTATTACTTACGGTTTCCAAATTTGTCACTAATAAGGGAATAATAGTGACGAATCTTCAAGTTCGTCACTAATAGTGTTTAATAAATTTTTTTTAAATAAAAGAAGTATTAGTGACGGTTCCCAAATCCGTCACTAATAAGGGGATAATAGTGAAGAATTTTCAAATTCGTCACTAATATTGTGAAATGAAATTTTTTTTATTATTTTGTTTAAATAAAAGAAGTATTACTGACAATTCCAAATTCATTACTAATAAGAGAATAATAGTGACAAATCTAAAGTTTATCACTAATAGTGTTTAATAAATTTTTTTATTTTTTTAAATAAAAAAAGTGTTACTGACGGTTCCTAAATCTATCACTAATAAGGCAATAATAGTGACGAATCTTCAAGTTCGTTACTACTAATGTTTAATAATTTTTTTTATTTTTTTTGAATAAAAGAAGTATTAGTGATGGTTCCAAAATCCGTCACTAATAATGGACTAATAGTGACAAATCTTCAAATTCTTTATTAATATTGTAAAATAATTTTTTTTTAAATAAAAGAACTATTAGTAACGGTTCCCTAAACCGTCACTAATAAGACACTAATAGTGACGATTGTGTAGAACCGTCACTAATACTTTGAAAAAAAAATTTATTTATTAATACAATAATAATATTAATGGTTTATTAAACGTCACCTTTTGCTGACGCATTGAAATCGTCACTAATACCTCAAGAATTGTCGCTAATATTTTCTCGAGATAGTTTTCGCGCGAAAAGTGGTTTCCCGCACTTGTTTGAGCGGTGGCAACTGGTTTTTAGTGACAAAGGTATTAGTAAAGGATGGAATTTTGCCACTAAAAGTTCAGTATTAGTGAAGGATGAAATTTCGTCACTAATACTGAACTTTTAGTCACGAAATTTTATCCTCCACTACTACATCCGTCACTAAAAATCAGCTTTCTTGTAATGACAATAACCGTCCGAACATGGAAAAGAGAAACGTTCAGTATTTGATAATGACAAATACTCTTGGTATTTAATGTTTGTCAAGTTTGTATGCAGGTTCATATTGGCGAAATAAGTTGATGGCACATGAAGACTTGAAGAAAACAAAGACCTAGAATATTTATTCATTGTAATTTACATTATGTTCATTTCAAGTCTATAATAGTTAAATAGGAAAGGTCTGTAATAATCTGCATATCATGCATGTTGGAACTACAAGCTCAAAGGCCTTAGAATGACCCTAGGTCCGTACACGTCCTTGGAAATCAAATAACATTAGACAAGACGTCGACTGACGTCGGATTTTTTAGGCTAACTAAAAATTCCTAAAACCTTACAAAAGACCCAAGGTCCTTGCACTTACACGTAAAATAGTCCCCATAACCACTTAAATTATTTAGGGAATCGATGGGCTTGAAACAGGACTTAAAAAGGTTAAACGAACTAACTTCAGGCGACCGAGCCTGGCAAGTCAAATTGCCTCAGTTGACCGAACCGTGGACTAGTCAACATGTTGACCTGAGCTTGGCAAACCGAACTAAAATACACTTATCGTCCACAGTCGAACGAACCACTAATCTGACCTTTCCCACCAACTCGGCAACCCGAACTTATACGTTCAAATAGCCTCGGGTGACCGAACACATAAGTTCAGTTAACTGAACTTTAGACTAGGCACCCGAATCTAAGACAGTGTGGAATCGCCTTAGTTCAACAAACCGAACCCATGCTCAAGCAACCAAACTTCAAAAACCAACTTTTTTTATTGTCTCTATTCGAGTGACCGAACCATGGTTCAACTACCCAAAAACTCTTGGGTTGTTTTATTTTTACTGCGGTTAAGCACAGTTAAATGGGTTAATATTTCTTATTAGTTTTAAAACAATTTTAATAATTCCTTACATGTCCTGAACGATTATAATTTTTACCATTTCTATATATAGGGGTTTATTTGCAAGGATTAGTGAGAAATTAGCAAAGTAATTAGTGAAAAATCCTCTGAAAATTTCCAAAGCCTATATTTCTCAAATACTCCCAATTACTCTCCTACTTCATTTTCTTTGATCATCCAAGCTTAGAGAGTGTTTAGATTATTAGTGCTTCATTCTAAATAGCCCCATACTCTCATTGAAATTTGTATTGTTTGATTTTTATATTAAGAGTTTGGCTAGGGTTCTTCCCATAGACTTAACTTGATAAATCTATGTTAGGAAAACTCCTTAGCTTGAGGATCTTTACATTATCATTGCAAGATTCCTTAAGTAATAATTTTTGTGTGTAAAATATTTTACAAAACTTGATTTCAAACAACTCTTAAGCTTCATACAATTTGAGAAAATATTTTTGAATTCGTTTGAATATTATTGCTAACATCTTTGAAACACTAATCTGATATTGAGATTTGATATACTTTAATCTGATATTGAGATTTGATATACTTTTCTTTTAAAGATTAGCTTGTTTGAACACTCTTGTGCATACTTGAGATTATCATTGTACTGAGTGTAGATTGCACATATACACCACTGAGCGTATCGTTCTTACATGTTTAGTGTGCATTGATTATACTGTGCATATTGTAGTACATATTTGCTTGTGTAAGAAGCGTTTGTTTATATGATAATTTTCATATTCATTGTATTCTAGGCATGGGCCTAAAAAGGGAAACTAGCTTTGTTGAATAGTCTCGGATTGGCTTAGACCCGGTTAGGAAAGTTAAGTGTACCATCATAGTAACATGTAAGTTGAGATCAACCCCGCCATTTGACTTGGTTGCAATTGGTGCTGCTCCACCTGTTAAGTGAGCAATAGTGGAATTCTCGAGCTTGCAAGCTAGAGGCAAGGACGTAGGCACAGTTGGCTGAACCCCGATAACATATTGTGTGTGCATTTTATTTTTTCGTAATTTATTTACCGCATGTGTATGTTATATTGTGAATGTTGCACATGATTTAATTTCCGCACGTTTTATTTATTTGTACATTTGGAATTGTATAGACAGACCCTGGGTTGTAGATATACTGTTAGATTAGCTAAACCTACAAATAAATTTTAAATACCCAATTCATCCCCCTCTTGGGAATACACCAAGGTTAACAATTGGTATCAGTGCCTCGTTGCACTAGGCTTAACAGCTTTTGTAAAAAATCACAATAGCTCTCATTGGTGTATCCTCATTCAGCAATGGATAGTCACCTTCTAGCCCTCCATGGTTTTGCGGTGTAAATTACACCCATTAAAAAATTAGAATGAGCATATTTATAAAATCAATGGACTGGAGGGTCTGGCAGGTGATTGTTAAGGGAATTTGTATGCCTATAGAATATGATATTAATTAGATGCATGCAAATTCATATGACATGGATTTATTATATTGTGCTTTAGATACTAATATCCTTCATGAGATTATGGCATGTAGTAGTGCACAAGAGATCTAGGTTGAGCTAGAAAAGTGATATGGAGAGACCTAGAAAAAGGAGATTGCCACTCCAAATGCTCTAAGTCTTAATAATCAGGTAGTGACTAATCATGAGCAGGTTACATTAGTAGATGATGAGGTATATGACTCTTACTCTACCTCATTTACTAATTTATGCAATGAAACATGTGATGATTCTTATGCTGAATTCTATAATACATCACATGCCGAATCATATATTGAACATAATGATAATTCTGTTAATAATGCATGTGATGATTCTTATGAAAAACTTTGTGATATATCTTATGATGAATCATCGATTGTTTCTAATGATGATACTATATGCATTGATTCATATGATAGTTATAGAGATAAATCTTGTATTGAATCATGCAATGAGTTTTATGATGAAAGCATGTCATTGAATAGACAACTAAAAAAGGATTCATTTAAAATTCATAAGTCTCTAGTTAGAATGTCTTATCATAAAACTTTTCTAAAAAATAAAAAAAAAAGGTTGGTTAATCAATTAAACTAAAAGAGTATCATGTCATCCTTAAAAAGAAAAAGATTGAAAAGAAATTAAAAATAATCTGCCAAGAGGGAGAAATGGGAGATGATAAATCCTTACGAATTAAAAAGAAAAATCTTTGTGAAAAGGATTCAGGGTCATCATATAAATCCCACTATCATGCCTCATCAGGTAAAAACAAAATAAATAAGCATATCCATTCACGAAAATCCAAAGCCTGTTTATTTCAAAAAATGAAATGGCACATTCAATCTACTTGTCCATCTAGAAGTGCTAGAGGGTTAGATAAGGAGATTTCATGGGTAATTATGAAAGCAAATCCCTTAGGATCTAAGGAAGATTAGATTCCAATAGAAATTACATAAATATTTTAAATCTTCCCTTAGTTTCTAGGTTTAAGGGTTGTGATGACTGTAGGCTTAGGAAGTCATTAGTGCTTAAAATGAAATAAGATTAGCAAGCCAATTCAAAAATTGAATAAAATCCACTTCCAAATGGACTAGGCATCATTGCTACGTAAATAATTCCAAATGCTTAACCCATGCTTAAGTATAAATCTTTAAGTTAAGCCACTATTGTCTATTACACAAGATTGAGTGATAGGGATCCATCTTATATCATATGTCACTATACCCTAAACTCACTTTTGAATATGAAAAGCCTAAATCAAAATCAAGTCATCACTCTAGGCTTAAAGCACTATTGATCATATATAAATGACTAATATATATATTGAGTGTTCATCATAAGACATTCCTTCTACTAACCAGCTGTATCCTAACTTCATAATTATAATTATATCTAAAGGATACATAGCACTGTCCAAGATTCGTACTCAAAAATTCATACTCTCTTAGACACTCTTTGCTCATACTTGGACATATTAGCTAGCACGAATACATTTTGAACAATGTCCTACCTCTCCTAAACACTCTTCTAACTTTAATAAAAATTTAACTATTAAGAGTATTCATTCTTTATTTCTCCCATAAGCTCTCAAATCGTAAAGTCATATCCTTTAGAGCTTCATATCCTTAGAGATGAGTTGAATGGCTAAGTTGGTTGCACTAGGTCCCAATCTAGATGAATGCATAAAATTCAAGTAGACTTATGTATGTGCATTTTTAAATTGAAACCCATTCCATCTTGTACCTCTCACACGTATTAAGATTCATAATAAAAGAGGCAAATATTGGCTTAGATCACTTCAAGAAATACCTATTGTGACTTTTTGGTCCTCTAAGCCGAAAGTATTTAAAGCCAAGATATAAGCATAGAAACTTAAAACACTTGGCTAAAGAACTTGAATAATAAGAAAAGGCATAAAACGATTAAGTGCATAACTCAGGGGGAGCATCCTCCTTTGATTGTTATATTAGTGTAGACACCCTACTTTTACCCTAACCAAATAGAACACTGGGTCCCCCCTTATTATTTTCATTATTATTATTATTATTATTATTATTATCATTATTATTATTTTCCTATATTATTAGTACTTTACTATTATTTTGCTAGTATTTTTATTATCATTATTATTATTATTTTTCATTTTTGTTATTATTACTAGTACTTTTATTATCCTTATTTTATTTTTACTTTACTATAATTATTTTTCATTTATTTTATTGCTTTTGATATATTATTATTATTATTATTATTATTATTATTATTATTTTATTATTATTATTATTAGCTTTAGTATCTTATTTTGGCTATTATTATTTTTATTATTTTTGGTAATGTTATCATTATTATTATTATTATTATTTATTACTTTTAATATTAGTATTATTACTTTATTTTTATTAATATTATTATTATTATTATTATTTTATCGATAGTATCTTCATTTTTATTTTTTACTATAATTATTTATTATTATTTACTATTAGTAGTAGTATTATTATTATTATTATCTTATGGATACTTATATTATTATGATAATCATTATTATTATTATTTCCTTTTTCATTATTACCATAAGAATAAAAGCATAAAAAAAGAGAAAAAGAAAAATAAAATCAAAAAAGGAAATTCTTTCTAGGGTTTTCAAAAAAAATTCTTTTATAAGGGGGGCGCTGCATTGCACAACACAGCCGGGGCAGCGCAACAGAAAAAAAAAAAAAAAAAAAAAACTCTCTTTCTCCCTAAAATCCTTCTCACTCTGCTTCTCTCTGGTTCACACGCACAGCCTCACGCATCATCCTCACTATCCTCCATCTTCTCCTGCCTCCATCTTCACCCTCACAGCAGCGCACGCACGGGCAGGCCAAAAAAGAAAGACAGAGAAAAAAAGGGCCTCTCTTTCTCCATCAGTCGTCGCCCCCTCTACTCTCTCCTCTTCTCGTCTACCCAGCCCAACAACCCAGGCAACCTCCGGCCACCCCATCACCTGCTGATCCTCCTCAGTCTCCCACCTCTCTCTTCGCTTCCATCTCATCTCCCTCTCTCCTTCTATCGTTCCGGCAGCCACCCGAGTACGCCCTCTCTGCCCCTCGGCCAAGGCACCAACACCACAGCAGCTCTGGCGACCCCACTCCAGCCTCCACGGCTAGCGACAACAACAGGAAGGAACGGAAAACAGCAACCACCGGCAACACCAGCGAACTAAACCAACCCCGGCGAGCACCATTCTGCAACCATCGGAGATCCTCCACAGCCGCACCAGCAGAAGAGGAATTCCTATTACCGCTCCCCGCTCACGACCACTCTTCACATCCTGTAACCCAGCACGGCGTCACTGTCGCCGTCACTCCCACCAGCCATTGCGAGCACCAATAGTGGCTACCAACCCCAGTTCTCCGGCGAGCACCCCACTGTGAGTTCCCTGTACTCACTCACACCCTCACACACGCATGCACTCACTCACACCCTCATACACACCTGCTGCACACACTGTTGTACACACAACACACATAAATATACATATATATTACTGTTAGTGTTAATATGTATATATATATATATATTTTTTTTTTCTTTTATATTATGCATATATATACATATATATATATATACTACTGTTAGTGTTAATAGGTATATATATATTTTTTCTTTTATATTGATCATATTAAATATTATTATTCTCTGTATGTTATTATTAGCAATATTATGGTATTATTTGTGTGTTATTATCAACAGTAATGTTATGATATTATTATTTAACAATATTATTATTATGTTAGTATTAATATTATATTGTTATGTGTAGCATTATTATCATTATTATTACACTTATATTGCATGGTAGTTTTTTTTTTTCTTTAATAATTGTTAATTATTGTTATGAATTACCCTTATTATTGTTATGTTGTAGATAATATATATATATATATATATATATATATATATATATATATATACCCATGTCCATATTTTTAATTGTTTTCATATTTAATACCCATGTCTATATTTTTTTATTGTAAATATTAATTGATTTGTTCCCATTGTTGTAGGGTTTCTTTTATTTGCAGTGGTAAGTAGTCTATTGCCTTGTATCTAAATTGTGTGTATATTAATACATTATTTGTTGTAGCATTTAATTAACTATGTTATTAATTGTGGTACGTTATTTACTTAGTATATATTGTGCATTTAGGGTTTAAACTATTACGTGTTGTATTTAGGGTTTTAATGGTATATTTAGGGTTTTGTTCATCATATGCTTTATTTAGGGTTCGATTGGTCTCTTATAGTGTCATGATATATTGACGGTAAGGTTTCAAAATTATTTCCATAATTATTGTCGCATGTGTTATTTGTTAATTCTAGGGTTTAAATTGCTTCCCATAATATTTGCTTGTGTAATAATTTCCATTATTGTATATATTGCATGTATATTATAGGGTTTAATTTGTTTCCACATTGTTAGTGTATATTAATGGTAAGGTTTCAATTATTTTCATAATGATTATTGTATATATCCTATATTTATTTTAGGGATTAATTGTTTCCATAATGATTATTGTATATATTGTATATTTATTTTAGGGATTAATTGTTTCCATATGTACATATATTGAGAGTTAAATTAGGGGTTTTGATTATTCATAAGTGAGTATTATTATATTTATAGGATGTTAATATCTTACTATATGCTAGTGTATTATTATTATTATTATTACGTATGATATATCATTATTATTATTAATTATTATTATAAGTTTAGTATTACATTATTATTCTTATTATTATGTGTATATCATTACTATCTATTAGGTTGGTTTATTATTAGGATATGTTATTAGGTATTATAGTGATTTATCAGTATATAGTATACATGGCAAATAGTTGTTGTTATTATTATTATTATTATTATTATGTACTGAATTACTAGGGTATTATTACTACCATTATATTATCGATGTGTTATTATTGTTAAGCTAGGATTATATTACTATTAAGGCAGTGTTATTATGATTATACGTTATGAGCGCGTGTTATATAATTGTTATTTATGTAGTAGTGTTGATATTTATTTTTATTATTTTATAGCATTATTTATTTTCATGTGTATATTATCCCTATGATTTTATTGCGGGGGTATGAGCCATCGAGCATCACGTACCCTAAGTTCTGAGGGAATATATATGTATACATTAGCTTTATTTATTTATTATTTTACTTATTTATTTTTTTACATGTATTTATAAATTCAAAAAAATGAGTAATTTCAAGAATTATTAGATTAACTTAGGGATAATTTCAAATTAATTAGGTACCGTTCGTAAGAACGGGCGCATGGGGGGTGCTTGTACCTTTCCCTCGCGTAACCGAACTCCCGACCCCAACTCTGGTAATGTAGACCGATTCTACCCCTAACGGGGTAGTAATCATGTGTTCTAACCGCACTAAAGGTTAGTGGCGACTCCGACATTCCATGTTTTTCCATGAAAATATTAAAATGATTTTAATTTCGCTGCCCGAGGCACACGCGCTCCCGGGACGTCGCAACAATTAGCTAAATGCTCTTATAATCATACTACATGCTTGAATGCCATAATGAATAACAACATTGCACTGAATTCAAAACTATCCACTGTTCTTGACTATTCATATTCTTTGATGGGTAGTTTTTAGTTCTATGAATTGTTGATTACAACTAGATTGCATGCTTGTATTGAAAGCCTCTTGCATGACGGATGCAATGATGTGTATTGTATGTTGGTAGTAGATATAGGTTCTCGTATGCCTTAAACTTAATTATAAATTGCTTAATTCAACCTATTAGGTACAAGTTTTATGAGAAAATGTCCGATTTATAGATGACATGCTGCCGAAATTTCGACAAGAATTTTTCTAACTTAAAACCATGCACAAAGATGATTATGTTAAAATAAATGCTAAAATATTTTTGCAAGGATGAGTGAAAACTCAATGAAAATTAAATATTATCCTCATATAATCATCAGGTATTTAAGAAGCGTAGTTCCATCCCTAGAGAAAGAGCATAAAGAACTCATAGGCATCATGCTTTGATTTTTGAATATTGAGGCTCTTCTAAAAACCCTGAACATCATATCCCACTTTTAAAGCTCTATGTTTTGATATGGATTGTTCTTGGTTATGTGCTTTATTTCATGCCTTAATGTATATTTTCTGATGCATGTGTGATATATAAGGATGATTATACTAGTCGAATGGTAAAATGAATAAATCTTAATCTAGTATATTTGTTTTAAAAGACTTAAAAAAAAAATGATTGCTTATACTTCTTGGCATTCTTAATGAAATTAATCCTTATTAAGTCTAAGCAGTTTATTTCATCTAATCTTGGACTCAATTTGAAAGGGGGAGCATCTTAAACTAAATTCTTATCGTGTTATGCTCACTAATATCTTTTAGCTTAGATCCGTTTTGAATTAAGTGTGGCATGTGCTCGAATGAAAAGTCATTATAGAAAATCATAATTTGAAATATGTTGATTTGCCACAATCATTTGATTTTGCCATATGATTCTTGCTTTAAATTGTCTGACATCTTAAGGATCATTGTGGTTGTGTTTTTCTAATTATATTTTAGCATGTGTTTCATTGACAAACCAGAAAAATTCTGCTTGCATGTGCTTTAAAATTAAATTTTTTTTTGCAAGCACCCCCAGTATTTCTTGACAACATCTTAAGGGGAATATATTATTATATACACATATTTTTAAATAGCATAACTAGTTCAATAACTTCACATGTAAATGCATGAGAACTTGTTAGACTGTATTTATGATCAAACCAACTATTTGCTATCATATGTCGTGTGCTTTAAACTCAAATCTTCCACGGGTATTATGATATGTTTCAATTGCAATGGTTTGTGTATATTTATGGTCTAACCTTGTTTTCATGTCATTTAAATCATTTAAATGACTAGTTATATTGTTTGTGTGCGTAATTGCTATATTTCATACTTTGTCATTCATTGTGTATTGTATGATTATATTATCTTTTTGGATGTTGAAAGTAATAATTCTTGATCATATTGGACTGTTAGAGTTGGTAGTTGGGGATAAACTGTTAATCTAAAACTCAATCAGGTCATTTTTATATAGATATTCTTCTGGAAAATGTTCTATTTTCAAACGGCTTGCTGCCAAAATTTTTAAAGTTTTCCCAAAACCATATTTGTATTTGAATGATAGTTATCTTTTATTTGCTTATATACTTAAATGATTTATCTAGGCCCTTTTTTCTGTTGCAAAAAGGGGGAGATGTAGGCAAGTATTTGTCATCATCATTAAAGGGGGAGATTGTTGACCTTATAGGTCATACTTGGTTTTCATAATGACAAATACTCTTGATATTTAGTGTTTATCAAGTTTGTGTGCAGGTTCATATTGGCAAAATCGGTTGGTAGCACATGAATACTTGAAGAAAACAAAAAACCTAGAATAGTTATTCATTGTAATTTACATTATGTTCATTTCGGGTCTGTAATAGTTAAATAAAAAAAGGTCTGTAATAATCTGCATATCAAGCATGTAGGAACTACAAGCTCAAAGGCCTTAGAATAACCCTAGGTCCATACACATCCTTGGAAATCAAATGACCTTTAGACAAGATGTCGATCGACGCCAGATTTTTTAGGCTAAGTTAAAATGTCAAAAACCTTAGAAAAGACCCTAAGTTCATGCACTTGCATGTAAAATAGTCCCCATAATCACTTACATTATCTGGGGAATCAATGGGCTTAAAAAAGGACTTAAAAAGGTTGAATGAACTAACTTTGGGCGATCGAACCTGGCAAGTCAAATTGTTTCAATCGACCGAACCATGGACCGGTCAACATATTGACCTGAGTACAGCAAACCGAACTAAAATACACGTATCGTCCACGGTCAATCGAATCACTGATCTGACCTTTCCTAACATCTCGGCAGCCCAAACTTATACGTTCAAAATTTCCTCGGGCGACTGAACACATGAGTTCGATTAAACAAACTTCAGAGTGAGCACCCAAATCTCGGACAGTGTGGAAATCGCCTTGGTTCAGCAAACCGAAACCATGCTCAGGCGATTGAACTTCAAAAACTAACTTTTTTCATTGTCTCTATTCGTGCGACCGAACTGTGGTTCAGCTACCCGAAAATTCTTGGGGTATTTTATTTTTGCCGCGGTTATGCACGGTTAAATGAGGTTAATATTTCTTAATGGTTTTAAAACAATTTTAATAATTCCTTACATGTCCCCAACGGTTATAATTTTTACCATTTCTATATATAAGGGTTCATTTGCAAGGATTAGTGAGAAACTAGCAAAGTAATTAGTGAAAAAATCCTCTAAAAATTTCCAAAGCCTATATTTCTCAAATACTCTCCTACTTCATTTTCTTTAATCATCCAAGCATAGAGAAAGTGTTTAGATTATTAGTTCTTCATTCTAAATAGCCCTATACTCTCATTGAAATTTGTATTGTTTGATTTTTATATTGAGAGTTTGGCTAGGGTTCTTCCCATAGATTTAACTTGATAAATCAAGTATTGGGAAAACTCATTAGCTTGAGAATCTTTACATTGTCATTGCAAGATTCCTTAAGCAATAATTTTTGTGTACAAAATATTTTACAAAATTTGATTTCAAACAACTCTTGTGCTTGATATAATTTGAGAAAATATTTTTGAGTTCGTTTGAATATTATTGCTAACATATTTGAAACACTAATCTAATATTGAGATTTGATATACTTTGCTTTCAAAGATTAGCTTGTTTGAACACTCTTGTGCATACTTGAGATTATTATTGTATTGGGTATAGATTGCACATATACACCACTGAGCTTATCGTTCTTACATGTTTGGTGTGCATTGATTATACTATGTGTATTGTAGTACATATCTGCTTATGTAAGAAGCGTTTGTTTATACAAAAATTTTCAAATTCGTTGTATTCCAGGCATGGGCCTGAAGAGAGAGACTAGCCCTGTTGAATAGTCCCAGATTGGCTTAAACCCGGTTAGGAAAGCCAGGTGCACCATCCTGGTAAGGTGTAGGTTGAGGTCAGCCCCGCTAAATGACCTTGTTGTAATCGGTGCCGCTCCCCTCATTAAGTGAACATTAGTGGAATCATCGGGCTTGTGAGTTAGAGGCGGGGACGTAGGCACAGTTGGCCGAACCCCGATAACATATCATGTGTGCATTTTATTTTTTCGTAATTTATTTACCGCACGTGTATGTTATATTATGAATGTTGCACATGATTTTATTTCCGCACGTTTTATTTATTTGTGCATTTGGAACTGTATAGACAGAACCTAGGTTCTGGATATACTATTGGATTAGCTAAACCTAGAAATAAATTTTAAATACCCTATTCACCCCCCCCCCTCTTGGGAATACACCAAGGTTAACAAGATCTCAGGTTCGGACATCTAAACTTTGAAAGTTTGAAACAGTTTCGAAGCAAGAAGATGGTGAAAGGCTTACTCAACATCTACCGCCCAAATATGATATGTGAAAGCTGTGTTATGGGCAAACAACACAGGATCGGCTTTGGAAAGCAAGCCGACTAAAGATCTACCATGTCGGTCCAGCTAGTACACACAGACATGCGTGGTCTATTGAGGTCATTTTCAAATGGATAAAACTGAAACTTCCTCACCTTCATTGATGCTTACAATGGGAAGACTTGGGTCTACTTCCTGTATGTTCAAAGAGTTCAAAGCTCTTGTGGAGAAACAGAGTGGCTATCACATCAAGTCACTCCAATTAGACGAAGGAAAGAGTACAAGGATGAAACTTTCCTGGAATTCCTTAGGAGACAAAGGATTCAAAAATAGTTCACATCAACCTACACTCCCCAGTTGAACGGTGTAGCTTAAAGGAAGAACCGCACGATCCTTAACATGGCTAGGAGCATGTTAAAGGATAAGAACATGCCAAAAATTTTTTAGGTAGAAGCAGTGTCATGTGCAGTCTATCTGCTCAACCGATGTCCTACGAAGAGTCTTGATACAAAGACACCATATGAAACCTAGAGTACTCACAAGCCTAGTGTAAGTCATCTTAGAGTGTTTGGCTCCATAGCCTACGCCAAGATCCCAAAAGCAAGAAGGAAAAAGTTGGAAGATAAAGGAAAGAAATATATTCTTGTTGGATACAGAGACAGTACCATGGGATATCGATTCTACAATCCCATCAACAAGAAAGTCATTCACAGTCGAGATGTTATTTTTGAAGAAAATGAATCCTGGAAGTGAGACTAGGTTGAATCTTCCAAAGATGCGAAATTGATGCTTGAAGGAGAAGAACCCACATAGACAAGAGAAGTGGCTATCGAGTCGCAAGTTCCCGAGCTGCAAACACCTCCACATGGTTCAGCATAGAGGAATGAATCTCCATCACCAATTGAGCGTGAAATCTCAGACATGATGCCTAGAGAAGCTTGTTATCTAGTTGATCTGTATGAAACTACAGAACCAATATAAGAGTATATTACACTATATTGTCTATTGTTGACTAGCGACCTGGTTAACTTTGAGGAGGCTAACAAAGAAGACAAATAGAGAAAAATCGATAGATGAGGAGATTTAATCATTGAGAAGAACAAGACTTGGGAGTTGACAAATCTTCCGAAGGGCCGCAAAACTATTGGTATGAATTAGGTCTACAAGACCATGAAGAACGCTCAAGGAGAAGTTCAGAGATACAAAGCAAGACTTGTCACTAAGGGCTACAAGCAGAAAAAAGGAATCGATTATGGAGAAATCTTTACCCTGGTTGCTGGGCTGAACCATCAGATTACTAATTTCACTATCAGCACAAAATGGATGGAAGATTTACCAGATAGATGTGAAATCAGCATTTCTGAATGGTTTTCTGGAAGAAGAGATTTATATTGATCAGCCACCTGGATATGTGAAGAAAAGCAAAGAAGATAAACTGTACAAATTGAACAAAGCACTCTATGGATTGAAGCAGGCACCTCGTGCGTGGTACATAAGGATTGATGATTATTTCCAGAAGAATGGATTTCAGAAGTGTCCCTAAAAGCATGCGCTAAACATGATAATGGAGACAGACAGAAGCATGTTGATAGCTTGCCTATATGTTGATGATTTGATCTTCACTGGAAACAATCCATAAATGTTTGCCGCTTTCAAGAGAAGCATGGTCAAAGAATTTGAAATGACAAATATTGGTCAGATGACTCATTTTCTTGATATTGAAGTTGTGCAAAGCGAGAAGGGGATCTTCATCTCCCAGAGCCACTATGCAAAAGAAGTACTGAAGAAGTTTGGGATGGATAGATGCAATCCTGTGACAACTCCAGTTGCAATAGGATTAGAGTTAAAAAAGAATGAGTAAGGAAATGTTGACCCTAGATATTTCAAGAGTTTGGTTGGAAGCTTGAGGTATTTGACATGCACTAGACAAAACATACTCTATGGAGTTGGACTTGTTAGCAAGTACATGGAGACTCCTAACCAGTCACATTTGAATGCAACGAAGAGGATACTCTGTTATGTCAAGGGTACCATCATTGATGGTATGTTTTATTCATCAAGAGGTGATTGCGAACTTATCGGCTATTCAGATAACGATTGGGGAAGAGATCTTGATGAAAGAAAAAACACAACTGGATTCACATTCTTCATAGGAGATATATCGTTTACATGGTCACTTGAAAAGCAAGGTGTAGTCTCAAGAGGGGGGTGAATTGGATGTTAAAACTTTCCTTTTAATTCCTATGAGGACTTCTTCTTGATTAATCAATTTTAGACTTGTTTGTTTAATTTACCAATCACACAAGAACTTAGTTCCTTTATTTAATCCACAACCACACAACTATTCAATCATTCAAGTAATCAATCAACCACAATTTGAAAGCAAACAACCAAGCGATTTGCCAAGTACAAGTTAACTATAGCACTATTTAGATTTACAAGATTCAACACTCTTTGGAATAAAAACACAATCCACTCAATATCAAACTTTAAACTATTCAATCACAATATAGCTTATGTTGTCAGCCCTAGATATAAAATTGAATTAAGCCATGTATATATGAAATGTTATGTTTGCTGATATAAAGCGCTGTATGAATGGATTTGCCTCTTTAATATGATGTGTAATATAGAATTCAACACTTTTTCCAATATTCAAAATCCAAATAAACTCTTAGTTAGTTTATCTTTGGGATGTTTAACTAAGTAACGTACTCTTGTATGGTTTCTGCAAAATATGGTTTAACCAACATACTCCCTTTCGGTTTCCACAACCCAAATCAAAATTAAACTCTAAGTTTACCTGATTTCCAAATTACGTAGGTTGTATGATTTAGGAATTTAAAACATCCACGAAATTGTATATGTAGTGAAAGTAAAAAGTAAGGGAAAGAGAGAGTGAGACGGGGATTTTTACAAGGTTCGGCTTATACCCAACCTACGTCCTCGCCTTTGGCAAACCACCAAAAGATTTACTAAACATGTTCCTTTACCTAACGGAACAATACCTTTACACACTCCTTTAGTAGGCTAGAGCCCACCTCTCCAAACGATATCCCCTCGTTCGGTCACTCCTTCAAATAGGCTAGAGCTCGCCTCTCCAAACGATGTCCCCTTGTTTGGTCACTCCTTAACTAGGCTAAAGCCCACCTCTCTAAGCAATATGCCCTTGCTTAGCCAACGATCCAAACAATCCTTGGATTTGTCAATCTACAAGAAACACAAACAAAATATGTGTACAAAGAATATGCTCTCACAAAGAGATGATTAGTACAACAATTACAGCACAATACAATACTTCAATAAAATTCAGAATATGAAATTCAAATTTGAAGCTCTAGAGGTGTATCACCATATGATTTTTTCAACAGATGAAAGAAGTAGTAATTGAAGCACAATCTCAATGAGAATCAGCAAGACCTTTAGCAACTTTGTGCAAGATGTGAGCAATAGAGCACCTTCAGAATTTCAGAATGCTTGATAGAGAGTTTTGAATGCTGAACTGATTTCTTGATTTTTCTTCTTGTGTTGGTGTTTCTTCAATGGAACTTGAGGGTATTTATAGATGTAGGAAGGTATCTAGTTTGTTCCCCAAGTTTACTCAGAGTA
Source organism: Malania oleifera (assembly GCF_029873635.1). Lineage (NCBI taxonomy): Eukaryota > Viridiplantae > Streptophyta > Magnoliopsida > Santalales > Ximeniaceae > Malania > Malania oleifera. The sequence goes on from NC_080421.1 coordinate 26,704,487, forward strand.
GGGTCCAAGTTGTAAATTAGTTTGAGCTTCAAATAATTTAAATTTCAAAAATATGCCCGTTGGAAATTTTGAAATTTGCCGCGAGCCAGACGACTGTGTAGTCTTTGGTAGTCAATTGTCCATGTATTACAACTATAAAATTCACAAACAAAGAGGTGGCAGTCACCTGTCCTTAGGTTGGCAGTCGTCTGTCACCATAACAACTCAGTTTTAGAAAACATACAGAAGGGTGGCAATTGGCTGGCTAAACACACCCAGTCGTCTCATTTTTCACTGGTAGTCATCTGTCAGTTGGTTGAAAGTCGTCTGTCAGGCTTATGTCTTCTTTATTCAGGTTCCTTAACTTGCCAGTCGTCTGTCTATTGACAGACAATTGGCTGTCAACTGATTGTTTCTCAATTTAAGTCATTTTTGATTTCTCTCTCTTTTGTTTAATTAACCTTGGAATTTTAGCTTGTTTTAACTTTGAAAAACATGTTTCAAGACTTTAAAACTTTAGAATTTTTAGTATGTCTTTGTCTAATGAGTTTTAAAATGAAAAATCATATTTGAACCATATTTGAAGTACTTACAAAGACTTGTCCTAAGAAATTGATTTGATTTCTTCTTTGCTTTGAGTTCTTTTCTTCTTCTTTGCTGAGCTTCAATGATCTTTCAGACTTCTCCGAGCTTTCATTATAGATCACTTGTATTTATGTAAGGCATTCAAGTTCCTTGATCCTTGTGAGCTTTCAAGATATGGCTTTTGAAGTTTCAGCTTCATTTGAACTTTGAGCCTTCCATGTTGAGCTTTTCATGTTAATCACTTGAGCTTTTATTCTTGAATCCATGTCTCAAGCTTGATATAATTATCCTTCTCTGAAATACAAGCTTTCACGAATTCTTTAACCTTGCATTCATCATTAAGTCTTGAAAATACATCACTTAACAAAAGCATGTTAAGTTTGTTAGCATCAAAGATATTAAGCCTTGTAAGGCCAACATCATCAAAGAAGCAACCTATCTTAACATTGTCATCATGTGAAGTTGAGTATGTTTCCGCCAGCTCAGTTGTTCGTCATGTTATATAGATCAAGAATGTACTGAAGTATTTGGGATTTCTTCAAGATAACCCCCACAGAAGTCTACATCGATAACCGATCAGCGATTGCACTTGCGAAGAATCTAGTATTTCATGAAAGAAGCAAGCATATTGATACTCGATATCATTTTATCAGGGAGCATATCAAGAAGAAAGAAGTGGAGTTTATGTTTTGCAGAACGTATGATTAGATTGCTGGTATTTTCATGAAACCACTCAGACATGATATTTTTGTAAGACTGAAGACAATGTTCGGAATGACAAAGCTAGAAGAGTCAAGTTTAAGGGGAGATGTTGAAAATTAAACTTGACTAAAGATGGTCAACATCCCACCTCTGTTGAATTTGGGCTGGAGTCGGTGGCAACCTCACCAACCAGCCTACCTTGTTGATTATAATCTTCATTTATCATTAGATGCTTTGCTATAAATAGATGTGTGTGTGTGTGTGTAATGTAATACGTGGTGTAGAGAGGGTGAATAACCAGTGAGAGATTTTGTATTGATATTTTCCTCTATAATTTATTTCCAGTTTACTATTGAAATTTATTGTTTTGCAATTAAGTGAAATCCTCACTGAGTTTCAATCACAACCAGCGATTGAGTGAGTCCCCTCCACCCATCACATAAGCCCTTTTCTCTTTATTTGCTTTACCACCACTATATATCTATAGGCTATAAAAAAGCAACACCTAATTTATGATTAAATAAAACATTAAATACCATCTAAAATTAATAGAAATTTAATAAAATTTTAATTAGTAGATATTAATTTATGTATTTTAGTTTTTCAATTTAGTTTACAAAAAGTGAAAACCAAAATCAAAAGCCGGCTTTACAAATATTTTAAAAAAATATACTAAAAAAACCGAATCAAAGCTTAATTCAGAGGTTTTTGGTTCACGGGATGTGAATACAAGTAATGTAATATTCTAATATTATATAAACATAGCCGTGTTTGGTCTGCAACAAAAATTTAATATTCCAACTTATAAACACTACTATTTTATATGATTTGTCCACATTTATTAGGAACATGATCACCTAACTATAGGTGGTATTAGAATTTTCTAGAATGTGACGATGCATCAAAGAAATTGTAAAGATCAATTATCAAAATATGCTCATTTGCTATGCAAATTTTCATGATCCTACCCAATTATTCTTGACCCACCCTTGATAACCTGCTCACTCTATCAAACACAGGAGAATGTGCTTTGTCTTTGACCTAGGAAAACACTCGATTATAATTGATTGAATTAGGTTCACAATCTAATTGTTTATTTTTTAATTCTTGGTCTAATGGATTCCGTATGGAATTTATGTAAGGCTTGAGAAATTTTGTTGATTAGGTTTCTTTGAAGAAGAATACTACTAAGCCAATTTGTGAATTAGAAAGTTAATTGAGAGGTGAGCAATGCTTTTGTTTTACTAATTTTTATTTCTATATCTTGATATGTTAATTGAGATAGAGAAATCAAATTATCTATAATATTCACTTTTTAAAAACATAATAAATACTTTTTTTTTATTTTTTATTTTGAGCAATTTTGGATTGTTTTTTGTGTTTGTTTTGGGTATTTTCTAGACAAATCAAGCAGTTCTTTTTCAACTTGCTAGTACATCATCAATGGTTGTCACTAAATTCTTTTAGGAGAATTCCTTATTTCTTTTATTCAAAGATTCCTTATTCCCTTTGTTAAATGGACGATTTAGGAAGAAATATGCAATCAATTTGCCTCAAAATAAAATTTAGTCACCCCCACGGGCGTGGTGCAGTGGAAAGGTATCAGTACGTAAGAAGGAGTATTGTAGGTTCAATTCCAGGTAAATACAGTTATGGAACCAGCAGTACCTGTGGATGGTGAGAATTTATTCTATGAGTTAGCGGAGACCGTGGATGGTGAGAGTTTTTTGTGAGTCAGCGGGGACCGTGGATGGTAATAGAGATATGTCCCAAGAGTCAGGTTGGCCGAACGTCCAATTGATGCACAGAAGTCGTGTCCGCATTTCGGACTTTACTTAATCAGCGAGACCTAGGGGTAGGACGCTGATTCGTAGGTTTGGTGCCGCACCAGGGGTTCTGAAGGACTTGTTGGTGGTTGGAGTTCCTATATAATAAAAAAAATAATAATAAAAAAAAAATTTAGTCTACTGAACTTCGGGTTGTACAAAATATTTGGACAATTTTGGAAGTTTAAATGAAATTTGATATTATTTTCTAAAAATATTTGTGTCAAATCTGTATATTACATTTCAAATTATTTGGTATTATATGATTAATGAACTAAACAGTGAGAAATTCTCAGGCAGATGAAATGAAGTAACAAAATAATAAAATAAAAGTTTAAATGGAAAATATGATCAAACATAAATTTGATTCCATTTTGTGCATATTTAAATTCATGAAATTTCCATGACCCACAAATAACATGAGTTTTTTCCCATTTTATTATTAAAAATATATAAAATATTAAATAATACTTTGATTGGGAAAAAATTTCCCAAAGTAATGCTTACGTAATCTCGCAGCTTGGAGCTGCGAGATTTAAACAGGACTGGATGCTGCCGGCAAGGATGGTGAGCGACGACGGCGACAAGGGGTGTTGGAGACGGTGGCGGCGAGGACTAGTTCTGCTTCAAGAGGTGTTGCAGGGAGGCTGGGCGAGTGGAGCAGAGAGCGGCAGCGGCAGCGGCGGCTACTGTTGCTGCGAGTTGCAGAGAGGTTGAGGCCGGGCTCGGCGATGAGGTGGCCAAAGAGGGTGAGGTTGAAGTTGCCGGGGACGGAGAAGACGTCGTTGACGCCGATTTCGATGAGGTGGCGGCCGAGGGTGGCATCGGAGGCCGCAACGACGGAGGGCGACGGAGGACGCAACGACCGACAGTGGGATTGCAGGCGTCCAGCGCGCAGATCTTCACGGCTCACCCTAAATCTCGCAGCTCCGAGCTGCGAGATTTGCTCCCTGCCACGTGTCAGCCCTCTAGTGGCTATTTTCTTTAAATCTCGCAGCTTAGAGCTGCGAGATTTGGTCTTCCACTTGCCACGCGTCATCTTCTTAGTGGCCATCAATTTAAATCTCGCAGCATCAAGCTGCGAGATTACGTAAACATTAGTTTGGGAATTTTTTTCCCATTCAGAGTATTATTTAATATTTTCTTTATCGTTAATAATAAAATGGGAAAAAACTCCAAATAACATTCCTAATTTATTTATTTACTTTTTTGAAAAAAAAAAAATCCCGCCAGTACATATGCGCGAGTTCTGATTGGAAACGCGATTCCCTTGTTATCCTCCAAAGTCAGGAGATGAAGAAGAGAGCGTCCAGAAAATCCACGGCGGCGAGCCTTCTGGTGTCGCCTCTGCCGGCGGCGACTCCTCAGTCCGCTTCTCCTTCTGCTCCGGTGGATTCTCCCAAGCCATTCATTTTCGATCTCAATTCGTCTTCCAAGGCCTCTCGAAAACCAGTACAGTCAGCTTCCAAATCAATGGAGGCCTTGAGGTCTCCGCCGTCTCAGAAAACCCTAAGGTCTACCTCTGACCTCAGGCAATGGACCTCTTCGAGCTTGGACTCCCTCAAGCGCCATCTCGATTGCTCTCACTCCGAGATCATCAGGGACGCTGAAGCCTCTCAGTCTCGCATCCACAAACGATTCAAGGTCTCTCACTCTATGTGTGTGCGTGCGTGCGTGTGGAATTGAAGAATGTGTTTTGTGGTGTTCCGATTACTAAATTTAACCTCAATCTAACCATTTTATTGGTCTCTTTCATACTGTTTATGTGTGTGTGAGGAAGTGAAGATTGTTTTCATCTGCATTGGAACGGAATGCAGTTTGTTTCTGCGCTACATATCTTTGAATTATTGTTGAAGGATTTTGTGATTGATAAATTTAAGAGACCGTGAGAGAACTGGTATTCTCTCTCTCCCTGTTTGTGTGATAGCTTTGTCTAAACTTTTCTGCTGCGTAGATGATTGGAATAGAGCTTTGATGAACTCCAACTGACATCAATGCTCTTGGAGTACCTGGATCTCCTATTTTGTTAAATGGAGTTCAGATGGTTTGATGGCCCACTAGCAAGATCGGCTAGGGTGCTGTTATTTGGATGTCACGTCGTGAGGTTGATTTTTGAAAGCTTACAGCATCAGTTGTGATATCTTGAGCTCTACATTTTCTTGTTTGAGCACAAATACAATTCAATTTATGGATAGTAGATGTTTTGGACTTTTTGCTTTTGCAAGCTTCCATAAAGTTTTTGTTAGCACTGGAGGAGTTCATGGGTAGTCTTGATATACATGGGTGAGCACCAACTTGACCCAAAAGTTTAAGCTTATTGAGTCTGGGGCCTAACCATGTATATAAGCATCCATCGTGCACTCAATTTTTTTTCATGTGGGATAAACTTACAAATGAAATTTTCAACATTCTCCCTTTCACTTGGGAGTTCCAACTACTCCCACTTAATGGAAATTGTCTTCCTTATGGGAGTAAACCCAATTCTGTAAAAGTTGCTCAAGTGGGCCTTACTACCGTGCCTTATGTGTCTTGGATTACATTCCACATGCATCTGAACTAATCCTACCTCCCACGTCTTAACCCTATTCGGATCCATCTTCCAAGCCTAGATGATTCTTATTGGCCTTGGTCACACATTTGGTTCTCCAACTATTAGCACGTAAGGAGAACTAGTTTCATGCCTCGACTTTTTCTATAATGTCACTCATCTAGTGTTACAAACTATTGGCATTGATACCACTTGTTGGGATGTTAGTCACGCTCAAGATCAAACAACACACACAAAGAACGCTTAATATTTACGTGGTTTGGCCAATTTAGCCTACATCCACGGGAGGGGAGTAACTTCACTATATATATATATAAAGATGAAAATACAGTGAAGGAGGAGGAGGAGGATTACAACACACTCAACTCAATACACACTCATAGTGTACTCACACATTGATATTCTCACACTCACACACTTGCTGTTGCATCTTCACATCGTCACAATGGAAGAGGATGTCTTTCTTTTATAGGGGAAAAGGAGGAGATTGGAGAGTAACTCTCGCAGCCCAAATATCCATCATATCAGTAGCTTGCATGAAAATTAAGATTTGTGGGCATGAAATGTTAGAGATGGAGCCAAAAACACAGCTGGAGACTCGTTGAGCTGAGTCAGAAAACGTGTGAATTTATTCTCCATTTATCTCTTGATTATAAACTTCCAATTTGTGATTAATTTGTATTGATTCGCATTCAATTACAATGTAAAATCCAAGCCTATATAAAGAGGCTGTGGAAAGTGATATAACACAATAGCACAATAGCATAGCACAGTGCAGAGAGAGCACAGAGAGTGTAGAGAGAGCTAAGAGGAAGAAGGGAGGAAGAGAGAGAGAGAGAGAGAGAGAATTGTAATATTTTTCGACGAGTTATTGAATAGTTGGTGTGTGCTCCGTGGACGTAGGTCGTTCTTGATCAAACCACATAAATTTCTTGGTGTCATTTTCTTCTGGATGCTCACAGGGTCTTAACAAGTGGTATCAGAGCCCGGTTGGAGCAGAAAATCCAGATTGATAGTGATCCCGAAATTTAGAGCTCTGTCTAGTAGATCGAAAGTGTGTTTTGAGGCCGCCATCGCATTCACCTTGCCGAGACGAAGAGAAGGGTGTCCGTCAGAGCTCGAACGGAGTTCGGACAAGCCCGAACGCGCCCCCACGCGTCTCGTCGCAGCAAGACGCCTCTCCACGCGCTGACGACGCACCACACGCGTCTTCCTCGCCCGCCTCGGAAAACTCTCAGTCTCTGGTGAACCCAAGATCCGATCCACGAACCGGATCCAACCCGCGCCTCAGAACCGGCCACGTCAGCTTACACGCCAGCGAGAACCACGTTAGCAAGCCACTACCACGTTATCAAGTGGGCCCCACAGCCATGTTAGCAGGTAGTGGACCCCACCGCCACGGCAGCAGGTGGACCCCACTGACACGTCAGCAGCGCCACGTCAGCAGATGCCACGTCAACGCCACGTCATCAGTTTGATCAGGTTTGACTGAAAACTTTGACTGAGCTTTTCGAGGTAGTTTTGGGTCCGTTTTTCGAGGGACTCGAACCATTTCCAGGGTTTTCGATCGTTCTGGATCCATCCGTGCTATCCATTTGAGTTAATTCCATCTCTAGATTAGCAAATCGAGATGTCGAATGAAAAGAGCTCAAAAATTGAAATGTTCAACGGGAACAATTTCGGTTTCTGGAAGATGCAGATAGAAGACTATTTGTTTGGGAAGGAATTGCACTTACCGTTGAAGGGTAAGCCAACATCCATGAACGAGGACGAGTGGGAGTTGTTTGATCGAAAAGCTCTCGAAGCCATCATGACGTTGTCGAAATCTGTGGCGTTCAATATCAAGCATATAACATCCACCAAGTCTCTGATGGATGCGCTCTCAAATATGTACGAGCAGCCTTCAGCCGCAAACAAGGTACATCTCATGAAAAGACTATTTATGATGAATATGTCTGCAGGTGAGAGTTTCAGCAGGCATCTGAATAACTTCAATGAGTTGTCTAATCAACTCGCCTCAGTCGGGATAACGTTTGATAATGAGATTCGGGCTCTACTGATTCTCAGTCAGTTACCTGAAAATTGGAATGGTGTCGTCACTGCCATCAGTAACTCCGCAGGAAAATCGAAGTTTGTGTATGATGAGGTCGTTAGCATGATTTTGACAGAGGAAATAAGAATGCAGCCAAACCATAGCTCCAATTCGAGTTCAGCCTTGAACATGGAGAATCGAGGCAGAGGAAACAGGCATGGATGATCAAACAACCGCGGCAGATCTAGGCCGAGAAATCCCAGAGGTACTCAGCACACAGGTTCTCAGAGCACTAAAGTTATTGAGTGCTGGAACTGTGGAAAGACTGGTCATTACAGGAACCAGTGCAGGAGTCAGAAGAAAGAATTCGAGATGAGGGCAAAGACAGAAGCAAATATTGCTTCTGAGAATGATGAGATGTTGATCTGCTCTTTGGAGAGCAAGCAGGAGTCTTGGGTCATAGACTCCGGAGCCTCATTTCATGCCACATGCTGCAGAAATTGCCTAGAGGAGTACACACCAGGTAATTTTGGTAAGGTGTACCTTGGCAACGATCAACCTTTCGACGTAACCGACAAGGGAGTTGTGAAGATCAATATAAATGGGTCAGTATGGAAGCTGAAGGATGTCAGGTATATTCCAGACCTGAGAAAGAATTTGATCTCAGTGGGTCAGCTGGCAGACGAGGGATACACGACGAAATTCATTGGTGATGAATGGAAAGTCTCAAAGGGTGTACTAACGATTGTGCGAGGTAAGAAAAGCGGAACACTTTTTCTAACCTCCAATGCCTCCATGTCTATTTCAGTTGCACTAGGAAATGTCGACAGCAACATCTGGCACCAACAACTTGGTCACATAAGCGAGAAGGGACTCAGGGTGATGCATTCAAAGGAAAAATTGTGTGGTCTACAGTCAGTGCAAGTTGACATGTGTGAGGATTGTATAGTCAGGAAACAGAAGAGGGTTAGTTTCCAGATAAATACTCGTGAATGTGTTGGGACACATCAGCAGAATACCGAGAATCCTTAGGTGGAGGAATCAGTGGAGCAGATTGTCGCACCACCATCTCCTACTCTAGCTCCGGAGCTTAGGAGATCTACTCGGTCCCATATACCAGACATAAGGTATATTGATTACTTACTTTCTACAGATGGAGGAGAGCCCAAATGCAATGATAAAGCATGTCAGGTGGTAGATACGAGCAAGTGGGAGCTTGCGATGAAGGATGAGAGGAAGTCCTTTACCTCCAACAGAATGTGGAAGTTACCCAAAGGCCTTCACAACAAGTGAGTGTACAGAATTGAAGAGGAGCATGACGGCTCTAGAAGGTACAAGTCTCGGTTGGTAGTCAAAGACTTCGAGCAGAAGGACAGGATTGATTACACCGGCATTTTTACACCAGTTGTGAAGACAGCCATCAGATTAGTCCGCAAGAATCAAGCAGACAGGAAGATGGTGACTATAGAGAAACTGAAATTGTGTTCAACTTCAATTGGTCTTCATGCCTGAAGACACATTATGAGCACATCATTTATTCATGATACTCTGGTTGAGTAGGTGTCTCTGTCTCCAAGTGGGAGATTGTTAGAGATGGAGCCAGAAACACAGCTGGAGACACGTTGAGCTGAGTCAGAAAACGTGTGAATTTATTCTCCATTTATCTCTTGATTATAAACTTCCAATTTGTGATTAATTTGTATTGATTCGCATTCAATTACAATGTAAAATCCAAGCCTATATAAAGAGGCTGTGGAAAGTGATATAACACAATAGCACAATAGCATAGCACAGTGCAGAGAGAGCACAGAGAGTGCAGAGAGAGCTGAGAGGAAGAAGGGAGGAAGAGAGAGAGAGAGAGAGAGAGAGAGAGAGAGAGAGAATTGTAACATTTTTCGGCGGGTTATTGAATAGTTGGTGTGTGCTCCGTGGACGTAGGTCGTTCTTGACCGAACCACGTAAATTTCTTGGTGTCATTTTCTTCTGGATGCTCATAGGGTCTTAACATGAAATTGATTTGCATTGAAAAACAACATTTGTGGGCATGAAATTGATTTGCATTGATAATCAAGATTTGTGGGCATGGAATTGATTTGCAAATCCTTTGTGAATCTGTCAACAATTCTCCCCCTCCATGCCCATCGGGGGAGAACAATCTGTCAATCTTCAGTTGACGTCCATCCCTGCTATCTCTACATAGCTTGATCTTCTTATAAGTAACCACCTTTGTCAACATGTCTGTCGAATTCTATTTATTGTAAATCTTGACGAGCTTCAACAGTTGTTGTTCTATCACTTCGCGTATCCAATGATTGCGAATGTCAATATGTTTTGTTTGGGAATGGTTCATTGAGTTCCTGCTCAAGTCCAGAGCACTCTTACTGTCACAATGCACCTTGTATTCTTCTTGTTTGACCCCTAACTCTTGAAGAAACGGCTTCAACCACAACATCTCTTTTCTAGCTTCTATTGCGGCAATATATTTGGTTATATTGTGGATAGGGTAACACACTTTTGCAATTTTGATTGCCATGATACAACTCCCCTTGCAAAGGTGAACAAAAAACCTGATGTGGATTTTCTCCCATCAAGATCACCAGCCATGTTTGCATCAGTGTAACCCTCCAAGGTTGGTTTAGCTTCCCCAAAACATAAGCATAGTTCTGATGTACCCTTCAAGTACCTGAGAATCCATTTCAAAGCTTCCCAATGGTCTTTCCCCGGATTGGAAAAAAACTTGCTCACAACGTCTACAATGTGAGCAATGTATGGTCTCGTGCACACCATTGCGTACATCAAGCTTCTGACTGTTGAGGAGTATGAGATTGTTGACATTTCTTCCCTTGATGAGAGAGACAACTCCTTGCTTAGCTTGAAATGATTAGCCAATGGAGTACTGACTGGCTTAGGACTTTTCATGTTGAACTTTTTGATGACACGTTTAACATACTTCTCCTGTGACAGCCATAATTTCCTGGCTTTTCTGTCACATTTGATCCTCATGCCTAGGATCTGTTGGGCTAAGCCTAAGTCTTTCATCTCAAATGACTTAGATAGCGTCATCTTCAACTTGTTGATCTTGCTTGCACTCTGACCAACGATCAACATATCATCAACATAAAGTAGTAGTATGACAAGACTACCATCAAGAAATATTTTAACATATGCACACTAATATGCTGCAGTCCTCTTGTATCCATGATTCACCATGAAAGAGTCAAACTTCCTGTACCATTGTCTCGACGCTTGCTTGAGGCCGTAGTGACTTTTCTTCAACCTACAGACTTGATGCTCCTTCCTTGGAACTTCAAATCCTTCTGGTTGCTCCATGTAGATGTCTTCCTTCAAGTCTCCATGTAGGAAAGTTGTCTTTACATCCATCTGTTCAAGCTTTAGATTTAACTTGGCTACCAATTCGAGTATGACTTGAATTGTTGTTATTTTCACTACTGGTGAAAATTTCTTGTCAAAGTCGACGCCTTTCTTCTGTTCAAAACTTTTGACGATCAATTTGACTTTATGCGTCACTATTAGTCCTCTACCATCTTTCTTTAGCTTTAACACCCACTTGTTCCTCAGTGCTCTCTTCCCTTTGGGAAGTCTTACCAGTTCATATGTCTTATTCTTAAGTAAGGGATTCATCTCTGCTTTCATAACTTTCTTCCATTTGGTTTTGTTAGTATGAGACTGGACCTCGTGGAAACTTTTTGGCTCCCCCTCATCAGTGAGTAAAAGATACTCTGATTCCGGATATCTCCTTGATGGAATCAAAACACGACCTCTTCTAGATCTTCTAGGATCAACAACTTTTGGAGGAGGAGGTGCTTCATCATCTGATTGATGTGATGAATCTGCAATTTCTAGTGAAGGGGGTTGTTGCTCCCCCTGCTCAACACCCTCTGCATCTGTTTCCAAAGGATCATCCTGCAGCTTTCCATTGTCTGTGGAAGAATGTGCTGGTGCAGGATTTGATACAATGTCTGGAGCATTGGTACTAGGCTGCTTGGACTTTGTGAGGTTCTCAAAGTCCCTAAATAACTCATGCTTGTGGAATACCATGTCTCTGGATCGTATGTCCCTTTTCATCTCTGGATGCCATAGTCTGTAGCCAAATTCACCATCTCCATAGCCAATGAAAATGAATGGAATGGACTTAATGTTGAGCTTTTGTCTCTACTCATTAGTTATATATGCAAAAGCTTTGCACCCAAACACTCTTAGATGAGTGTAAGAAACTTTTCTTGTAGTCCATACTTTTTCTGGAATTCCAAAATTCAGTGGTGCTGATAGAGATCTGTTGATAAGGTAACATGCGACACGAATAGCTTCACCCCAGTATGACTTACGTAACTTAGCCACACTGAGCATACTTCAAAATTTCTTCATAATGGTTTGATTCATTCTCTCGGCGACACCATTATGTTGTGGGGTATGTGGGACTATCTTCTCATGTCTGATACCGCGATCAACACAATAAGCTTTGAACTCCTTGGAAATGTATTCGCCTCCATTGTCTGATCGGAGGCACTTCAATATTTTCCCCATCTGTCTTTCCACCATAGCATGGAAACTTCTAAAATATTCAAATACTTGGTCCTGGGTCTTGGGAAAGTATACCCACACCTTCCATGAAGCATTGTGAAAGAAGGTGACAAAATACTTGTTACCGCCTAGTGATTCTTCCTCTATGAGTTCGCATACAATAGGGTGTACCAAACTTAATAACTCTGATCTTCTCTTTGTGGATGAATTGAACGAAATTTTGTGTTGCTTGCCGAATAAGCAATGATTACAGGGGAGTGGAATACTTGGGGCATATTTGATGAATAACTTCTTTACTAATGTGAACAACCCCTTCTCTCCCATGTGTCCGAGTTTCTTGTGCCACAAATTTGGTGATGCCTCATTTTCTACAGCGTTGAGGCTATTATTGCAGATCTCCACCTGGGTTTTGTATAACGGGTTGCATATACGTCCTTGGGCGACAATTAAGGCACCTTTCGTCAATTTCCAGGTACCTTTTCCGAAGTAGTTGTTGAAGTCCTATCTGTCAAGAGCTGTCTCTGAAATAAGCTTGAGCCGAAGGTTAGGGACGTGTCCAATGTCCTTTAATGTCATAGTGCAACCAACATTTGTCTTGATCTGCATATCACCAATTCCCATGATCTGGGAAAAATTGGCATTCCCCTTCTTCACAGTACCAAAGTCGCCAGATTTGTACGTGGTGATTTGTAGGGAGTGACATGGTAAGAAGCTACAGTGTCTACCACGCACTCAGAATCATGGTTCTTCATATGGCAGTATGTCTCTTCTTCTATCAACGACTAGTGATATTTCTTGTGTGAGGGTGACTAGGTTTGCACCCTCATCCTTCGTAGTGGGTTGACTACTCAAACCTTGCTCATGTCACAGTCTGCGACAGTCCTTCTTCATGTGGCCTTCAATGCCACAATGGCAACATTTGATCTTGCCTTTGCCAATTTTTACTGTCATTAGATTTGTCACGATCTTGGGATCTACCTCTAGATTTGCTTCTGCCTCTGCCTTTACCTCTACTACTTCCTTGAAGTCGGCCTCTGGTTTCGTTAACAAAGGCTTGTGACTGGTCTATGCTTGCTTGCTTCCTTCTAGTCTCCTTATTGAATAGGGCATCCATGACCATCGCCGTGGTAAGTGTGCCATCTAGAGTCGAATTGCTATGAGCGACGACAGGTGCCTCCCTACTGTTTGACAAGGAATTGAGAAGACGTAGAGCCTCTACTTTGTCACCAATAGCCAGCTTGATAAATGCAAGCTGGTTCACTAGGTTTTGGAACTCACTAATGTGTTCTGCTATAGAGGTCCCACTCTTCAGTTTCACATTGACAAGTTGCCTCATTAGGAGGGCTCTGTTTTGAGTGGTCTTGGCTTGGTACATGTTCTCCAGTTTCTCCCAAAGTTTGTAGGCATCAGTCTCTTGAGCTACGTGATGGAATGCACTATGGTCGATCCATTGTCTGATCTGACTGATAGTCTTCTTGTGCATCTTTTTCTAATAAGCACCTGCTCGTAATGATGTTGGTTTCTCGCCTTTGTTCTCCAAAGGATTCACCAGATCCTTACAGTTCAGGAGATCAAGCATTCAGGATCTCCATAAAGTGCAATTAGAGGCAGTGAGCTTGATCATAGCTCTTGATGCTGAGTCCTCCATTGATTTCAGATAATTATTTACTTTAAATGGCAATTACGAGATGTTTGGGGCAGAATTGTGCAAAAACGAGGCCACGGTTGTGTCCGAAAGGGCCAAAAACTTTAAGAACCTGCTTGACTCGGCGATGAATTGGTAAAAAATGGACCAAGTTAGCCAAAAAAACAATTCTAAACCGAGTTGACTTCCTGGAGAAAACGTTGGTAAAAGGTTCTGAAAGTGTTTATAAAGACAGTGCGTGAAGTACGCTCGTCTTCAACCTTGGGAGCGCGTGGGACGATGTGCTGACTACTGGAGGCATGTGTGCTCTCGTGGACTGCTGCTGAAACTTTCGAGGGAGAGTGTGGCTCATCCTGATCTTCAATTTTACCACTGTTTGTTGCGTTGTCTTCGTATCGACAAGAGGAACACACTGGTGTGCTCAATTTTTGATTTTGAGCACTTTTTCTTTTTTAAAATAAATTTGGTCAGTGGGGCAAAGTTGCCTCTTTTTTGCAATTTCGGTTCCAATAATTGCAATCGAACTCTGATACCACCTGTTAGTATCGGAGGATCCATGGGTAGTCTTGATACATGAGCACCAAATTGACCAAAAAGTTTAGGCCTATTGAGTCTTGGGCCTAACCTTGTATATAAGCACCCATTATCCACTCAAATTTTTTTAATGTGGGACAAACTCAAAAGTCACCAAGCTTAATTCTGAATCAAAATTTTCAATTATTCAGAAGTTATTAAGAATATATATATATATATATATATTTTAATTCTGGTTGTTAAGATCTTGTTAGTGTAGCTATCAGCATTGGCCCTCATCTACTAATTTTAGCAAGAGAGACTGCTAATTTGGACAGCTATTAACAAATTATTTAAAGGTATACTCAGTGTAGAAAGTCATCAATACTGGCTCTCTTTTTGTTTTTCATTTCAATAGATTCAGAGCCAGGCATGCCAACAAGTGATGGATGAAGCAGAGAAGGAATACAAAAAGATGTCTGAACGGATCAGTGAGAATCAAGAAGCAATGAAGGTGTTCCTATTGTATATTTTTTAACAAATATAAACAAGTCAACTTTTCTTCGAAGGCTATTTTGCTAATTTCACAGGTGAAACTTGATGATGGTTTACTTTTAGGCTTCATACACAGAGTTCATGGCAGAAGCACAAGCTTCAGCATCTCGTGGTATGTTAGTTCAACTCAATTTTTGTTTTTGGAAAATTTGACCATTTGAGTGATGATGATATTTAAATAAATATATGAAGTGTGTTTGGATTGAACAGTTAAGCTAGTGGCTTCTGCTGAAGGGACTGCAAAATTGACCTTGGTCATGTGATAATAGTTACTAACTCTTGTGCATTATTTGGCACACAAAATGAAATAGGCTTTAAATTATGATATCACTGTTGGAACAATTAAATTTTGACTTAAGTATGTCAGAATCTTAAGGTAGAAGAGAAAATTTAAATAAAATTGGGATATAGGTACACATTAATTTGTATTAGCTGTTTGTTTATCATTATCTGCTTTTTCTTGAATAGATTTTTGTTCATCATTTTTACAATTTTCAGTCTGCAAGACATCAATACCTGAGATATCACAATCCTTCAAGAAAGCCATTGATGTTCTCCAGAACCGTTTTGGGATTCCGTCGACTGCAGTATAAACTGGCTGAAGTTCCTTGGTCAGTATACATCAGCTTCAAAGTTTGATATTTTTCTTGACATATTGTCAAATTGCTATGCTGTGAGGCTGTTTATCATGTGGTAGATGCATCTGATATAGGTCTCTTAAAAGCACCATATCTCAATAATTGTCTAATGTGTTTACAAATCTGTAAGGTTTTGAAATTGAATCCACTCTAAACAAATGGAGTTTGGCAGTTTATACCAGGCATTCAAATGCCGAAAGCACATTTTTCATATAAAATATATATCTTAAAACTCAAATCTTATATAAAATTCACTCCCTAGAAAGAAATTTGAAATACTGCAAGCAATTTCATGAATACACTCACAAATTGATGAGAATATTGATTCTCACTGGATTTCCTTTGTAATACTATTAAAGGAAATAGCTGTCAGCTCACAACAATATGATGAAACTAATTTCAATTTTTGTGTTCCTTGTTTACAATTTTTCTTAAAAATTTGCCCTTTTAATGCAGATGCATGTTAGTCCTCAATTTTATTGGTTTATTTTATTTACCCTGTATTATTTTTTGAACTTTCTATAGTCTATAGTCTGACTGGCTCTAACTGCAACACGTTTCTTTTAAAATTTATATTTCTGTATTTTGACTTAAATGATTAAATTAGAATGTCTAGATTGAAACCCCTCTTAAGAATGATTTTGACTGAAACTTGAACTTCAAACTAAACTTAAGTTTCTTGATCATGTTCCAGATTAGAATGCACAAGTTATTCTTCTTTGTAGTATGACTTTTTTTGTGTGTGTGCACATCTGAAGTTAAATATATCTAGCAGTACATTTTTCATTTTTATTTTGTTATCGTGAGATAAAAACGTTGGACGTTGGATTTTGATCAACTAGAAACATTATGACAATATAAGAGACCATTCTTTTTCTTGAAGTTACTCCCAAGAGAAGTGATTGTTTTCAGGTTGTGGATAACTGACTAGAGCTTGAGGCACCATAACAAAAACACTTCAAAAGAGGTCTAAGTTTTAAATTTGGATCTTTGTCCACTACTCTATTTGAATATATTAGTAAATTCAGAATAGATTTGTCTCTAGGAGACATTCAATTGTTCAATAACGAGACTTTCATGTTGGAGGTTGCAAGCTTGTGAAAGAGTGGGAGAAGTTTGGAAAGGGGTGTGTGGCTAGGCCTCCCAATGAAACCTAAAACGGAAAAGAAAAAAATTCAAACTAGATTATGTTTTCCGCAGCAGTTTCATAATGTGACATGCATGTGGAAGGTGGCCTTAGATTCAAACATCTGACAGTGGTAAGAAGGGCTTTGAGATGGGAGAGTAACTCATTCATGTGGATCTCCTGATGGACCAAAAGGGAAAAAAGGGCCACATTCGTTCTTTCATTACTATACAGGAATATGAATTCTCAAGAGTATTTCTAGATCTGTAAGTTCTTTTGACTTGGACCTCCTCGTTGTCTAGAGGATTTGAAATGCTTACATTAGCTGTCTTGCTTGCTTCTAGTAATATTAATCTATCCGTTGCATGATTATGTTGCAGTTCACCCTCACCTTGTTACTCTCCCCACAAAAGAAAAGAGAGAAAATACTCCTTCCATTCAATTTTAAGGCTTGAACCCAAAAACTTCCATCATCAAAGTCCCATGTCAGACCGTTCAGGGTGTCCCTTAGATGTTTTTATTCCCTATTTTAAAATTTCTTTTTCTTTACTCAAAAAATCTCATTTGTGTTGTATTTTAAGTAAATTAACATTATATAAGCACATGGCAATTTAATTATAATAATATATAAACCACATTCCCTCAAGACAGTGAAAAGATGATGTAAAACCCTGCTGCACTGACTTCTAACAGTGCACTACCAGGGTTAAGTAATTATATCGAATGCTTGCAGTAGTATTTGGGTGTTTGTGTAAGCTTGATTATATGATACTTCTTATACAATTGTATGATCCTATGTTAGCTCTGGAATTTGACTTGATATGCTTTTCTTTTCCATGAATTAAGTTTGTTCAACAAAATACTTGATTTGCATAGCGTGCTTGCCACTAAATTTGATCATCATTTTTGTGGCAAAATATGTATTTTTAGGAACAAATTGTTGGAGACAATCTGGAGATACAGCATTGTAGCAGCTGAATGTATGTAAATTTTCAGGGCAAGTTACTGTTTCCAACTTGTGATCTAACAAGCGAACAGTTTTTTTTTCTGGGATGTGCAAGTGGCATCTCATGGATAGATGGTTCTCAACATATATTTTAGAAGGAAAAATATAAGTACTCTCATTACAGTCTTATTTCCCTTCTTACTGAGGTTCCTTAAGTCTAGATACTCTCTTTTCCATATTCTTGCTTGGATCGCTTCTATCACGAGAGATAAAACTAAGCAGCCTTTGGCCTTATTTCCCACTAACAATTAGGCTGAGTTTAGTATTGCTTGCAGGCTGGTTAGGTCTGGGAGCAGAAAAATCCTGTGATGCGATTGTTCAATGGCCTTTTATTTTATTACATTATTTTAGCAGGCCAAATGTAGGCCAGGGATTCTCGCCTTGCAGGAGGTGTAGAGAACCTTCATTTGTACACACTTTGTTACACATTGTGTAGTTGTCATGAACGATACTCGAACCCAGGACCTCCACATTACTTGGCGGTACGTGCGTTTTGAGACGTGTGCCTTTGCCATGGCTGCTCTCTGGTTTAGCGCTGCCTCGGAGGGTCCGAAAGCCTCGCCTCGAGTCCAATGTTTTTGGTTGCCTAAAATAAAAACTACATAATTATCGTTATATTCATATATTTATTACTAATCAAATATTCTTCATACTTTAGATTTGGATTGGGCTATAGCTTAGTCCCATGATATTGCCCTTAGTTCAGCATTCCTTGGATAATGCAAAATTTTGCTTTTTATTTTTTGTTATGGGTAAGGAGTTAGAATTGGATAAGGTGTTTTTTTTTTTCATCACCTAGGATTTTACTGTGGACAAACTCTTCGGACTCCTTTAGGCCACTTGAACCAAAGGGTTTGGATGAGATGAATTTGGCCCATGGAAAAAGGTCTTTCCAACATTTAAATTTGAGCACGACAATAACAATTTTTTTCTTTTAAATGAAAGATTTTAATGAAGTAATTTGAATTCCTCATCATCTATGAAATAGCAACTCATTATGAATTCCAAGCTCTGCTCTAGATTGGTATTGGGTCTCCAAAATTGTTCACACAATACTTCTAAATTGGATTTGTTTTGGTATCATTATTCACAAATAGCAAATTCATTACCCCAAACGGAGCCTTGAGTGCATTTATTCATTTTTTTTTAAGTAAAGGAGGGCGATACCTCAATTTATTTCTTGATATGTCCTTATTTTTGGCGAAAGAATATTGTGGTTACAAGACAAATATTGGAATATCACAGATAAAAAAAATTAAAGATCTTCTAAAAATAACATCAACAACAAATCAAAATAGGATTATAAATCCAAATAAAATTAAATAAGTAATCAAATTACTTACAAATTACCAACACCACAACTTTGCATTACTTTTCACAAATTACTTGAAATGGCTAATTTGAGAAGTGGAAATCATTATTAAATTTTTAAATAAAATAATTTAATTAATACTTTGAAAGTGTAAATTTAAATTTAACATTATATAATTTAAAATTTTAATTAAAATATAATATAACTTATCAATAAAATGAAACTATAAAATGTTGAGGCACACATGATACACCCTAGAGCTAAGTGGGTTGGCCTAAAATATTCAGGGCAAAAGATACTAATTTTTTTTAAGATTTTATAAAATGATAATGACTTTTTTTTTTATATGTTTCAAAAATTTCAAAGATATCAGCTTCAAAAATATCAAGAAGCTCTCCTAATGTTTATTAAAAAGATTTTTTTTCTATTTTTTTAGGAGAGAGGGTCATGATGTTTTTCAAATTTTAGGGGAGGTTTGTATATTGCCAAATCTAAGGTTAGTGTTTTTTTGTCCAAATATTAATAAGAAATACATGTAACATGCTTTATCCTTTGAACAAAAAGTATTAAAAAAAAAAGGAAAGAATTTCACGACGGTGAAGTGCAGCAGCCAGCAGATGACTGAGATAAGCTTAGCTCTCCTGTGAGTCTCCCTCTGAAACAGCATCATCACCAACCATTTTGGGGGACATGTGAAGAGTTACAGAGGAGGAGAACAGCATGCATTCGTGCTCAATTTCAAGATCTCCACCCTTAACATGTCAGTCTTCGTCTCTCCAAACCAAACCCATCTCTCAATTCCTAATCTTCACGCTAAATCTGCATTCAAACCAAGCTCATTTCTCGCACTGCATCCCCCTCTCTGCAACTCTGAGGAGCCCTAGAGGGTTTGGACCATCCCCAAAGAAAACCAAGAAGGACAAGAGGCGAAAGAAAAACTTCAGTGGTGAAGAAGACGAAGAGGATGACGATGGTGATGAAGCAGAGGAAGGCATAATCCCAGAGATTGTGACCAACAGGATGATTAGCAGGATGGGTTTCTCAGTGGGCATTCCTCTGTTTGTGGGGTTGCTCTTCTTCCCTTTCTTCTATTACCTCAAGGTCGGGTTGAAGGTGGATGTGCCCAACTGGATACCCTTCATAGTGTCCTTCTTCTTCTTTGGGTCAGCCCTTCTAGGGGTCAGCTATGGGATTGTGTCCTCCAGTTGGGATCCCATGAGAGAAGGCTCGCTCTTGGGTTGGAATGAGGCTCAGAAGAATTGGCCTGTCTTTTGGCAATCTCTTTGGGGTAGATCCGGAAAGAAGTAGTTCTTTTGACCTCTTATTTGTCCGAATTTGATGTAATTGTGCAGTGAGACCCTTGGAATCACTATAAAAGTTTGAATGTATTTGATAGCCTCATACCCTTATTTAAAATTTGCTGCTATGGTAAAGGATGTATAGTAAGCATTTGATGAAACACTTTTGATATGTGCATCATTGTCCCTTAAAATTGAGATATTTTGCCTCTTCTTTTGTTTCCCCCTTACTGTGTGCAGTTGAGATCACATGGTTTGAGGGTTTGCTGAATCACCTGGAGAGTACTATTTAGATTTGGTGATGTTCTTCTACTTTCTTTGGATGTCATGCCATGCAGTTAAATTTTGATATCCAATGGTACCAGTTATAATTATCTTGAGTTCTGCATTTTTCTTATTTACATTAACATGGACACAATCAAAACTTGTGGATTCAATTGATGTTTGGCTCTTAATTATAAGTTTCCATGAAGGCATAAGATGTTACTATGCTTACACGGTTAGCAATCTTAATCTCATTCTCTGCTAAGTGGTTAGAGCAACCTTTTTAGTTTGGAAGAAGTTAGAAGGGGCAGTGTTTGATATGAATAGAGACAAAGCACTAGGTCCTGATGGCTTTACCATGGCTTCTTTCAGGATAGATAGGGAGTGGTGAAAGAGGACATTATGTAGTTTTTGGAGGAGTTTCATAGGGGAGGAGTGGTGTGTAAGAGTACCAACTCTACCTTTTTTACTCTTATCCCAAAAAAGCATAGGTTCAGGGTGGTGAAGGATTTTAGGCCTATTAGTTTGGTTACTAGTGTTTATAAGGTGCTTTCTAAGGTTCTTTTGAGGAGGCTGAGAGAGGTGTTGGGGGATATGGTGTCTTTCGCCCAATTTTCCTTTGTGAAAGATAGTCAAATCTTAGATGTAGCTTTGGTAGCAAGTGAGGTGGTAGAGGATTTAAGGAGGAGAGGCAAAAAAGGAGTGGTTTTTAAAGTAGAATTTGAAAAAGCACATGACATGGTCAATTGGGGTTTATTGGAGAGTTGAGCAGAAAAAAGGCTTTGGAGATCTTTGGTGCAAGTGCTTAAGATCGAGGGTGTTGTAGCTCTATTAATATGTCATTGATTGTTAATGGGCAGCCCAGGGATTGGTCTGGTGCTTCCATAGGGTTAAGGCAAGGAGAACCATTATCCCCTTTCTTGTTTACTCTAGTTGTAGATGTTCTAAGTAGGATGATTTCTCATGCCCAAGCCTTGGGGGCTATTAGTGCTTTTGTCTATAGGAGTGGAGGGTGTGGAGGTGTCTCATCTTCAGTTTGTTATGATACTATCTTGTTCCTTGAGAAAAATGCTGTGAAACTCCAAAAGGTTCTAACTTTGTTTAGAATTTTTGAGAAAATCACGGGACTAAAGAAAAATTTGTGGTATTGATTTGAGTAGTTGGGAGCTAGAGATTTTTAGATCTTTAGTAGGTTGTGAGTCTTTGTCTTGGCCCTTGTCTTATCTTGGTCTTCCTTTAGGGGGTAACCCTTTATTGGATGTTTTTTGGGACCTAGTGATTGAAACTGGGGAAAATATTAGAGGGATGGAAAGGGCTTGTCTTTCGCTAGGGGGTAAAATCTCTCTCATTGGTGCCTCTTTAGCTAATATTACTATTTATTTTCTTTCCCTTTTCAAAATTCCCTCTAAGGTGACTGAGAAGTTGGAGAAGATTATGAGAGATTTCTATGGTCGGGTGTTGGTGAGAATAAGAGGGACTATTTAGTTAGTTAGGATGTTGTTAAGAGGCCTAAGCTAGAGAGGCTGAGGGGGGTCTGGGGCTTGGAAATGTGGTTTCTAAGAACATATCCTTAATAGGGAAATGGTTATAGAGGTTTCCCTTGGAATCTAATTCCCCATGGCACAAGATAATAAAGAGTAAATACAGAATACATAAGAATAGATGGGATTCCAAAGGGAGTGGTATCCTTGGAAACTTGTTTCCCTGCTTACTAGTCTTTTCTTTCCTCTCACTCGTTTTAAAGCAAGTAATGGGGATAAAATTCAATTCTGGGAGGACATTTAGTTAGTGGCTCTTTGTTGGACCAATTTAGTCTGTGTCTGTTTAGACTTTCCACTGGTCACAATGCACCAATTTCAGTTTTTTATTCTTTTGAGGGGTCACTCTATCTTGGGATTTTCATTTCTTTAGATGTATCAATGAAAGAGAGGTTGGTGAGTTAACTCTTTTATTGTGTGTGTTGGATTCTTTCTTGCCAAATGTGCGGGGGGATACAAGACTTTGGATTGGGATGCTTCAGGGTCTTTCCCTTTAAAATCTTTCTTTTTCAATATCATAAAATCCACAACTCCTAGCCCCTTCCCTCTTACACAAAGCTGTTTGGAAAGCAAACATTCCTTTTAAGATCCAGGCTTTCATTTGGGCTTGAATTCTTGACAAGATCAACACAAATGATATGCTACAAATAAGGAGTCCTTACAAAGCCCTTAGTCCAGATATTTGTATGCTGTGCAATGAATCTAGTGAGGCTATTATTCATTTGTTCATTCATTGTAAGGCAGCAGGATGCATGTAGAACAATTTGTTTTCATACTCTATGAGGTTTGGGTGGCTCCAGCTACAATTCAGGATTTTTTGAAAGTGTGAGGTTTTGGAGTTTCGAGAAGAAGGTGAGAAAATAGAAATTTTGGGATTCTGCTGTTTTTTTAAATCTTGTGATCTCTTTGGCTCGAAAGGAATGCTCTAGTTTTTAAAGATCAAAAGACTTCTCCAAGAATGCTTTAAGAGAAAGTTATTTTTTTTCTTGCTTCTTTATGGGCTCATTCTTTTGGGGTTTTGGGGGTCTTTTGCTGTCTGAAATTCAAAGGGATTGGAAAGTAGCTTTTTGATGTAATTTGTTAGTTTTTTACTTTTTTTTTTCTTTGGGTTTTTTATTGGGGGATTTCTTGTCCTCATTTCATTGTAATTATGTTTTCTTTTTAATAGAGTTGTTTTATTATCTAAAAGAAAATCTTAATCTCATTCTCAAGTTAAAAAACTTAATAATGCATTCTCATTAATCCTGAAGTTCATCCAAATTTATGAATGCTGGCAAGCTATTCTTTCCTTTTTTTGTAAAGAATTATACTGAATTTATAATACAATAATTTGTCTTGCTGGTGTAGCTAGGGCTAGAATTTTCACTGCTAGTTCAGACAGTGGTTTACCAACTGTTAAAAATTAAGTCTGTCATTAGTCAAGAAAATCATCATCTAATTCTTTGGATACCTTTTTTTTTTTTTAAAAATTTTCTTTTTTTAATAAATTCAGAGCCAAGCTTGCAGATAAGTGGCTGATGAAGCAGAGAAGGGATCCAATTAGATTCGTGAGTCGAATACTGAATTGAAAGCAACGAAGGTGCTTCTGCAATCCTTTTAGGAACATATACAAGTTAAATTTTTCTTCATTAGTGCTTCACTGTAACAAATGCAACTTTCTTTGTTTATTTTGGCTTTCATATGCAGCGTGGTTTACAGCAGAAGCATAGGTACTGCAACTCATGGTATGTTTGCTTGCTTTGAAATTTTGGACAAATTTTGAATGTGATATGGTGTTTAAAACAAGTCTCTTTAGTTTGCATGGGGTGGATTGTTTAGCTAATAGCTTCCACCCAAGGATGCCTGACAAAATTAACTTTTTGATTGAATTATTGATGTTACTTGATACAGTTCAGTGTTTTTAGATATGATATATGAACAAATATACTAATTAACTACTAATTTTAATGTTTGTCAGTTCTGAGTAGTGTGTTATATGGATGAAAGTTAGGTCCATCCTTATAAATTGGTGTATGTGTTTGTGAAATTGTGTTTGCATGTTCCTTTGTGTTTATGAATTAGCCTGTTGTCTATTCAAACTTTAAATTTTAACAGCAAAAAAATTAGAACATATAATCTGTGCATTACTACTTCAAATCTAGTTGATTTACATGATAAAATACAATGAAACAACTTCCCTGCCAACAGCATACCCCCCCCCCCCCCCCCCCCCCCAAAAAAAATGTTCTTTGGGTTCAAAGGCAAGTGATGGCCAAATCATTATGGATCAAAACGGCATGTCACTAATTTTCCTTGTTGGCTCACTGTAAATACTCCTTTGGCCAATGGCTTAAGCTTGGGCTGTCATTGCATTTTTTTTTGAGAGAAGGGGGGGGAGGGGGTGTGATGGGGATGGTGGCCCTGGAGGGGTGTCTCAAACTAGGGCAGGGGTTAAAAAGCTTGGTCTTTATTACCTCTTTGCATGATATGTTGCATTTGGGATTAATGGGATATGAGATACTTTGAAAGTAAAGAGTGAAAAGGTTAGCGAGTTACTAGGTTGTTCTTTGTTGGCTTATTTCCTACTTAGGAGTTCTTTTAGGGGGCAGTCCCACTGCTGGTTCTTTTTGGAACCAGTCTTTGAGAGAACTGCTGGGAAGCTGGGTGGGTGGGAAGGAGCGTTTTTCACTTTAGGGTGTCATATTACTCTTATTCACAGTTGTCTTTATATTCTGTCCACTTGTACTATTTATCCCTTTTTAGAATCTGGGCGAGAGTTGCTCAGATAATAGAGAAATTGATGAGAGATTTTTGTGGTGGGTGCGAGCAAGTGGGAGAGAGAGCATTTGGTGGGGTGGAACATTTTGAGTGGGTCTAAAAGGGAGGGAGGTCTGGGTCTAGGTAATTTGGTGTCAACACATTTCCTTGGTGGGGAAGTGGTTGTGGCATTTTCCTTTAGAACCTAACTCTCTTGGGCACAAGCAAATTTGTAGTAAATTTGGACTTAGAGGTGGGATGCTAATGCTAAAGTGACAGTTAGTGTTGCTCGAGTCCTAGGAAATTTGTGTATTAAATCTATTCTTTCTTTCCTATTCGTTGTAAAGTGGGTAATGGGAAGGGAATCCATTTTTGGAGGATAATTGGATTTGGAATCTGCCTTTGGGTATCGGTTTCCATATTTGGGATTTCATTTTGGGAGAAATCTCAATGAGATACAAACTAATGTGCTTGCTTATTGGACTATCGTGCTTGATTCCTTTCCTGTACAGTTGGGAAGTGATAAATGTGTTTGGAGTCATGATTCTTTTGGCAATTTCTTGTGCAAATCTTCCCTTTCTCGTTTGATCCATGACCCTAATCTTAGCTCGTTTACCCTTTATTCTTTAATAGGGAAAGCTAAACTTCCTTCAAAGATCAAGGCCTTTTCTTAAGCCGCTATCCTTGAGAAAATCAATATTAATGATTTTTTTTCAGAACTGAAGACCTACAAGGCTCTCTATGTTTGTGTCCTCTGTTTTAGGAATGGGGAAAATTTCTCACTTGTTTTTACGTTGTCCCTTCTCTCAGAGTCTTTGGAAAAACTTGTTTGGGATATTTGATGAAAACTGGGTGTGCCTAGCTTCTTTGGAGTGTTTTGGTATTATTACATACGGAGCTTTTGGTAAGAGGAAAGAGAGGAAAGTTATGTGGCGGTGTACTGTTCTGCCTATTATTTGGCACATTTGGTTTGGAAAAACATGCTAGAATATGTTCAAAGGTGTTGCCACTTTCGATAGCTTTGGAATAGAGTGG
This sequence comes from Malania oleifera, assembly GCF_029873635.1. Classification (NCBI taxonomy): domain Eukaryota; kingdom Viridiplantae; phylum Streptophyta; class Magnoliopsida; order Santalales; family Ximeniaceae; genus Malania; species Malania oleifera. The sequence goes on from NC_080421.1 coordinate 26,730,367, forward strand.
TCTTCCTTGCGTCATTTGGTGCTTGGAAAATGGATTCTTTCATCAAGTTTCTTTGGAAGACTTGCAATGGAATTGGTTGGCATTGCTTTATTAGATTTGTCTTGTATTTTCTTTCTGTTTCCTTTGTTTCTTTGTGTTTGTAATGGTAAGGCAACTTGTTGTCTTGGCTTTTTTCTTTTTTCCTTTTTCTTTATTGTACTCCTTTCTTCTTTGTATAGTTGGTTTTCAGTTGCATAGATCCATATTTGGACTGAGTAAGAAGTCATTTTATTTGTAGGGGGTTTTCTCTTCGTTGTACATGGGTCTATCCCCTTTGGTGCCTTTTAAAAATATAATTTACATTATCAAAATAAGAAATGTCGCACATTAATTTGTGTTTGCTATTCTTTCCCATTATTTGGCTCTTCTTGGGTAGATTCTTTGTTCATCATTTTTAATTTTCCAGTATGCAACATACACATACTGCACTGTTGCTATCCTTAGAGAAATATTTTCTTGTTCTTTGAAACTATTTTGGGATTCCATTAGATGTAAGGTAGTTGTTCTATACCATTCACTTGTTTTGAATAATTGGGTAAAATGGAAGGCCTAAACTCAATGATAGGTCTCTCCCTCTACCTAATATATGTCAAGTACAATAGGAATAACCATAATACCCTTACTTACACTTATTACAAACCAAACTGTAACAATTAATAATAATGCTAAATGACTAAATAATCATTAACACTCCCTCTCAAGCTGGAGCATATATATATATATATATATATATATATACACCATATGCTCCTAGCTTGTTACAAATGAATTTCGCATGAGCGCCTCCCAAGGCTTTAGTGAACAAATTAGCAAGCTGAAACTCAGACTTCACATGAGTGATTGTAATGAGCTTCTGTACAAGTTTCTCTCAAATAAAATGACGATCAACTTTAATGTGCTTTATCTGCTCATGGAAGACAGTGTTAGAGGCAATATGAATAGCAGCTATAATATCACACATTAACTCTATAGGCTGAGAATGTGGAAAACCTAGTTCTTTCAACATGTTCTTCAGCCAAACAAGTTCACATGTAGTGTGCGCCATAGCCTTGTATTTTGACTTAGCACTCAACTTTGCCATCACTGTTTGTTTCTTACCAAGACACCAAATTACCACCGACAAAGATACAATACTCGGTTGTGGAACTTCGGCCGGAAGGTGACCTGGCCCAATCTGCATCTGTATATCTCTGAATATGAGTGTGACCCTGATTTGATATAAAAGACCTCTCCTTGTTGCACCTTTGAGATGTCTCAAAATGCGAATTATTGCATCCCAGTGACTTGTTCTCAGGGAATCGAGAAACTGACTCACAACACTTGTTGCGAAGTATATATCTGGTCGGGTGACTGTGAGATAATTTAACTTTCCAATAAGTCTCCTATACCGACCTATGTTAGGCAACAAATTACCCATATTTGGCACTAACTTACTATTGAGATCCATGGTGTATCAATCATGGTTTTAAATAATGGCTGCGATCGTTACGTAACAGTTTTTTGGGTTACCGATACTATTACACACTGGGAAATTGGTGGGAAGAAAAATCATGATTGTAGCGGCCATTACGAACTGCAACCATTACGTAAAGGCCACTACAGCCGTTACGTGACCACTACAGGATTGTTACACCAAAAAAAATATTTTACTTTTTACTTTTTCTTCTCATCCCCCCCTCCCTTTGTTTCTATAAATCATATACCATGTGGTGAGAGGGGGAAAAGATTATAATGACGATGACAATGATACAAAATTTACTATTTCTTTAAATACTCATAAGAGATGCATTAATTAATAATTTGAAAAATACTCTTGTTAGAAAAATATTTTATTTTGATAATATTAGTAATGTGATATTTATGTTATATATTTTTCAACTTCAACCTTTTTTTTTCTTTTCTAGCTATTTTATATTTGTATTATTCGTATGTCTTATGTGTCTAATAGATTAATGGAGTGTATCGTGTATTTTGTTTTATTAATTAATTTAGCACACATAAGAATTTATAACAGATAAGAACAATGAGAAGTATAAATATGCGCACACACGTAATTTTTCTATGAATGGTGGTTTAAAACAAATGTAAACTTGTTGCCTTTACCAAATAACTTAGTTACTTGAACTAAAGGATCCAAAATACACTAAAACTCTTTCTAAGAAGGTCTAAAAGCTTAAAACATGCACGTATACTAATATGCACAAGGTTGTGCGTGCTTAAAAAAAATTCATGGCTGTTACACCCGCTTCTTGTTATGTAACATCCGCTACTCCCGCTTCTCGATGCACTCGTTACCGTTACGTTACGCTACCCATTACTGCGATTTAAAACCATGGTAACAATAGGTTTGGATCCTAATAGCCCTGTCTCATCTAAAAGAAAAGAACATACTTTCTTGGTGACAATACAGTTCCTGTACGAGATCTCGATACTTCTATACCCAAGAAGTACTTCAATGGTCCCAAGTCCTTGGTCTGAAACTTATTTGTAGGAAAAGCTTTAGGTCTTGGATGCCTCGATCATCATCACTAGTGAACACAATGTCATCCACATACACAATAAGTAAAATCCTGCCAGATGGAGTATGATGATAAAAAACAGAGTGATCTATTGCACACCGATGAAGGCCAAACTCAAGTACTACAACACTAAAATGTCCAGGCCATGCCCTTGGATATTTTTTTAATCCATACAATGATTTCTTAAGTCGACATACTGAGCCTGACTCCCCTTGAATTATAAACCCAAGTGGTTGCTCCATTTATACCTACTCATGAAGATCACCATGTAGGAAAGCATTTTTCACATCTAACTGATATAGAGACCAATGACAAGTGGTGGCTAAAGAAATGAACAAATGTACTAAGTCAAGTTTAGCGACCAGAGAGAATGTGTCTGAATAATCCAAACCATACACCTGAGTATACCCCTTAGCAACGAGGCGGCCCTTCAAACGAGCTAGAACCATCAACATTGACTTTTGCAGTGTACACCCAGCAACAACCAACCACATACTTATCAGGAGGAAGAGGCACCAAATCCCAAGTATCATTATCATGTAGTGCATGCATCTCTTCAACCATTGCTATTGTCCACCCAGAATAGGATAGGGCTTCAGAAATAGATTTTGGAAGAGCAATGGAAGACAAAATATTAACAAAACAGTAATAAGAGGGTGATAAGAAGTCATAACAAATAAAATGAGAGATTGGATGTTGGGTACAAGTGTGTTTACCTTTTCGAACAACTATAGGAGGATCAACATCATAGGAAATAAGATCATTCGGCAAGGGATCTAGAGGCACTGTAGTAGAAGTTGAAGGAGGCACTTCCTCCTTGAGTCGCTGTGTGTATACCTACAAATTGGGATGATCCAAGAGAGGAGGACTTAAGATGGATGAAGATGTAGGAGGATTGGGCATAGAAACTAGGTTTGGATTTGGAAGGCAAGATAGAGGAAAAGATTCATTAAGGTCAACAAAACTTGGTGAATTAGAGTAGTATGGTGTAGACTCAAAGAAGGTGACATCAACAAAGACAAAAAATCAATGTAAAGTAGGACTATAACATCGATATCCTTTTTGAGTATAGGAATAACCCAAAAAGATACATTTGATAGCACAAGGACCAACTTATCCATTCTTGGAGTTAACTGATGGACAAAGGGCACACAACCGAATATACGAGGAGGAAGGGAGAACAAAGGAGCCTTAGGGAAGATAATTGAATATAAGATTTTTTTGCCAAGGAAAGAGGATGACATTTTATTGATGAGGGAGCAAGCTGTGAGCATAGCATCACTCCAAAAAGCTTTGGGGACATTAATTTGATACAATAGGGTATGAGTGACTTCAAGAATAAGTCCGTTTTTTTGCTCTGCAACCCCATTTTGTTGTGGAGTGTGGGCACAAGAGGGCTGATGGGTCATAGTAGAGCTAGTCATATAAGTACTGAATTAGGTATTGAAGTACTCCTTAGCATTATCACTATGAAGTATCCTGACTGGCTTATCAAATTGAGTCTTTATTTGGGAGTAGAAGGCACAAAAGATATCAAACAACTCGGAACAATCTTTCATTAAATATAACCAAGTCATTCCAGAGTAGTCATCAATAAATGTAACAAAGTACCGAAACCCCAACTTTGATGTGACACGACTAGGACCCCAAATATTGGAATGAGCTAGCATGAAAGGACTAACCACTTGTTTGTCAACTTGGGAAGCAAAGGGAATGCGATGATGCTTTCCTAATTGACAAGATTCACACTCAAGATTAGACACAAAACTCAATGTAGGAACCAACTGTTTCTACTTGTCCAAGGACGGATGACCAAGGTGACAATGGATTTGAAGTGGTGTAGCTTCGACTGTGCATGCAATGGGTGGAGAAGGTGATTCAAAGTAGAAAAGTCCACGAGCCTCACATCCTGTGCCAATTGTCTTTCTCCTCTTCAAATCCTAAATAACAACTAAATCAGGAAAGAATGTGACAGAACACTTTAGTGACTTTGTAAACTTACTAACTAACATGAGATTGAAAGGAGATTTAGGAATGTATAAAGCATGAGAAAGAGAGATGGAAGGAGTAGGATTGACTGTTCCTATTCCCTTAATAGCAATAGTGGACCCATCAGCAAGGGTAACTTAAGACAGATTTTTAGGATACTGGAGATCAGAAAATAAGTTGGTTGCACTTGTTATATGGTCAGTGGTAGCATAATCGATAACCCAAGGACTAGTAGGAAGGATACCAGAAGACATACGGACCGTAGGATTACCTTTCTGAGCAAAAGACACAATGTGAGAACATGCTTGTACTGATCTTGTAGAAACCTTGAATACTCCTCCTCTGATATAGTAATAGTATGCGGTTCTCAAACAAGTGATTAATGAAGGAACCATACTTTTGGGATTTGCCAACTCCATCCCAACATTCACAAACTCAGACCAATGACTATAAGATTAATTGTTGGAACAATCAAAACAACCACGAACAAGTCACAGATAAATCAGTACAAGACTGCCACAGCCCCAAGAGACTCAAACACAGCCCCAGGAAAGCAACTCACAACATTGAAACAATTGGAGAAGTGAACCACTGAAACTACCATGGAGAAATCACCAACTTATATAACACTGCCATAGCCTCACAAAAAACAGCTTATGAGCACTGTCACTGCTCCAAGAAAGTCACCAATGACTGTTACTAACACCGAACAACAACTGATGAATTTCCACGAGTGCATGGTTAAACAAAGATTGGATCTTTGAGCAAAACACATGTCCAACAGCTTGATATTTTGATATATGGAAGGAATTAGACCATTGAATAAAAAAACACAGCAAATCCCACTGTTTCAGACGCAATAAATTCAATAACCATTGATAAACTGCTTCACAAAGCATCAAACAACCATTCCTTGGGTGCCGCACTTGAGCAATTAAAAAATATGAGATCTTTGGGCAAAAAACATCATGAAAAACTCCAAAAACATGTTAAAAGAGAGATTGGATCACTGCTGGATCATTTCCCATGCCTGAAAATGGCTTCATGCGCCGGTGCATGGGGTCGGCCCTGGCAGCCTTTGTCTGGCACGTGAGGGCACATGGGATGCTGCCTGGAGGTGGGATTTCCAGAGAAGGGGGGGGGGGGGGGGGGGGACGGGGGGGGGGGCGCAGATCGGCAGTGTCTGTGGGTGACTATGGGGTTGGTTTTGACAAATCTATAGTGGATTTGATTTTCTTGAACTGGCAGTGTCACCCAGAAAATTCCAGCGACTGGTCTGTTTTCTAGGGTTATAGTATCACTGAAAAATCTTCTATGATTATAGACATGCAGTGGATTTTGGTTTCAGGCTTTGGTTTGATGGTGGTGGTAACACCTAGGGTTTGGGTTTTAGAATTATGTTCTGATACCATGTTGATTAATTGGGTAAAATGGAAGACCTAAACTCAATGATAAATCTCTCCCTCTATTTATAATATTTGTCAAGTACAATTGGAATGACCATAATACCCTTACTAACTTACACTTATTACAAACCAAACTCTTAACAATTAATAATAATGCTAAATGACTGAATGACCATTAACAACTTGAAAGTTTCTTGGTGAGTGTATGTCAGCTTTTGCTGAATGTTTTTCTTTGACTAATTTTGGAATTAACATGGCATAGCGATATAGACATATACATGAAGGCATGAACATATTGTGCATCAACTTATCCATTCTCTGTTGTGCTTATAAGTTGTGAGGTTTGAAGAAAGAGTTCCATTGTTTCATGAATATATCACTTGTCGCTAATTGATACCAAAAATGCATTCTATATCTATTTTAAAACCCAAATCTTATACAAATAAATTACCCAAGAAGGAACTTGATATTCAGCAAGCAACATGTTGATTATGTTTCGATAGTAGTTTAAGAATCTCTTTTTCTATATAATTTATAGATTTCCCATATAATTTTCTTAGTGTTTCAGGAACAAATTCGTGATTAATAGGCAAATGCGTGATAAGTGATCAATTGATAGTATTGAGGAAATAACTATCAATTATTCAGTTCACCACAATATGAAAAAAATAAAATAAAAAATGAGTATGATAACATTCTTCTCCTTGTTTGTTACAAATGTGCTCTTTTAATGTGGATACTGGTTCAATTGTTACCATGTGTCATTTCAATATTTTTGAACCTCCATAATTTGACTAGATTTATTTTTGGTTCTCTGTAAATTATATTTTCCCTTTCTAATTCAAAAGTGTTGCTGCTTGAAACCACCAGACAAGCTTACAGTCAATCCTTGCGCAATGCCACCAAAAACCCTTTGGAAGGCCCTGAGTCACCTCTAGGGACCTCTCTGATGCTAAGTTTAAGGAGATGACCATGCAAGTAGAATAGATTGCAATGAACTTATATTTCCCTCACTGACATGGCAGACTTATATGGGGATGCTCAATAGGAGAAACTTGTGATCTTAGTTATTCAAATATTTATCTGTGACATCATGTGGCTTCTATAGACTTTTGGTCATGTTTGGATTGAGTTATCGTGTGAGCTGGCCTTGGAGTTGGTGCTTGACATGCGTGCACCAATGCCGTAGTGTGTTGGTTTTCATTTCATTACTTGTCTTGGCTTACATGGTGTCTCAGCTCTTCAAAAATCACTTCATTAACGGCTAGAAGGTATGGAACATGACTGTTGAGTGTTGACAGAGACAAGGAGAGCATGAGTTTAAGGTGAAAAGGTTTAGCATGAAGTTTTTGCAAATTCCTGTTCCTAGTCATGGTGAGAAGATTGGCATTTATGGTAGGAATCTGGGATGCTAAGTTCAACTTCTCATTATAAAAATCACTCCTTAAATATTTCGTCAATTTATTTGCTAGAGTAAATAAACAAGTGCGGGCATTAAGGAGAGTCAGAAAGCCCCCAAAGGAGATGAAAACGATGAGAGTGTAGGAGATGGAAAGAGTCCGGTGCAATGATAAACGATTGAAGGACAATCAGAGGCCCCGTTACTCTGTTCATTCCTCTAACCAATTTGAGTTTAGAAATCTTTCTTCAAATCCAGAATGAGGACACAATGGCTAGAAAGGATAAAATCTAGTGCCACTAGGAGAGATTTGGACTGCCAGTTACATCAGGGGTCATGCTACCAACTCTGCCTAGATCTTAAAATGAGATTGACACATGATCTTGGATAGATGGTATACAAAGTACGCTTGGGGATATTGCAGATATGATCAGCAACTATCCCACAACTACTTAGATGAAGACAAACTCATTTAAGTAGAGGATTAACATTTACGCTCAAAAGAGGTTCTTGATTATTGTTACAGACTTTTACAATTTGGGTGAAAAAGCTGAACCCTTGAGCTGAATAACAACAAAAGTAGCTTCTGACTTCATTTAGAAATTTATAGTTTGCAGATTTGAGATTCCTTGAATGACTGTAACTAGTGGTACAGAGTTTAATAATGGCTTGTTCAAGGAATTTTGTGCTGAATTGGGGTTACTGAGCTCTGCTCACAATAGTAGGATACCCACAAGGAAATTGGTAAGCTGAAGTCATAAATAGGATCATCGTGCTGTCCATGCAAAGGAAAATCAATCCAATTGTAGGGCGTGTTGAGAATTCTACTTGTGAGTTTGTCCCACATTAAAAAAATTAAGTAGATAATGGGTGCTTATATACATGGTTGGGCCCAAGACCCAATATGTTTAAGCTTTGGGGTTAAGTTGGTGTTCACTCATGTGTATCAAGTCCACCTATGGGCTTTTACGGTCTTAACAAGTGGTATCAGAGCCGACGATTTGTTACTCTGGGTGAGTGACATTGTAAAAAGTTGAGACATGAAACTAATTCTCCTGACGTGCTAGAGATTGGAGAACCAAGTGTGTGGCTGAGGCCAATAAGGATCATCTAGGTTGGGGATGGATCCGAATAGGGTCAAGATGTGAGAGGTAGGATTGATTTGGAGGCACGTGGAATCCGATGCACGTAAGGCGCCAGTGGTAAGACTTACTTGAGTAATTGTTGGGGAATTGAGCTTACTCCCATAAGGGAGACGATTTTCGTTCAAGGGGGGAGATAGTTGGAACTCACAAGTGAGAGGGAGATTGTTGAGAATTCTACTTGTGAGTTTGTTCCACATTGAAAAATTTGAGTGGATAATAGGTGCTTATATACATAGTTGAGTCTAAGACTTAATAGGCTTAAGTTTTTGGGTTAAGTTGGTGTTTACTTGTGTATATCAAACCCACCCATAGGCTCTTATGGTCCTAATAGGGCGTCGGGTCAACGAGCTGCTCAAGAGGCATACAGGAGTATGCTTTTAATGTGGAGACCCCTTTTAGCTTATGGAGGCATTCAGCACTCACGAGCAAATTAGATTATAGCAATGATGGCCAATTATCAACAATGAATTACTGCGTTTGGTTTACGGAGTATGTATTCTTATAAATATATTAGTTATAATAAGTTTTACAAAAAATTATGTTGATACTATAAGCAAATAAAAATGTGGAACTTCTTATGAGTACATAATAAAGAATAGATAGAACATAACTATTTCTAAATTTCACCATGAGAATACATATTCTTATCACATATTTAATAAAATCATAGAAAAACATATATAAAATAGCTATTATCTACATTTTCAAAACTTTTATTATATTTTATTTTATTATAAGGAACAATCCATTAGTATCTAAGAAGTAGGTCATGGGAAAACTCTGCCCCTAACTAGGAAGGCCTCATCAGGTTGTTAGGATTGTAAGGCCATATCAACTAGAAGACTTGTGGAAGCAATTGTTGAGAATATGGAATGCTAAAAGCTTGAAGGATTAAAATCGATTGAATTTCATGTATCTGGTAGAATATAACACTTATTAAGATTAATTTTCTTTTTTCTCTAATTGTCATCACCACCTTCATTAAAAGCTATCTGGGTGCCAATAGGTTCACAAGGACAAAGTTGGGTTAAAATGCAGCAGATATGAATCATGATGATCAATAGATTTGGTGTTACTGGGATGGGAACCATTTACAGGAAAGTGCTTTTGATAAAAATTGTTGAATTTAGTAAGTGCTGGATTGAAAAAGTTGAAAGTCATAAATGATGTTTGGTTTGTGTATACAATAAGTAATATTTAGATACTCATTTTTATTTTAGGTGTTATATGAATTTATATTATATTTCATCAATAATAAATATGTTATAATATATCATTATGTTTGAATATATTTAAAATTAAAAATATTAATATTTTCTAATTAGCAATTATGTTAATTACTTTTAATTAAAATATAAATATTTTCTATTAAGTAAAATAATATTTTTAATTAAAAATAATATTTTAATTAATGCATATTTATTACAAGGCTATCATATTGATTTATTTTAAAAATAATATTATTAATTAAATTTAAAAATTAAATTATTTAATATTAATTTAAATTAATAGATGATTCTTTTTTCATCCCAAAATTGAATTATATTTTATTAATTATTCTTAATATACATTTATAACATATTATTATCATATTAATTTATGTTAAAATAATATTATTACTTAAATTAATATTTTTAATTTATTTAATGATAATTTAAATTAATAGGGATTCTTCTTCTTTTTCTTTAATATTTCATCAGTAATTAATATATTATATAATACATAATAAAATAATATATGACTATTTCTGATGTTTTTAAAATTACAAATTGCTACTAAAATTTATTAGATTCATAAAGCTAACCTTGTTTATGAATTGTGTCACTTCTAAGTTGCCAAAAAATTATCTTTCATTGCTTTTTGAAATTTACTTAAAAAGTTCTTAAAAAAATGATTCTGAAAAAATATGTTTTAATAAGTATTTGATATGGTACAAGTCAGACACTATTGGTTTTTTTAGTGATAAATGTTATAAGCACTTCTTTTTTAAGTGCTCACAAACAAAGGCTAATAGTTCACAAGTACATGGTTGGTTCAAAATTCAACCAACTTTAGGATAAACAAAGTTGGTGTTGGTAAATTCACAAGGTCTGTTCAAAATGCAACATAGGTGATGATCAACAAACCTAGTGCTTACATGTTCACAAGTACTCGGTCAATTTAAAATGCTACCGACTTGATTGCCAACGACTTAGTGTTGATGTGTTCAAGAATAGGTTCGATTCAAAATGAAATCGACATGACAATCGAAAACTTGACGCCCAAAGGTTCCCAAGTATTACTTTGGATGAACTTGAAACTGCCCTTACTACCAACTAACTTGTTGCCAGGAGTTTCTAACTGGTCTTTGTCTGCTCAAAAGTGAACCTCCCTTAATCAACTATAAAAGGGCAAGTAGAAAACCTAATGCCCAGGTCCCCCAAGTACTGGATTAGCTCAGCATGCAATCCACTTGGCAATCAACTATACCTGAAGTCAACAAGTTCGCATGTACTGGGCCAAGATGCAAGTAATTTGATGCCTACTGAATCACAGATGTGATCAGATTGACTCAAAATGCAATTGATTTGATGATAACTGACTTGGTGCCAATACGTTTAAAGAACAAAGTCGGTGTAAAACACAACTGACCTAATGATGTGGTACCAAAAGTCTTCAAGTATTAAATGGGTTTAATATGCAACTGTTGTATCAACAAACCACCCTGTGTTAAATAAATGCTGGGCTGGGTTTTAGTAACTGACTTCAAAGTTTACCACCAACAAGTTACACTTGATTTGAATCAGATATGTACAAAATTGACTTGATAGACAATCTTTCCTACTCTCATTGCCTGAAATTATATTTGCCTATTGGTGTGGATGGGGCAGGAGAACCCCAAGAAGCACATTGTTAAGAGTTAAAAGTTAGAATCATCATCTGAGAAGCCAAAATGAATTGTTAAGCAACCCAGGGGACAAACGAAAATTTTCATTTGTGAGACAAAATGAATTGTTAAGCAACCCAGGGGACAAACAAAAATTTTCATTTGTGTGCATGTGAGAAAGAGAGAGATTCTCAGTAGGTTTCCTTGTAAGAAATACTTGAGGGAGTTTCAGGAGACTTGTCTCTCATCTTCCATGCATTCCTTGATGCCTATGTGCTGGCTTTCCTTGGCCTCCGCCTCACCTCAACTTGACTTTTTGTTAAGAGTCGCCACCAAAGAGTTGGCCTCACCTCAACTAGCTTGTTTTGGGGCCTGCTTGAATGGAGCATGCTGTGCAGTTTCCCATTCATTTTGGCCATACCATAAGAATGTTCTCCATTCAGCCAACCTTGACAACTGTCTTGAGCCTTACAAATACAACACGAAGGAATAATCAGGCGATGGCAATCATGTTAACACGAAGAATAAGTAAAGAACATGGAAAAACCTCTTACCTTACGGAAAAGAAGAGAGTCCTTAGTTCTATATTCCAAGGGGAAGGAAGATAGGTCTGGAGGGAGGAGGCACTAGGCTGAAGTCATTTTGCTGAACAACCTCAGAAGTATCTTGAGATGGTTCCTTTGAGCTAGCCTCCTCAATTAATGTCAACTTTAGTGGGATCAACTACAGGAGTTGGGAGTTCTTTTTTCTAACTGAAAAACAATAATTTTCAGTAGTAGTGCACTTTCTTGCGATCATTAGTCCTTTTTCTAGCTGGAAAACAATAATTTTCCTTTCCATTTCTTAAAAGTTAGGAGTTTTGGGGGAGAGCCTATTATGTCCACTTGAGCATAAGCACGAGTAGTGCCAATGCAGTCCATGGGCAACTTGTAATGCCCCGAACCCACCAAGTGGGGTCAGGGGCATTATAAGTGGTATTAGAGCAAATGGGCGTTACATGTATGGGCGTGTAATCTCCCTAATTCTTGAGAACTCTCGCTTATAAATAATGGTTGTGTATGTGTGAGAACAGTCTGCATGTGTCTTTACTGTTGCTGTTACTTAATAAACGAGTATATTTTGTATACACTAAAACTCATCTGTCGTACACTGTTATAATTTATTCCATCCTTACTGAGAAGTGTCTTACCCCAATATACAACTTATTTTTTAGGACCTTCTGACGATTAAGCTTAACCAGCTCCAGGGTAGGGTTTAGTTTTTGGTAATTATGAGTGGTTGTAAGATATGAAGTATTTAAAAGTTAGGTTTCATTCCTAGTTATGTAATATAAAGTGAATGGATACACTTTTTGGGATGTATAATATAGAATTCTAATATTTTAATTGAGAATGTTTAATTATTTTTCGATGCGTGAATGGTATTTATGGTATCAGAGATAGGTGAACGGAGCACATAACACCCCCGGCCCCACTAGGCGGGTTCGGGGCGTTACAAGTGATATCAAAGCTTTAGGTTGTTAGGTTCTACAAAATTAAGATATTGTTAGGAATTTTGAGTTATATTTTGTAGCTTGGAGCAAAAAATCCCTTGACGGACTTCTGTGATTTTCTGAATTAGTCGACGGTTTCAGAAAATCATGGTAAATCCATCGATGGTGATGTTTCCGAGTAAAGAGACTGGAGCTTGAAATTAGAACTCGAAGGTTAGGTTGGTTGATTTATGGTGATAAGCCTTTGAAAGAGAATTTTGGTAATTTAGGTATTGTGTTTTGATGATTGAGTCAATTGGGTGTTTGATGTTTAAATTGAGGATTTGAATGTTAAATTGGTTTCTTTGCTTTATAACTGTACCAGTTATGTTAAGATATGACAAGTCTAAACTCGCCTCTGTTCTATCTTTAGGATGGATCCCAGAGATAAGGATGTGGACGCTAGAGGGGATAATGATTTAGGGAGCTTCTAGTGGGAATGAGATTGAAACCTGCAGATTGCTGTGAGGATTAACTCGGCAGGTCAGGGAAGAGATTAGGTGGGACCTCAAGGGACAGAATTGCCCACTTGTGAATCAGGGCTGTTCGATCGAGCAATTTACTCGCCTTAAACCCTATACTTTTGCGGTAGGTACTGACCCAATAATGGTTGAAAATTGGGTGCAGGAGATGGAGAGAATACTAACAATGTTGAGTTGCATTGAGCAGAAGGTTCTCTTCGCCACCTTCAAGCTGGCAAGAGAGGCCGAGCTGTGGTGGCTAACGGTGAAGATGTTAGAAGAGCAACGGGTAGTACCATAGTTATGACTTGGGATCGTTTCAAGGAGGTCTTCTATGATCGGTACCACCAGAGAGGCAAAGGCATAGAACTTCCTGAACCTAACCCAGGGGCACCTCGTTGTGTAGTAGTACGTTACCAAGTTCGTAGAGCTTTCTTGCTTCGCCCCCTACATGGCCCCAGATGAATATAGAAAGAAGTGAAGGTTTGAGAGGGGCCTGAAATAGAGGATCCACGAATAAGTGATAGTCTTGCAAATACAGAGTTTCTTAGAGTTGGTGGATAAAGCTACCGTAGCAGAGATGAGTATGCAGAGAGGTGCAGAGATACTTGATCAGAGGAAGAGATCCATGCCTCCCAGCTTCCATGCAGATGCTAGACAAGGTTCTTGGAGGGGAGATGGCGATATTGTGGGCCTGAGACCAGATAGGGATGATTGAGGGCATTGGGGCGATTTGTCACGCCCCTAGTGTGCTCGATGTAATCAGAGGCATTTAGGAGAATGCCATGGCAAGGGTGCTGTGTGTTATAGGTGCGGCAAGTACGACCATGTAGCCTGAGATTGTCGGGAGCCGCCGAACAACGTACCCGCACCTGATCAGAACCGGAAGAATAATCAAGTGCCTCGCGGCAGTCCAGCGCGTGTCTACACGCATACCCCAACTGAGGCAAATATTGCTAGAGGCGCAGGTAATGTGTTTATGTTTAGGATAATCAATAGTTTCATTTGATTCTAAGTGATGCAATTGTTCACATGTTAGAGTATATTGAAATGAGTGAAATGTGGTTAGTTAATAAACTTCTAAGTTAGTGGAAAATAATTGGCTAGCAAATTTAGAGGACGAAATTTTTGTAAGGAAGGGAGAATGTAATAACCCATACCTAAAAAATAAAAGAAAAGGAAAAGGGTTTGACCAGGATCAAATTGTCGACACGTAGTACTCAGAAAAACCGTTGACGGTTTTCCTGCAGGGCAAACTACTGAGTGCGTTTAAGTGCCCAACTGTCGACGGTTTCGTCAAGCTCAGAAAATTGTCGACGGTTTCCTGCAGGGGCTGAGAACCTATAAATAGACATTAGGTCATTTTTATTTAGAAAAATCAGTTCTCTCTCTCTCTCTCTCTCTCTCTGCTCTGAGCTTCTCTCTCTATCTCATCCCTCACGTGATTTTCCCTCACTTCTACGCTCACCCGAAGCCACTCTCACTCTCCAATCATCTTTCTCTTCTCTCTCGAGTTGCTGGATCAGTTTCGGCGGCGGTTATGTAAAGCTAGGGTTTTCACCTCCCATTCATTTTAGGCAGAACTTCAAGGAACAATTAAGGGGAATTAATTATACCAGTTTTTTATTAAATTTGAATCGGTTAAATTTGAGTATATAAGCCTGTGTATATATGTATGATTTTCTAAACGGATTAGGTATTTGAAAACGATGATTTTGATTATAATTCATATTTGGGGAAAAACCAATGTGAGTAGGGTATATTATTTATTAATAGTATATAATAGTATGGTTGAGGGTATATTATTTATTAATAGTATATAATTGTATGGTTGACATCCAAACTGTATGACATTGATTAACTCTTTATAAGAAACTGGTTGTAAGTCACTGTGGTATCTAACCTTGTGTATTTGGGTGATTGTGTGGTTATTCGTGTAATTCACAATATAACGTTAACAAACCGTGAGGAGGTCGTTTTATTGTCATGTATATAAATGGGGTAAAATGTGGTAGGGCAAGAGGTCGTTTTACTGATTTACTATGAATAGGTCAATGTGAAAGTATAGTATGTTTGAAGTGAAGTACGTGCTTAGAACGATGGGGAGGGTCGCTCAGTACGTAGAGGGAACGATGGGGAGGTATGTCTTGAGAACCATTGAAAGTGAAATGCAGAAGTGAAGTATTTGTGTATTGTTTATTGTGGGCGTGAGTATGCGCATGTGAATTGAATGTGTTGTGAATATTGATGTGTTCTGTTATGATGTATGATACGTGTATAAGTGGATCTCTGGGGTATGATTGATATTGAATGTGTGTGAGTACATGTGCATAAAGTCAAAATGCATTAATGATTATGGCGAAGTAAAACTCTTCGCCCGAGGGCTTATTGAGTAAGGTGAGTGCCCTGATAATTATCAGTTGTAGTCACACCCAAAATAAAAAGGGTAAAGTTACAAACGGTATTAGAGCAAATGGGCATTACATGTATGGACGTGTAATCTCCCTAATCCTAGGGAACTTTCGCTTATAAATAATGGTTGTGTATGTGTAAGAATAGTCTGCATGTGTCTTTACTGTTGCTGTTAATTAATAAACGAGTATATTTTGTATACACTAAAACTCATCTACCACACACTGTTATAATTTATTCCATCCTTACTGAGAAGTGTCTCACCCTAATATTCAACTTATTTTTTAGGACCTTCTGGCGATCGAGCTTAGCCTGCTTTAGGGCAGGGTTTAGTTTTTGGTAATTATAAGTGGTTGTAAGATATGGAGTAGTTAAAAGTTAGGTTTCATTCTTGGTTATGTAATATAAAGTGAATGGATACACTTTTTTGGAATGTATAGTATAAAATTCTGGTATTTTAATTGAGAATGTTTAAATATTTTTCGCTGCGTGAATGGTATTTATGGTGTCAGAAATAGGTGAACGCAGCACAGAACACCCTGGGTCCCCGCTTGGTGGGTTCAGGGCATTACACAACCTCTTCAATGTGAAGGGATTCTAGAAGGCAGGAAAATGCACCAACAGTTTGGGGAAGAAATAAAGGCAAGATGAGGAAGGACCTTTCTAGCAAAGGAGAGGAAGTTTTATTTCAACCTTAAGGTCCGTTTGGATCAAGGATTTTGCTTGAGAAAAGGAAAGAAAAGGAAACTAATGAGGAAATTCATTTTTCCTTGTATTTTCCTTTAATGTTAAATGCTATCAAAAATAAAAATATATTTTGATATGATTAAAAATTAAGAAAAGTTGAATATTAATAATGTGTAAAATCTAAATTTTATTCATAGATTGAGTATATATATATAATTTTCTTTCCCACTTTTCTTGATAACCAAACATGAAAATGTGGGTTCTTTGATATTTTTCTTTTTTTCCCCTAATATTTTTCGGAATTCCAAACGAAGCCTAAATTTCTTCATTCTTCCTGATTCCATTCTAACCCTACACACATGCTCACGCAAGGATAAAAGAAAGACTCAGGCCCCAAGCCAGTTACATACGAAAATTACCTCCATTTTGGTCTTTGTATTCTCAACCCAAGACACTCAGAGAAGTGATTTAGCCTTGGTTTTGGCCTTCGGAGTTTATGAAAAACAACACAAGTAAATTGTAGCTTAGCCGATGAATACCCTCCAAAATGATTTTAGATCAAGAGATATTCCTAGATGGCAAATTCAATGCACTAATTACTTGATTTAGAATTTAAGATTGCCAATTTTGAAACTTATTTTGGACATATCTCGATGTTTGGTTCAGGGATTGCGATAGCGTGTATCCAAATGCCTATGGTTTTCTCCACGACCTCAGAAATAAAACCCAATTCCAACAAAAACTTTTCAATAATCAAACCCATTTTCCAATCACAACTATCTCTACAACCTCATAAATTTAACCTAGAAGAAGATGATGATGGAAGATGACCATGGCTAGTGAGAGAAATCATAGAGACAGAGAGATAAGGTAAGGATGAGCATGAAAGCCTGGAGGTGAAAAATATTGAGAAGCATCCTTGAATGAGAAATCAATTATGGAGCCAATGTCTCATTTAGCTAGTCATATAGGGCCTAAGACCAACCTCTATTTTATTTTTCTCACTTTTCCTTTTTTCTTTGCCATATCCAATGTATGCCAATCCTTATTGAGCAAACTATATAGTTCATCTAGGAGCATGTTTTGGAAGAATGCATATGTTAGGGATAAGTCCCATTGCATCAATTGTTAGACCCTGCATTCAACCAAAAAACTATTTGACCTTGTTTGTGTGTGTGTTAGAGAGAGAAGTTACTTTTCAGAGAGAGAGAGAGAGAGAGAGAGAGAGAGAGAGGGAGAAGTTACTTTTCCGAGGGAACTATGTCATTTAATTATTTAGACTAGAGTCTCAATTTGCATGTCTTGTTAGGCTTGAGTGTCACATGCAATACATTAACAAAACAATAGTCCTTTTTTTTTAAAGGACGACACCTTCATTTATTTATTGATATACCTTCACTTTTGGTAGAGGAAATACCGTCGTCACAAGATAAGTAATGGGAGCTTACATATAGAAAAAAAATTTTAAAGGCCTTCTAAAAATAACACCAACATCAATCAAAATAGGATTACAAGTCCAAGCCTCCTTTTTTTTATTTTAATGTTGTAGCAATATTTTTTGGATGACATGAGAACTCTATTCATTGGCAAGCCCTTTGGACACCCCCCCCATGTGGCACCTAACCCACGGATAAGCGTCCTCCTCCCCCAGGTCTTGCTAAAGTAGTTTGGATGCAGACACGACTTCCGTGCATCGGTTGGACGTTCAACCAATCCTAAACTCAGGACACACATTGTGTAACTGAGAATTGGGTAGCAATATTTGTCAGTACTTGAAGTTAATTGAATGTGTTGGGCAAGTTATGAAATTTTTTAAGGGAAAAAAAAAGTATTGATGACCAATAAGTGTTGTTTGGTATGCTAAAAAATATATATTTATTAAAGTATTTCAAAAATTTTATTTTAAGTGAATTTGTACTAGTAATTGGAGATGACTTGCGAACCTTTTTATAAATATGGTTGTTATTGCATGGTAGCAAACTTGTAATCTTTTGTTGTTGTTGTTATTATTATTATTATTATTATTATTATTATTATTTGATTTTTAGCAAACTCTTAATTTAATAACAAATTACTATTAATTTAAATGATTTAATACATTATTACAACTAATTTTAGCTAATTATATAAATAAATTTTGTTATTCATTAAAAATATAAACATTATAATTGAAATTATAATAATTTTAATATAATCCATATATTTTTCAATCAAATTAGTTATATATTATTATACTACATTTATATAATTTATCATATTATATAATTATATATTTACAGATAAATAATTTTATTAAATTCTAAGAATTAAATAAATTATGTTTTAATAGTTTTCATATAATTCATATATTTTTAGTCAACTTAAATTGAACTTAATTGTATTTATTTTTTAATTTATTTATATGTGTTTTATAAGACACTGATAATTCATTGAAGGATGAAATATTGCTAAATTTATTTGAAAATTCGCCATTTGTTATCAATATTACTAGCTGAATATATATTATTTATTTTACAAATACTTATAATTATTACTTATTTTTTGACATAACGAAATTGTAATTTTAACTTTCAAAATTTATTCGATTAAATACTTATTACTAGTACTTATCATTTTTTTTTTTCAATTTAACATTGCTTGATGAATCCAAACCTAGTTTAAATGTAGGTCGCAAGTCATTCAGTGGACAATGTCTCTTTAATTTGTCACTTTTACGATCAACCATGAATTTAATAAAATAAATAAACATGTCCTTAATTTTAATTAAATCATCTCTTCCATTTAATATTGAATAATCCTACCAAGCCTTTCATTTTAATGAAATTATCTCTCATTCAGTACTGAGTTATATATCCTATAACCCCTCTAGTAGTGTAATTGAGTCGGCAATAAAGATCTGCCTTGAGAATCCTTAAGAAAGTGCCATGCGCCATTTTTGAGAATCAATCTTGAACTGTTTTTTTTTTTTAAATATGTATTATAAAAAATAAATGAATAAAATAAAATTCACTCGAAGATTGAGATAGTTGATTCTAACATTGTTTCTCCCCAAGCATTTCATAAAGTTTCTTAGTCGAAAAAAATCCATATTTTGGAGATCAAACAAAATAAAATCATTGAAATTAAGGTTGTGCCTATTCTCAACAATAGATTAGTTTTTGTTGTGCTGGAGTTGGTGACGCGTTTTGCAAGTTGTGCTGTGTTTTGCAAACTGTGTCATTTATCTTGATGAATGAAACTTTTCAATTTGGATTTATTGTAATTAATTGTATTTGATCATCAGCTACCTATAAATAGAGGAGCTGTGGAGAGTTGAAATATACAGAGAAGAAAAGAGAGAAAGAAGAGAGTGTGAGGAAGAGAGAAGCTGAGAGAGTTGCATTTCTTTTCGGCGGTTTTTTTTAGTGAATTTGTGGTGTGTTTTGTGGACGTAGGTCAATCTTGACCGAACCACGTAAATTTCTGGTGTCATAATTTTTTTGGTTGCCTAACAAGTGGTATCAGATCCCAGTTGGAGTAGAAAAGCCAGATTGGTGTATTTCAACGAAATCAAAGTTCTGTCCAGTGGCTCGAAATTGAATTTTGAGGTACCATCACATTCACCTTGCCGAGATGAAGACAACGGTGCAAATCGGAGCTCGAAAGGAGCTCAGATGGAGGCACACGCACCCACACGCGCCTTCCCGGAGAAGTACGCCTCGTCACGCGCTGGTGACCTACCACCCATGCGCCCCATGCGCGCCACCCGTCTTCCTCTCCCGGACCTCCTCGACCCGACCCAACAACCCACGATCTGACTTGACAACCCTCGATCTGCCCCAACAACCCGCAATCCGACCTGGCTCGTCCACGTAAGCGAGCCGACGATGCACTGAGTCAGTGACACGTTAGCGCTGTTGCGTTAACCGCCACATCATCTGCCACGTTAGCTAGGCCCCACAATGACACGGCAGCAGTGGATCCCACTGTGCAGTGTCAGTAGATGCACCCCACCGGCCACGTCAGTAGTGGGCCCCATAGTGCCACGTCAGCATCTGCTACGTTAGCACCGTTGACTAGGTTTGACCTAATCTTTGACCGAGCTTTTCGAAGTCATTTTGGGTTTGTTTTTCAAACAACTTGAACCATTTCTATGGTTTTCGACTGTTCCAGATCCAACTGTATATCAATTTGAGCTAATTCTATCTCTATATCAGCGAATCGAGATGTCAAACGAAACGAGCTCAAAGATCAAAATGTTCAACGGCAACAATGGTTTCTGGAAGATGTAGATTAAAGATTATTTGTTTGGGAATGAGTTGCACTTACCATGGAAGGGTAAGCCATCATCTATGAACGAGAATGAGTGGGAGTTTCTTGATGGAAAAGCTTTTGGAACCATTAGAATGATGTTGTCAAAGTCTGTGGCATTCAATATCAAGCATATATCATCCATCAAGTCTCTGATGGATGCGCTTTCTAATATGTACAAGCAGCCGTCAGCCACTAACAACGTACATATTATGAAAATATTATTTATTATGATCATGTCTATAGGTGAAAGTTTTAGCAGATATTTGAATAATTTCAACGTGTTTTTGGATTAACTCGCCTCAGTCGGGATAACATTTGATAATGAGATTCGTGCCCTACTGATTCTCAGTCAGTTGCCTGAAAGTTGGAATGGTGCTATTACTGCAATTAGTTACTCTGCAGGGAAATCAAAGCTTGTATACAATAAGGTCGTCAACATGATTTTGACGGAGGAAATCAGAATGCAGTCAAACCATGGCTCCACTTCGAGTTCAGTCTTGAATATGGAAAGTTGAGGCAGAGGAAACAGGCATGGACGATCAAACAATCGCGGCAGATCTAGGCCTAGACGATCTAAATCCAGAAATCCCAGAGATTCTCAGGACACAGGTTCCCAGGGCACAAAAATTATTGATTGCTGGAACTATGGAAAAACTTGTTATTACAAGAACCAGTGTAAAAGTTTGAAGAAAGAATATGAGACGACGGCAATATAGAAGCAAATGTTGCTTCAGAAAATAATGATATGTTGATCTGCTATTTGGAGAGCAAAAAGGAGTTTTGGGTGTTAGAGTCTGGAGCTTCATTCCATGCCACTTGTAGTAGAGATTGCTTAGAGGAGTATACATAAGGTAATTTCGATAAAGTATATCTTGACAATGATCAACCTTACGACATTGTCGGCAAGGGGACAGTGAAGATCAAAATGAATGGGTCAGTATGGAAATTGAGAGATGTTAGATATATTCCATACCTGAGGAAGAATTTGATCTCAATCGGTCAACTGGCAGATGAAGCATATAACACAACCTTCATTGGTGATGAATGGAAGATTTCGAAGGGTGCATTGACGATTGCACGAGGTAAGAAAAGTGGTACTCTTTATGTAACTCCTAATGCATGCATGTTTATTATAGTTGCTACAGGAAATGATGATAACAACATATGACATCAATGACTCGGACACCTGAGTGAGAAGAGACTCAGGGTGATGCACTCAAAGGGTAAGTTGAGTGATTTACAGTCGGTAAAGATTGACATATGTGAGGATTGCATATTTGGGAAACAAAAGAGAGTCAGTTTCCAGACAAACATCAGTACCCCAAAGAAAGAGAGACTTGACCTAGTCCATTCAGATGTATAGGGACCAACAACCATTTCATCCACAAGTGGGAAGCATTATTTCGTCACATTTATTGATGATCATTTACGGAAGATATGGATTTACTTCCTAAAATATAAATATGATGTTTTTGATGCTTTTAAAATTTGGAAAGCAATGGTAGAAAACGAAACTGGTTTGAAAATCAAAAAGTTGAGAACAGATAACGGTGGTGAGTGTGTTGACACTGAGTTTAAGAAATTCTGCTATGAGCATGGTATCAGAATGGAAAGAACTGTGTCAGGTACGCCTCAACATAACGTCGTAGCCGAGTGGATGAATAGAACGTTGACAGAAAAAACCAGAAGCATGCGTATGCAGTCAGGCTTGCCAAAGATGTTTTGTACAGAAGTAGTTAACACAGCAGTTAGTTGATTAATAGGAGTCCATCAGTACCATTGGACTATAGTCTACCAGAAGAAGTATGGAGTAATAAAGAGGTAAGACTTTCACATTTGAAAGTTTTTGGTTGTGTTGCATATATACATATCAATGATCATGTCAGGAATAAGATGAATCCGAAATCTAGGAAATGCAATTTCATCAATTATGGTGGAGATGAATATGAGCATCGCATTTGGGATGATGAAAACAAAAAAAGGTGATCAAAAATAGAGATGTGATTTTTGATGAAAATGTGATGTATAAAGATAGACACACAACATAATTTACAGAGTCTGAAACAACCTTTGTAGATGTGGATGATGTTTTAGAATGTGTAAGGACACATTAGTAGAATACCGAGAATCCTCAGCAGAATACCAAGAATCCTCAGATAGAGGAACATGTGGAGCAGATTGTTGCACCACCACCTCCTACTCCAGCACCAAAGCTTAGGAGATCTTCTCGGCAACATGTACCAAACATGAGGTATGTGAATCATTTACTTCTTACATATGGAGGAGAACCTGAATGCTATGTTGAAGCATGTCAGGCAGGAGATTCGAGCAAGTGGGAGCTTGCAATGAAAGACGAATGAAGTCTCTTAACTCTAACAAAACATGGGAACTAGTTAAGTTGCCCAATGGTAAGAAGGCTCTTCATAATAAATGGGTGTACAGGATCAAAGAAGAGCATGATGGATCCAAGGTATAAAGCTCGGTTAGTAGTTATAGGTTTCAAACAGAAGGAAGGAATTGACTACACTGATATTTTTGTACCAGTTGTCAAGCTGACAACCATCATATCTGTTTTGAGTATTGTTGCCTCAGAGGGTTTACATCTTGAGCAGTTGAACGTGAAGACGACATGTCTTCCCAGTGATCTTTATGAGAAAATTTATATGCAATAGTCAGAAGGTTTCTTAGTTAAAGGTAAAGAGAATCTTGTATGCAAATTAAGAAGAATTTGTATGGTCTTTCAAGCTCCTAAACAGTGGTACAAGAAATTTGACAGCTGTATGCAGAGGAACAATTTTCATAATTGCAATGCCGACCACTGTTGCTACTTCAAAAGGTATTATACTAGCTATATTATCCTACTATTATATGTTAATGATATGCTAGTTGCAGGATCAGATATAGAAGAGATAAGAAAATTAAAGCAACAATTGTAAGAGGAATTTGATATGAAAGACTTGGGTCCTGCAAAACAGATTCTTGGGATGCAGATCTCTAGAGATAAGCAACAAGGAACGTTGCAGTTATCTCAGTTAGAGTACATCAGCCGTATTTTACAGAGATTTAACATAAGCAGTGCCAAAACTGTAAATACACCATTGGCAGGTCACTTCCATCTCTCTAAGGATTAGTCTCCTCAGACAGATGAAGAAAAATACTTCATGGCTAAGGTACCATATGCCTCGGCCGTTGGAAGTCTAATGTATGCTATGGTTGGTACCAGACCAGATATTGGCCAAGCAGTGGGAGCTGTCAATGGGTATATGTCAAATCCAGGGAAGACACACTGGGAAGCAGTAAAGTAGATTTTGAGATATCTACGTGACACTATTGATAAGTGTCTATGTTTCGGTAAAAGCGATTTGAAAATCTAAGGATTTGTAGATTATAATTTTGCAGGTGAAATTGATCATCGCAGAAGCACCACCGGGTGTATATTCACTGTTGGCACAACTGTTAGTTGGATGTCACAGATACAAAAAAATTGTTGTTTTATCCACTACAGAAGTTGAGTATGTAGCAATGACAGAAGCCAGTAAAGAGATGATTTGACTTCAGGGTTTGTTAACGGAGTTTGGATTAAAGTAGGAGAGGAATGTTTTGTACAGTGACAATATAAGTGCGATACATATGGAAAAGAATTCTGTATTTCATTCTAGAACTAAACATATTGAATTGCGTTCTCACTAATAGAGGACTCTAATAGAGGACGGCGTGTTGACACTTGAAAAAATCAAAGGTAGTAGAAATCCGACAGATATGTTAACTAAGGTGGTGACTACAGAGAAGCTGAAGTTATGTTCAATTTCAGTTGGTCTTCATGCCTGAAGACATATTTTGAGCATATCATTTATTCATGATACTGGTTGAGGAGGCATCTCCGTCTCCAAGTGGGAGATTGTTGTGTTGGAGCTGGAGACGCGTTTTGCAAGTTGTGTCATTTATCTTGATGAATGAAATTTCTCAATTTGGATTTATTGTAATTAATTGTAATTGATCATCAGCTACCTATAAATAGAGGAGTTGTGGAGAGTTGAAATATACAGAGAAGAAAAGAGAGCAAGAAGAGAGTGTGAGGAAGAGAGAAGCTGAGAGAGTTGTATTTCTTTCCGGCGGTTTTTTTTTAGTGAATTTGTGGTGTGCTCCATGCATTTAGGTCGATCTTAACCGAACCACATAAATTTCTGGTGTCATAATTTTTCTAATTGCTCATAGCGTCCTAACAGTTTTTACAATTTGGTTGAGTCAAATGAGCCATAAGTATCTGCTACATGTTTGGTACATGGGAATGAAATGAAATTGGACAGAATATAGTTGAATTTATCACTTAATTTTACTATGCTATTTATGATTCAAATTCTCTTCATATTCCAATCCTATCACATTCTATTATGCGAACCAAACATGATCGTGTAGAATAGCGTTAAGTTCACCCTAGAGCAGATCCCTTCCCTCCCCCCCCCCCCCTCTCACCTCTTCAAGCCCCTCTCTCAGCCATTTTTGCATATTTGTGAGCTAAAAAAGTTAATATCAGTAGTTAAAGGCAAAACACACAGAGAAAGACTTGCAAGGGATGGTCCCTTCACGTAAGATTTGGAATCTTCAAATGGAAAGATACCATGTTAGCATTTGCACTCATATAAGTAAGATGCATTGCTTGTTATGTGTCCCAATGATTTGGGTTTCGCTTCACTTATTAGGTCCAGACATTAGTACAATATTTTGTGATTAAAAGGTTCTAATTTTACACGGAGGGGTCGTCCCTTGTAAGGTTTTTTTAACATATCATATCTTACGCTGCAAACATGATAGGTTAACGTGACATTGAAGACCAAATCTTGGAGAGATGATTCATATCCTCGGGATAATTTTTATAAAACAAACAAACAGGTTGATTCACTAAGGTCCTAATTAATGATGAGTTGATTTGCACAATATTAAAAATAATTTTATTTTTCTTTTTGGTCTTTGAAGTACAGGTTGAGTTTAGATTATCCAACAAAAGATAATCAATTTCTTATTCCACATCCCATAAAATTTGAGCCTAATTTTTTAACATAGAAATCTCAGACCTAACCGTTGAAAACTAGAACATTCCTAGATGCATGATTGCTTCAAAAGTCCTTCTTTGTCTCTTCTTTTAACATGGGAAACGGGCAGCAGTAACTACGCCAGTAAGCACTATTGTTTTTCTAAATCCAAATTGAAACATGAGGAAAAAAAAAAAAAAAAAAGAGAAAGAAAAAGGAAGGGAAAAGGAATGAGGGGTGGGAGATGAGAAATAATCAAAGCAATCAAACCTTGGAAACGGGGAATATAAAGATTTAGGGGATTGAGCGTGAGATTTTACTTTAGAAAGCAAATTATGATCATCATCATCATCGTCGCTGAACCGCTTTTGTTTTATAATCATGTATGCACTTTTCAAAGTACGTATCCCCTCCAACAAATATATATATATATATATATATATATTAATTAATGATTAAACCAACACCAACATCGATCATCCATCACGAACATCCTTAATTTGAACTCCATCTCTCCCAAAGTCTAATCTCCGCAGACTGCATCCGTTCCCTCAGTACTCCTCCATCTTTCTCTTATTATATATATATAAAAGTAGGCACTCGAGAGAGAGAGAGAGAGAGAGAGAGAGTATTATAAGTTTGATATGGGGGAAGGAAAAGATATATGCTTAAGCTTTTAGTCGGCGGATGCACACATGGCAAACAAATAAGTAATGCCTAATCATCATCGATCAGTAGATGGCCCCCCTCCAAAAGCCTACCGCCTCTAGATATGTATATATAATTAAAAATGTGTTATCATAATTAATTGGTAAATTAAAAGAAACTATGATTAATATATATATATATATATATATATATATATATATACATGCACATGAGAATAATAAGAAAGCTGAGTGGGTGATGCAGGAGAGAGAGAGAGAGGCTGATGAAGTTGGGGGGGGGGGGGGGGGTATGCATGCATGCATGAGGGCAGGCAGCGTGCAGAAGGGAGAGAGGGAGGGAATGAAAAAGGGCAGGGAAGAGAAGGAAGGAATGGCTTTGGAGGTGGATCTTGACTATGCTTTTCTTGGTTCAGAAGATCTTAGGAGAGAACCCCTCTTTTACAGAAAGCTGTCCCTCTCACATCCTGCCACGTGGCTTGTCCATCTTATTTATGGGGACAGATCGGCACATCCCCAAAAGAAAGAGCTATAGAGATTGAGAGAGATATGTAGAGACACTTACGTGTTGGCTTTAAAAATAAGAACACTGTTGCTGGCAGCCTAGAGGGAGAGAGACTCATATATGTTAGGTTTAAAACTAAGGCCACTGCTGTCAGCAGTCTAGAGAGAGAGAGAGTCATGTTAGCTTTAAAAGAAGGCTGTTTGTGGGCAGTCTAGAGAGAGAGAGTTTTGAATTTGCAGAGAGAGAGAGAGAGGGTGTGGGTGTGGTTACTTGGGGTGTACTAATTGACCCGCTGTTCCAAGCATTCTTTGGTTAAAGATGGAATAAAGGTTAATGACTGTGTGTGATCAGCCAACCAGCTGCTGCTGCTGCAGCGGTTTAAAGTTACAAAACCCCAAAAAAAAAAAAAAAAAAAAACACAAAAAAACAAAGGAAAAGAAAAGAAAAGAAAAGAGAAGAGGAGTGTGCCTCTCTGCTTCTCCCTCCACAGAACATCCTTATTAATGTGAAAGCAGCTGCCACTCCCCTAACAGCTATTTTATCTACTTTACCCCAATCAACCCACAACCCACACCAGCCAGTAACTCTCTCCATCACCATCTCATCAAACCCCCCACCGCCTCCTTGCACTGCCCAATATAATCGCCCCGTCACGTCCGGTCACCGGTCACCCCCCAACTCTAGCTCCCTCCCCCTACCATATATATAAGCTATCCAATTATAATTTACTCTTGGTTATTTATATTTATATTGGGATCCATCAATTGGCTCCTTGAGTGAAAATTGTTTTACTGAAGAGAAAAATATAAGTTATATAGTTTGATGACTTTGGGTGTTTTTTTTTTTTGAAAAGTCTGGAATTCTAATCACCATCGCGTCATTTTAGCCACTATGATACGACATTAAATTCAGGGGGTGAAAATTATTTGTCCATTGACGCACTCCAGCTAATTCATCGGGATAAAATTTTAAAAGGAAATCAAACCCGTAATCTTAAGGTCACCAAAGTTACAAGTCAGGTGTTATTAGGAGTATCTATGCTACATGGTATAGGATCGCCAAGGAGATGTATATGTACAAGCATATCTTCGAAAAATTAAAGTTCAGAATAAGATAGTAGGGTGCACGGAAAAAGAAGTGTTCATCATATGTATTCGGTAGCTTTAGATTATGATTGTCATAAAATTATTATTGCTCCAAGTCTCTTTTATCTTTCTATTGCATTAAGAATATCGAAAATCCTACAAATTCTCACATTGCAATAGCGAGTCAAATTAAAGATGATGAAATTTGATTAGCAAAGACCTAACTAATTCCAATTAATGGCGAATGGCTAAAGAGAAAAAAAAAATAAAAATAGGTTAGCATACTCTCGCTCTCTCTCACCCTGGGCTTCACATCTTCCTTGATATTGAGAAGTGTACGTATGTATATGTCATTGATCCTTTAGGCCTCATTTGGAATTCAAAAAATATTAAGCAAATGAAAATATTAAGGAATCCACGTTTTCATGTTTGGTTATCAAGTCTAGTGAGAAAAAAATGAAATATATGTCAAATTCACAAACAAATTTTTTATTTTACACATCATTAATATTTAATTTTTCTCAATTTTTAATCATATAAAAAACAAACTTTCATTTTTAATAGAATTTAATATAGAAGGAAAATAAAATTGAAAATGATTTTTCTCCTTATTTTCCTTTCCTTTTGTTTCCTTTATCCAAGTAAAATCCTTAATCCAAATGGACCATTAAGATTCCATGAGGGGATTCTCCCTCAAGATGTGTTCCACAATAACTCGATTTCCTTTTTCTTTTCGCTCTTTGATAATATATATAAGGAGCAATTAAAATCAAGTGAACAAAAGAAACGAGCTGGCAACCATTAGTGTCGGGAAAGAACGTCTCATTGATGTCATTAACTAAAACCGCAATAGATTCGGTTGGAGGAAACAATTAGAACTTTTTCTTTCATCGACCCTTGTCCAATCTCGTGCCAAGAAAACTATTTCATTTGATTAGACTAGGAAAAGATTACTCCTATTAATGCACATGTTTCAAAAAATAAAAAAAACAAACACTCAAGAAGAAAAAGTTTTCTTGATATAGTATTTTATTTAATTATTAATATTTTAATAATTTAATTACTAAATATTTAATATATTTTTAAAATATTAATAAAAACTTAAAAATTACATTAGGGGTGGAGAGATAATTTACGCAAACTCTTTATTCTCCTCTATCTTTTTCCAAGCTCATTGATTTATCAAAAATAATGATGATAATAGATATTCAAAATTTAAACTAATTTTTACAAGAACTATTTTTTTATTATCATTTAAAAAATAAATTTTTTTGTTATATTAATTAATTGGGTGATGCTTGGCCACGTGGGAGGGAGAAAGCCACGTCAGACGGGCGGTTTAATATTCCATGCCGGAATCTATCTTTTACCGTGGGTTTGAGGGCATTAAAGAGTGAAATATGTCTTCGTATATTCCAATTCGGATTCGTACGGTACCGATCCTCTCACGCGCGGTGGACACACATATCTCACTCCTGCATTCTGATTGGACTACTCAGCCTATGGCCAACACGCACGTGACTATTTCTTACTAATTAATTTTCCCCCAACTTTTTAGGTTGCAGAAATTTAAAATATTTTTATAAATAATAATTTTTATTTAATATTTTATTTCTATGTTGTGAAAAAAATATATTAGGATAGTATGTTTGTTTATGCTTTTAGATTTTTTAATTGTTAATTTTCAACCATTTAAGAAAAAAATTTTACTATCAAATTAGGATAGTATGTTTGAATGAGTATATGCCAAAAAGAAAAAAAAATATTCACATTTAAAAAGAAAATGTTGTAGCATAGGGCGGTCAACCGACCACTTATTGGTCATTGACAGTCCCTTTTCCCTCCTATGGTTTTGACACCATTGGTAGTGGTTGATTGGCCTCGGCAAGCAGTCAACTGGCTCAGTGAAATAGAGGTAGTTGAATGATATTTCTTAAATTTTATTTGAATGAGCTTTAAATTAATAGACTAATTTTTTCTACTTTAAATTGATAGCCTAATAACTTTTTGTTTTTTAATTCATGCAACCAGTTATTTAAAAAACCTCTTCAAGAGTTTGTTTCGCTTTTAACTTTTAAGAGGTCTATAAATAGACCTCTTGGGAGAACTTTTAGGGCAAGTGGACATTAGGAAGTGTATCCCCACTTGAATACCATTTGGGATTCAATCCACAAGGTCAACCCTATTGTCACATCTTTACTACCTTTTAAGTGTTTTTATGATATTTACATGAAAGCATATGTAGATGCCCCATGATTTGTTGTGTTATTATTTTTGCATGAATTCATGTTATTCTTAAGGAAAGATTTAATCTAAATGTCTGGAGTGAAAGCATAAACAAATTTATAAAAAAAAAATTGCATAGATTTACGTTAAAATTTATATTTTTCAAAAAATTATATATGGCCAGTTGACTAGCCTTCTCTGGCTTTTGAAAAGTGTAGTTGGCTACAAGTTGACGATTGACTGGCCTATCTAGAGCCCAAATATTTGACCATTTTCTTTAATTTCTTAGGTTTTTCATGTTGTTTTTGGGTCTAAACACTCTTTTGAGTGTGTGGTCGAATGTTGATCTCAACGTGGTTTGTGGTTTTTCCATAAAAAACCAAGATTTCATCTTAAAAAATGAATTTTCAAGAGGTTTCAAGCATCTTCAAGTTTTAAACCAAAAATTTTGAAGTAAATGCCAATGATCTGATTTTTGGACATTCTCTAAGGTATTTAAAGTTCTAAAAATCAAGTTTTCAAGACAGTTATGTGGTTCTTCTACAAAAAATCAACTTTTTTTTTCCAAGTTTAAGTAAATAAAATACCATTTTTCATAGTAATCACGTGACTTGATGATAAAGAATGTTGTGTTTTCAAACTTAAACTTTACTTTAAATCCCTATTTTATATAGGATTCATTGGAAAGTCAGAGTTTTTAAAACAAAACAAAGATTTTTTAATCAAAACTCCAAAGGTTTTTAAGTGTTTTAATGTTCTCTAAAATCAACCTTGAAATTTTTTTTATGAATTACAAGTGGTTTGATTTCTCTCTATAGGATTTATAGGCAATTTATACATGTAAACTTGATCATAACAACCAGAAATATTATCGCAACGTCTAGGAGAAGGGGTTTGAAATGGCGAGGGGTAATAATATTAAAGGTAGTTCGATGGAGTCACCACTAACCTATTATTTGCGTAGGTATGATTAGTTCATCTAATTATTGCTCGTTGATTAATTTCTAAACTAATCTTAATTAAGTCAATGAACCAATATTTTAAGTCTGCTTTTATCAAAGTTGGAAGTGGGAGTACAGTTATGCAAGAGGTAGGTATTAGCATCTCCCCCACACACCCGTTCTACAAACGATATTTAATTAAATTATAAAATATCCCAAATTAAATCAAATATTCCTTAATTAACTCATAAACAAACCAAAAAATGTAAATTTTTTTTAAAAAAAAATGTAAAATCAAGTGTGATTTAAGGATGTCTAATAAGATTTTTTCTTTAATTTTCTAGGATTTTCAAAGAATTTTAACCATTTTATTTATTGTTGGTATATTATTTTTTTTCCTTTTTTTTTTTGGTTCCTTGGGCCAAAAATGACTCAAATAAATTTTATTTATTTTTCTAATTTTCCTTATTTTTTTTTTTACTATTTTTCTAATTTTTTTAAATTAAAAATGAATCAATAAAATTTCAAAAAAATGGTACGATCTAGGGATGGGGCTGTCACGTGTCAACCACGTGAAGTGACACATAGCAACAATCGGGAATTTTTTTTTTATTTTTATTTATTTATTTTTTAAATTTGAAGGCAACATATGGCGAGTTAACATCAGTGTGATGTCACTCACCACTTGGCAATAACTGACGGGCGCAGAGTGTGACACCCTAATTTTTCAATCATTTTATATATATATATATATATATATATATATATATATATATAAAACCATACATCTCTAATACCATAATATCATCATCAAAGTCAATGTAGCGGAAAAACATAATACTTCTAATCCTTATATACAGTACCATAGTTCTAGTGTCTCCACAGAAATACGTATAACTCCCAAAAATCCAACTGATGTCCTAAGGATTATACAACATATCCCTGCTCCCAAAAATAAAACACATACCCTAAACTATAGGAACTATGTCTCCTCTATCTCGAAGCTTGCTCCGCCTGACTGTCGGAATTTCTTGAAATATTTAAGATCTTTGGGGGTGAGACACCTCTCAGTAAGTGAGAATAAATTATTATAAGTGTGGCAAATGAGTTTTAGAGTATCATATCATGTTCATATAAATATCAATTTAACTGAGAATTTATAGTAATTATACTCATATCTATATACATATATATATATATATATAGATATATATATTTCTCGAAAATGTGATCATGCTCGGTAAATATCTCTATGTACAAAATAACATATCTATCAAGTACAATCATATGAGTGTATTAAGTTTGTAATGAGGAACCCATTCACATCGCCATCATGAAATAATCCCACATGACTGGGTTGTGCGATCCGAAGGTGGGACTTAGCCCTGGTTGGCCTACCAGGTTAAGTCAAAATACCTCGTTTGTAGTACGATTGGCCCACCGTAGCTTGGTTTGGACCTAGGGGCAATCAACATCTCTCTGAAGGCTCAATCGATTTCCAATACCAGAACGCTCCCTGAGCTGTGTGGTTGCACTAACTCAATCACTAGCAATGATACCGTGCTCTCATTTCCACCACTCAATATACAATTTAATATATTTCCAAAAGCTTTCATTTCTCATAAACATGTTCAAGCTCATGAGTATCCACGTGTATGTAACACATTTCGTCTGTAACTCATAGCTATTCATCATATTTGTTAGCATAAAACCATCGCATCTGTGTATATCATATATCATCATATCCGATATTAACATGTCTGTGTAAATCTCGTTTTATCATATCTGTATAAAAACATATCTGTATATACTCATATCATCATATCCGTGTAAAAAATATATGTATATATCATCATTTCTGTATAAATCATATCTCAATATAAATTACATTTCATCATATAATATTTTCACATATTTATTTTTTAGTGTTGGCCTAATAAGGCTTACAATTCTTATTTTGATGATAACAAATCAAATGATATGTTTAATATGTTTCAAGCAAAAGTTTTTCAGGAAAACTGTAAAGCTCAAGTGCAAAAGGAAGATTACGAATTACAAAGAATTCTTGAAGAATACAAAGTAAAACATATGGACTATAAAGAGCATGAATAACAAAGTTATACTATGAAAAGCTCAAAGGAAAGATTGCAACCACAAGGCTGATGGAAGAACAAGTTTGAAGACTAAAAGAGTTATATTAGGGATATTCTAATTGTAAGTACTTCAAGGTTAAACTTAAATATAAAGTGGTTTGAAGCTCATAGAAAATCAAAAATATTTTTTTAAACATATATATTCTAAAAAGTATTTTTTTTAATAAATAAAAAGGGTTTAAGAAGGGAAGATTTTTTAAACCATGTTTTTAAACATATTTATTTCAAAATATTTGGAAATGAATTTTAGGAATCTTTGGGAGTAATGGATGGCTTCTAAAAACATCTATAAATAATCAAAAGTTTCAAAGGTTAAAAATAATGATCATAGAGGCAATATTGAAAGGTTTTTGAAATTAAGCAATTCTCAAAAGTTTCAGATCTAGAAATCTTCAAAAGTTTTAGATCCAGAAATCTTCAAAAGTTTCAGATCCAGAAATCTTCAAAAGTTTCAGATCCAGAAATCTTCAAAGTTTCAGATCCAGCAATCTTCAAAGTTTAAGATCAAGCAACCTTCAAGGTTTTTAGATCAAGCTAATTTTCAAAGGTTTTTAGATCAAGTGATTTTCAAATATTCAAATTTCTCAAAGGATCTAAAATTTTCTTGTGCTTAAACTTTCTGATATGATATTAATTTATATTTTTGAAGCAAAGCTTTAAAAAATCAAAATCTTTCATTTTCTTTGAAAAATAATTTGGTAATTCATACTAAGCGTTGAACTTCAAATTTCTTATATTTGAATTACTTTGGAGTATAAGTGAGCTGATCATTGTACTAATCTACTCTATTGTGAGAATTCTCTTTTGTACACAAATTTCTTTATCATCATTCTTAAAATGATTCAGAGTTGTTGAATCGTTGGACCAAACAAGGGATTATTGTTTGGAGAGGCGGGCTCTAGCATGACAGAAGGAGTGGTTGTAAATTGGTATTGTTCCACCAGGTAACAGAACTGATATAGTGGAATCCTTTGGTGTTTTGCCAAAGGCGAGGACGTAGGCTGTGTTGAAGCTGAACCTCGTAAAAATCTTGTATCTTTCTCTCTGCTTTACTTTATATTATTTACTTGCTATTGTGGTATGATTTAAATGTGCAGGTTACAGATTCTTAAGTGAGAAAGAAACAAAGGTATTTGATATTTAGAAAGTACGTTTTGATTAATCATTTGTGGAAACCCAAAAAGGGAGTACGTTGGTTAATTTGCGGAAATCTTGATCAAGTAAAGTGCATACTAAGAGTTTACAGAAAATCAAGTAAAGCTCTAATATTTTTGGTTGAGTGATTGAATTACGTTGATTTCAGTAATTGACTTGTGAATTTAAATTTTAATATTTTAAGTGTAGTTATCGTTTATATATATTTTTTTCTGGGTAATTAAAATCAATAGCTTAAAAATCATTAAAATTTAAAAAGAATCCAATTCACTCCCCCTCTTGGGAAGCTATTCCTCATTTCATTTAGTAACCAAAACCACTCCTTATGCTGCTCAGATTTTTAGTAATATTTCATAACATAATACTTGTCCAGAAAACATATAATAATTCAATTCCATTATTTTCATATGCCTCATAAGCCAAAAAAATTACATATAATATATATTCATATCCTACTTTAAATTAATCAATTAATTTCTAAAAAGTCCTAACATAATTTATTCCTCATACCTAATTCTTGGATAAATGCCTGCAAGGATCCTAAAACAACGCCTGCGGCGTTCGCACAAAGCCCTGTATTCATACGCCCTACTTTAATCAACTCAACTTCGGAATAATTACTATCCTAACATCTCTAAGCTCACACGCTCTCGTTAACCGATTAAATTATAAAGAAAACGTGAGTATGATCCACTTTCCATATTTAAATTTAATTTCTAACATATTTAAAAACACCAATATGATCAAATCCACGTAGTTTAATCTAATTCCAAAATATTCCAATAAATTTAATTTAATCAAATTCCTGCAATTTAACTTAATTATATAATATTCCCCAAAATTTCTATTTAATCAAATCCCTGTAGTTTAATTTAATGTTAGGAATATTTTCAAAAATCTAATATAATCAAATACTACAATTTAATAATTAAATCCTATAATTTAATCAGTTAATATTTTTTTTTTTAAAACAACAGACATAAT
Source organism: Malania oleifera (assembly GCF_029873635.1). Taxonomy (NCBI): domain Eukaryota; kingdom Viridiplantae; phylum Streptophyta; class Magnoliopsida; order Santalales; family Ximeniaceae; genus Malania; species Malania oleifera. Next base: position 26,765,858 of record NC_080421.1, read on the forward strand.
TTTTACTTCTCACCTTAGCTTTGGAGTGGTGCTTAGGATCTCAAAATCAAAAATCCGCTTCAATTAACTTACTTAGAATCGGAGCTGGGACCTCGTGGTGATGTTCATTTTTCGATTTGGCTTAGGGGTAGGGAGAGATCTTAGAGAGAGAGAGTGAGAGCGTGAGGAGTGAGAGAGTGAGGAGCTCACAGGTTGCAGAGCTTCATGAACAATCCACATTCAATTTCAATTGAATCTGTTCAATGTTAAGGTTATGTAAAATCTATTATATTATATTAATATTATATATATATATAATTACATTTTTTATTTAATTAATTTAGTTAAATGATATTTAATTAATTAATAATTTAATAATTAATAATTAATTATTATTTTTTTACACTTCCATGCATATTATTTTTTTTGGAGTCGTTATATTCTTCCCTCCTTATTGAAAATTTGCCCTCGAAATTTGCTAACCTACTCTTATCACAATCTCCTCTAGGAATCACTGAAATGTTTATCCGACTCTAAGAAGAGCCGGATGCCACCCACATAGCGGCCCCATCCTAAATTTATTAATAACCCTCACTTGTGGCGAAGGAATACCGTGGTTACAATTAAGATCCTGGGAGATTACAATCAATCACAAAAATAAAAATTCTCCTAAAACCAAATATAACCTAAAACCAAAAACACATATCTATAATCAACTATCCTACATTGTGCAAGACAAAAGCCAAAAATCGTTACTTACCTTTACCTGTTTGACTCTAGGTCCCACTGAACAAGTGCGGATATTTCTGACGCATCTTATCCTCTAACTCTCATGAAGTTTTTTCAACTGCATGATTGCGCCAGAGTACTTTTATTAGTGGAATCCTTTTAGTGCGTACCTCTTATTCCTTCCGATCCAAAATCTACAATAGCACTTCTTCGTATGACAGGGTATCTCTAAGTTTCAGCGATTCATAACTGATTACATGGGAAGGATCGGGGACGTACTTCTTCAATATTGATACATGATATACATCATGGATCTTAGATAGCACCAGAGGTAATGCTAACCTATGGCAACTTGACCCATTCTTTCCAATATCTTAAATGGTCTAATAAACATAGAGCTCAGTTTACCCTTTTTTATAAACCTCATAATTCCTTTTATCAGTGCAACTTTCAAGAATATATGATCCCCCACACCAAACTCCAGCTCTCTTCGGCGAGTGTTTGCATAACTTTTTTGTCGATTTTGAGCTGTTTTGATCCCGTCTCGAATGAGTCTGATCTTCTCTAAAGTCTGCTAAACCATCTTTGGCCCCAAAACCTGCCTTTCACAAATAACATCCCAATATAACGGAGATCGGCACCTTCGACCATACAACGCTTCATATGGTGTCATCCCAATACTAGTCTGGTAGCTGTTATTATAAGAAAATTCAACCAATGGTAAAAACTGTATCCAACTACCTCCAAAGTCTAGCACATAACCTTGCAACATATTTTCTAGTATCCGTATGGTCCTCTCTATCTGTCCATCGGTCTGAGGATGAAATGTTATGCTGAATGTCAACTGTGAACCCATGGCTCTTTGAAAACTCTTCCAAAACTGAGATGTGAACTATGTGTTTTGGTCTGATACAATGGACACTGGCATGTCATGCAATCTAACTATCTCCTGTATGTACAACTCTGTCAGTCCACTCATGGAGTAGTTAACTCTGATTGGAAGGAAATGGGTAGTCTTCATCAATTGGTCAATGACTACCCAGATGACGTCTTGTCCATGAAGTTCCGGCGCTAACCCTGTGACGAAGTCCATCGAAATGTGCTTCCACTTCCATTTGGGGATGTGAAGTGTCACGCCAAGAACCCAAAAATGGGACCTAGGGGTGAAAATGTAATCTAACCTGCCCCTGTATCATACAAACCATCCAAAGACACAGGACAATGAATGAGGGTCCGACCCCGTGGGGTTCCCAGACACCTTATACATATTTATACACAACAGAATATACACAGCGAAAAAATGTCATTCTATACATACATGGTACCATACTAGAGTCTGTACAAGGAAAGGAGTCCAGGCTCCACACATACAAAACATACAACCGGGTGCCAAATATACCCCAAAACAACAACCCGTGAAACAGAAGTCCTAGCACTTACCCAAGCGTTACCCGCAGTACACTGACTACTACGCTCCCTATACTAGGACGCTAGTTCCGGTTACTCGAAGGACCTGTAAAAATGTACGTATAATAGGGGTGATGTTGACCCTATGGGTTATACCCTATTTTGATTATGACAAATACTCTAGTATTTAATGGTTTGATGAGTTTGTGTGCAAGACCAATCGAGAGTATCATATGGTGCATGCACATGACACATGAAGTGAAGACCTGAATACCCTGAAGATCATACTTATTGTATGTCATTATTATTTGGGTTTGTAATATTTAAATAGGAATATGGTCTGTAATAATTAATGCCTTACCTGTATGGTAGGATCGATAAGCTCAAGACCGTAGATGGACCTTAGGGGAAGGTTGACCGACACTGAATTTTTTCGGTGCCCTCAAACTAAAAAGGACCTAGAAATGACCCTAGGACACTCACTTATGCATATATATGAATGATCATTTGAATAGGGTGTTTGCATGCTTAAATAGGAATAAAATGCTCTAAATAGGTGCATTCGGTCGATCGTACTTCCATGTACAAATACACCCGGTCGACCGAACCCGGACCAGGTCAATAGTTTGACCACAGTCCAGTCGACCGAACTCATATAGTTCATTTACACCCATTCGACCGAACTCCCTTTGAGTCAACACTTTGACCTCCTGGTCGACCTAGCCCGAAATGAACGCCAACGCTCTGGTCGACCGAGGGTCCTCGGGAGATGCCCCAACGGTTTGGTCGACCGAACCATCTAGCTCATTTCTTCCTGGTTGACCGAACCGCGATGTTTGGAAAAATCCCCCTTCCCGATCTACCAATACAATAGTTCATTTCCCACTAGTAGACCAAATCTCGGTAATTTTGCCCTTGACATATGTGTCCAATCGACTGAGTCTCGAGTTCATTTTTGTCCTAGTCTACCGAACCATATGAACTTGGGTTGACCGAAAATGTTTCTGGTTGATCAAAGCTCTCGGGTTGGACTTATTTTTTACTGTGGTTAATATTTTTAAACGGGGTTAACTTGGTTAAAATATATTAAAACTTTCTTAATAGTTCCATATGTGTCCTTAATGGTTATATTTTTGGGGTTGTCTATATATACCCCCTCATTTGGAATAATTAGCATGAGATTAGCAAATATAATTAGCCAATATCCTCTCAATCTAAAAAAGCCTATAATTCATATTCAAGCTTTAAACTCCCACTCTTACTTATTCATATTGCAAATACCTCTTTGTAAGAGTATTCTTGTGCTTATCTCACCAAGCTTAAACTCTCTTTTGGTTCTTCTATTTGAGATTTATATTTCATAGAGAGTAAGTTGCAAGTTCTCCTAGGGAGCTTTGTAAATAAGCCTTCTGTAGGAAAACTTCTTTGGGCTTCTGAGTTTTGCATTCTCATTGCAACACTCAAGAATTCATATTGTGTTTTGGTTGCAAAAATATTATACATCATTTTCAAAAATATCTCTTGTGCGTATCTTTGAGAAATCTATTTTGAGATATTTTCTTAAGTGCTAAAAGATCTTTGTTGCTACACCTATTGATTGAGATTATCTTTTTATTACAAAGATCAAATAAATATTTTGTAAACAACTTTTAAATATCTCTTTTGGTTTATATTGAGAAATATTATTTATTGAGATATTTGAAGTGTGCTCGTGATCTTTGTTGGTGCATTGTGATTGAAATATTATTTTGACACAAATTCCTATCATTTACACTCTTATGCACTGATTGCTATATTTGCATAAATATTTGAAAGTAGACACTTAGACTACATCAAGCTTATCATATCCTATCTTTTGGTAGTGCATTAGTTATACTGTGCGTATTGGGTACATATCTACTTTATATGAAAGCACAATCACTGTACCATTTGATTTTATTTCAAATCTATTGTATCTCCAGGCATGGTGTAAAGAGGGAGATTAGCCCTTTGAAATAGTCCCGGACTGGCTTAGACCCGGTTAGGAAAGTTACGTGCACCATCCTGGTAAGGCATATAGGTTGAGATCAGCCCCGCTAATTGACCTAGTTAAGGTTGAGGTCAGCCCTGTGGTAATTGACCTAGTTGTAATCGGTGACGTTCCACCCTTTAAGTGAGCATTAGTGGAATCTTTGTGCTTGTTAGCCAAAGCGGGAACATAGGCAGTTTGCCGAACCTCAATAACATTTCTGGGTGTCGTCTTCTTTACTATTTTTTTGTGCATGCTTGGTTAATCATTTATTGCAGTTTAAATTCCATTGTATATTTACATTGATTCATTTTACATGCACTAGATTGACCTTAGGCTTGTGTAATACTGTTGTTAGAGGATTGACCTAAGGTAAAAAATTTTAAATACCAATTCACCCCCCTCTTGAGATTGCACCAAAGCTAACAGATGAGACACATCTCAGTAAGGCAAACACAAGTTACATTAGTGTGTGACATTTAAGTGTTATCATGACAGCAAAATATACACAGTTAAAAGCATTTCCAGTGTTTTCACAATGCAGTTCCAGTACAGTGCATACACGTACACACACGCATACGCACGCCCATGATCTACCCGATGTCATCACACCCCTTGGCTTGAAGCTGGTCCGCAATATCCAACGTTAGCCCATAGCCAACCCACAATACACGACGCCATCGGCACATGGCTAGTCCCAGACTCCCATGGCATCGTACCGGTGCTAACTTATGGATCCACACCCTTTGGTGATCAACCAGTATAGGCTCACACCCTCGGATATAAAGTAGGACACTCTTGCCTACATGGAAGAAGATAAACACACGCCCTCAGATATAGAGCCGGACACTCTTTCATACCTGGAACAATTTGGAACCCAGTTCCTACTGCATTTCAACAAAACACAACCATGCATGCTCATATAACCAAACAAACCACACCCATTTGGTAATCTAAAATCATGGTTTTCCAAACACATACATTTTAAACAAGTCAAGGCACGAATAACCTTATATCACAGTATAAATCATCATATACATATGATTTTCAACAAAACCAAGGATGCAACCCAATACCCTCTTTTTCCCAAAACTGTAATCATGAAAAACCCATAGTTTTACCCATTAGATCCCCCAAAATGAGTAACCAAAATGCACATAGGACTGTGAATCACAGTTCTACCGAATCCGATTTAAAAAATAACCAATATAAACTATATTCCCTTACATTTCCCCCAAAAGACCAATCCTGAACTCTACGGCTCCTAAATAACGAATCGAGTTCTCAAAACCTACAAAATGTAGTACATAATATACTCACGACTTTGTTCTCTACCTAACTACTGGATCATAAAAGAAAATTGAGCCTTACCTCTATTTTTTTCCAAAACCCGAAAATCTCCAAAACGAGTTTCTGATCCGCAAAACTTGTACAGAATCTTTCACTGATCCTCGTGGTAACTTCGGATCATCGAATTAGACAATAAATGGCGAAGAAATCTAGAGATATAGAGAGTAGGAAGAGTTTCTATAGAGATAGAGAGAGAAAATGAGTTTTCTTAGCCAAGAAGCAATGAAAATGAATATTTATAGAACCCTTGACTCAACAGTTCTCGTCGACGAATTGTGTCCTCATCGACGAGACATTATAGTCTTCTCATCGACGAGACCATGACCTCGTCGATGAGCTTGGGATTTCTGATTTTCTGAAACCCCTCGGCTTCTCCTCATCGATGAACACCTGCTCCTCGTCAACGAGAAATATGAGGCCTTCGTCAACGAACTCTAGCTTCATCGACCAGAAGGTCTCGCGCAAAATATATTTTCTTGTGAAAAATATATTTACACAATACAAGCCAAGTGAGTCTTGCAATGGTAATGCAAAGACCCACTAGCTACAAGTTTTTCCCACACAAAGAATATTAGTTAAACCGGGGGAAAAACCTTAGCTAAAACTCTCCAATAAAATCAACAATCAATCTATATTAAATGAGAGTTTTGAGCAAGAATGGCTAATCAAGATCACACCCTAACACTCTTTGGAAACAAGGTTTGTCAAGGGAATCACAAAGAAAGAGTGTATTTGGCTTGGTATACGAAATATGAGCACTCAAATTTTCAGAAGATTTTTAAGATAATCTAGGTGTTAATCCAATCTTAATTTTGCAAATGAGCTTGTATATATAGGCATAGGCAAAATTAAGACCGTTAGGGACACTAAGGGTATTATTAAATTAATTTTAGAACCCATTAAAAAAATTAACCCTGTTTACCCCTTTTTAATCTCGCTAAAAATAAAAAAACCCGAGAGTTTTCGGATACCTGACCTAAGGTTCGATCGCCCGAACAAACATAGTAAAAAAAGGAGTTTTTATGGTTCAGATGCCTGAATAAATTTTTGGTTTGCCGAATTAGGCGATTCTCCAAAAAACTGCATTTCGGGTGCCCGGTCTGAAGTTTGGTATGCCGAACTTATGAGTTCGGTCGCCCGAGGGTAAAATGAACGTAATGTTTGGGTGCCCGGGTTGGTGAAAAAGTGACGTGACACATGTTCAGTTGACCGTGAAAGAAGTGTGCAGTTTGGTTCGATTTTTCGAACATGGGTCAACATGTTGACCGTCCACAGTTCGGTCAATCAAGGCATTTTGAACTGCTAGGTTCGGTCGTCCAAATGCCTTTATATTTTAACCTGAGGTCATGATTTTATTCAATTTATTCCCCTGATATTATATGCGATCTTGGTGACTATTTTACGTGGAAGTGCTGGGACCTAGGGTGATCCCTAAGGTCTTTTTAAGGTCTTGAGCTTGTAGTCCTATATGCATGATATGCAGATTATTACAGATCTTTTCTTAATTAAGATAATAAACACAAATAAAAATTACAAAAAATAAATATGACAGGGTCTTCCTTTTCTTCTAGTTACCGCATGCCATCAATATGATCAACTAATATGCACACAAACTTGGAAAATGTTAAATACCAAGGTATTTGTCTTGATCAAAATAGGATATGACTAATAGGGTCAACAATCTTCCCCTTTTTGATGATGACAAATACTTCCCTACTTCTCCCCTTTTTGGCAACAACAAAAAGGGCTTAGATAAATCATTTAAGTATATGTAGGCAAATAAGAGGAAAATTATCATTCAAATACAAATATGGTTTTGGGAAATTTTTTTAAAAATTTCGGCAGCATGCCGTTTGAAACTGGAGCATTTCCCAAAAACATGTTTGTATACAAATAACCTGAACTAACTCAACCAGTCCAGTATAATCAATAATCATAAATATAATATTTCAACAGCCAAACTATATAATAATTATGTAGGGCAAAATGAGTAGCACAAACAATCTTACATAGCATGGAGTATAGGAATTAAGCACACAAACAGTATAACTGGTCATTTAAAGATATAAATGACATGGAACAGAATTAGACCATAAATATGTACAAACCATTGGAATTGAAACATATTATAAGACCCGTGGAAGATTTGACTTTAAAGCACACGACATATGATAGCAAATAGTTGGTTTGAACACAAACATAGTCTAACTAGTTTGCATGCATTTTCATAGGAAATTACTGAACCAATTATGCAATTTAAATATATATATATATATATATATATAAAATAAATATATATCCCCCTTTGGATGTTGTCAAGTAATACTGAGGGGTGCTTGCTAAAAAAGAAACTTTAATTTAATGCAAGCAAGCAAGCAACATTTTTCTTGTTTGTCAATTAAGCATATACTTAGAATATAACTAGAACAACACAACCACAATGATCCTAAGGATGTCAGACAATTTAAATGCAGGATCACTGGAAAACACAAACAACTTGCGGCAAATCAATATATTTTCATTTTGAAATTTTCAATAAAATCCTTAAGTGCATGCCATAAAGAGTTCAGACCAAATCTAAGCAGAAGATATTGGTGAGCATAACAAGATAGGAATTTTGATGTTTGGATGCTCCCCCTATCGATTTGAATTCTAGCTTAGATGCAATAAACTGCTTACACTAGATGGAGAACTATTTCATTATGCCTAGTAGTATAAGCCATCATTTTGATTCTTTTAAACCAACCATACTAATTATTAATCAACTGTATTTATCCTTATCAGTATAGTTGTCCCTATAGACCATAGATGCATCAGAGAATATATATTAAGGTATGCTATGTAGCTCGCGACCCATTAACATTCCTTATCAAATCATAGAAATACAAGTGTAGGATATAATGTTCAAGGATATCAGAAGAGCCTTAGTATTTTGATACACGAAAGTGATGCATGATGATCATTTATGCTCTTTCTATAGGGATGGAGCTGAGCTCCTCACAATACTTGATGATTATGTAAGGATGAAATTCAAAATTTTCAGTTTTCACTCATCATTTCAAAAAGATTTTACCGTTTATTTTATCATAATCATCTTTGTACAAGGTTTTATTTTTGGGAAAAATCCTGTCGAAATTTTGACAGCATGTCGTCTGTAAATTGGATATTTTCTCATAAAACCTGTACCTAATAAGTTCAAATAAGCAATTTATAGTTTATTTCAAGGTACACGAGAACCTATATCCACTACCAGTATGCAATTCATATCAACAGCATCCGCCATGCAGGAGGCTTTCAATAACAAGCATGCAATCTAGTAGTATAATCAACTCAAGATATTCAATATAGCTTAATAGAAGTTCGTGCTTGGAAAAGACATAAATTATCCATCAAAAAAAATTTAATCATTTATTGAATCATGGATAGTGCGGCAATGCTATACACATATAAGCATAAAGGCATAAACGATATAAGAATATAAGAGCATTCAAATTATATATATGAAGAATAAAAGCTCCCCCTGAGTTATGCACTCAATTCTTTTAATGCCTTTTTCATTTTCAAGTTCAAAAACCAAGAGTTATAATATTTTCAATGATTTTAGCTTGGCCTTTTGATTATAGGCTTAACGGACCAAAAAGTCACAATGAATATCTTTTTTGTGTGCTAAGCCTATCTTGCCTCTTTTCTTCATGAATCCTAACGAGTGAGAGGCTCGAGTTCGAATGACCATGAATTTTAATTGCATGTACATAGGTCTCCTTGAAATTTATGCATTCATCTAGATTAAGACCTAGTGCAACCAACTTAGCCATTCATCTTGGTCAAATGAGATGAAACTCTAAATAATTTTATGTTAACGTTTGAGAGCTTATGAAGCTAGCAGGGATAAATAATCTTAAAGATTAAATTATTAATATGTTCAGAAGAGTATTTTGGTAGTAGAAGGACATTATACAAGATAAGCATTCTAACTAAAATGTCCTAACTGTTTTGGCAAAGAGCATATAGGAGAATATTTTTGACCAATGCTCTTTGGAGATTTGGAATGTATCCTTCGACTAGGATCACAGTTTTGGAGCAATGATACGAACCAATGAGAGGATGGATCTTTACCTGATGTGATCGTGATATGGTAAAGATTTCCTATGGAAGAAGTGAACCAAAATTAAAAGATTTACAATCTAAACTTAAAAGGAACACTCTCCTGGTGGATGCCTCTAATTTTGATTACAAGAAGGATGTCTTATAACAAGCACTTATTGGATTAGGAATTTATAATAACTAGTGCTTACACCTAGAGTGATGACTGCTACTTGTTCAAGGCTATAAAGTTCAAGGATGGGTTTAGGATTAAATGATATATAGTGTGAGATGGATTCCCTAAACCACAAGCTTGTGCAATGGACAATGTGTGCTTAACTAAAGATTTTCATATTTGCATGTGAGTTAAGCAATCAAAATTATATACTAGGCCTAATTGCCTTGTCCATTCGGAAGTGGATTTTCATTTTAGCAAACTGCCAATGTTTTCACATTTTCTCCAATCATTATGATATATATGCATTAAGTTCAGATTGGTTATACACTTGGACTTGCAGATTGGCTAGATTCTCAAATGATCTTAGTATAGCAATAGTGTATAGTGAATACATATACTAAGATTTGGAATTTTAAGCATGCACCACTTCCCGAGCCTATAGTCATCACTACCCCTTAAACCCAAGAACTAAGGAAGATTAAAAATATTTATGTAATGATAATTTAGATCCATTTCACTTTATGTCGACGGGGTTTACTTTCATGACAACCCACTACATTTCTTTATCTAAGCCTCGGGCACTTCTAGATTTACATTTGGATTGGATGTGTCGGTTTTTTTTACAAAATAAGCTCGTTTTGTATATACGTGAAGGATTATGCTTACTAATCTTATGATTCCATGATGAGGCATGATAATGGGAATCACATGAAAATCCTAAATCCTTTTTGAAAAGATTTTTCTTTTTAATTTCTAAGGATTTATTATGATTATTCTTCTTAATTTTAGATTTTGGGTGTTATGCTAGAATAATCATCCATTACTTCTTCCAAGCAGATTATTTTTAATATTTTCTTTTCTTCTCTAAGGTGGCATGATATTCTCTTAGATCTTTTATATGTTTTGCCAACCTTATATATCCATTTCTCAAAAATATTTTCTGTTTAGACACCCTAGCTAGAAGTTTATTCATTTTCAATAAAGTACATTCTAGGTCCTTGTTAGAGGCCATGCCATTATCATTAGATTTATTGCATGATTCAGCATCAGGTATATCATAATAGCACTCAAAAACATCAATGCATGCATCATAAGAGGTATTATTATAAAAAACAATAGATGATTCATCATATAATTTATCACATGTTTTGGCACAAGAATTATCACAGTAAACATCACATGAATTAATACATGCATTATCATCAAAGCAGTCATTAGAGGCAACTGATGATTCAACATATAATATATCACAGGATTCAACATAAGAATCATCACATGCTTCATTACACGAATCAGTAAATGAGGTAGGGTAAGATTCATATACCTCATCATCTACTAATGCAACCTGCTCATGATTAGCCACTACCTAATCATTGTTTGGAGTGGCAATTTCTTTTTCCAGAGTCTCTCCATATCTCTTTTCTAGCTCAACCTAGATCTCCTGTGCACTTCTACATGCCATATACTCATGAAAAATATGAGAATCTAAAGCATAATATATTAAATCCATGGCATGTGAATTTGCATGCATTAAATTAATATCATTTCCATTTCCAGGCATACAAATTCCTTTATCAATCACCTGCTAGGCCCTCCAATTTATAGATTTTAAAAATATACTCATTCGAATTTTTCAATGGGTGTAATTTACACCACAAAATAGTGGAGGACTGGAAGGTAATCGTCCCTCTCCGAATGGGGATACACCAATGTAAGTCATCCCGATCTTTAGCAAAAACATTTAAGTCAATGCTACGAGGCTCTGTTACTAATTGTTAGCTTTGATGTATTCCCAAGAGTGGGGGGGGGGGGTGAATTGGAGATTTAAAAATTCTTCCTAGGTTTATCTAATCCAACAACAGTACAACTCAACCTATAGCCGTCTAAGCATTCCCCAATAACGCAAATAAATAACTGAGCAAATATTTAAACTGTAACGACTTGCTTTTCATGCTATGTTTTTTTTCCCTATATATATATATTAAATGTAAAGTTTTTACTGCTCTGATACCTTTTAATAAAAATCAAATCCTTATCGCGGTCTAGATAAGACCCATGGAATCTAAGACACAACAACAACCTAAGCAGTGAGAAGTGGAATTCATAGAACCATAACCATATATATATATATATATACAATACAATACCAGAGTCTATGAATATTTCCCAAAATATACATACAAAGCTATCCCAAAAAAAAAAATGCCCTCAACTGAAACTAGGGCTATTCAAAATAACCTCCCAAAATTACTCACCCTACTGATAAGGCAGTACTGAAGCTCCTTCCATCTGCGAACCTGATCTGCTCGCCTAGTTGGATCACCTGAAAAATATTAAATCACTGGGATGAGACAACGCTCAGTAAGACGAAATATGCTATTGCTAGTGTGTGACAAATGAGTTATATATTCATAAAATCTGATTTAGAAATACAGTAGATAACTGAATCTGAGAAAACATGTATAAATAATGTATTGTATAGCTCGTACCTATGTTACTTAACATAGCTATTTTTATGAATTTTCTATGCATAATACTTCTAATATTCATAGGTACATATACTGTTTCTGTAAATCAATATATACATATAATAACTGTGAAAACTTCCCTAGATGGATAACTGTATGTCATGATTTAACCCCTCATGACAGGGTTCTGCATCCCGTAGGCGGGACTTATCACTAGCTAACCTACCAGGATAAATCACTATTCTCCCAAAGTCAGATCGGCCTCCTCAACCCTAACTAACGGGGAGCTTGTCCACAACATAGGCATGATGGACTGCTGTATATCCACATACTATCTGAGTTATGTGGTTGCACCCTGTACTATAAATAGTTACGATACCGTACTCTGTAAACTGATCTGTAAAGGTCCATCAGGGTCTGATACTATATAATACATTTCTATATAAAATCTATCTGTTTTACCATGATTTTGAATCAACTGTATTAACCATGATTCTATAAAACTCTGTATTAACCATGATGCTATAATAAATTGTATTTTTGTATGAACTGTAATTCTGTATGTCATGGTTCTATGATCTATATATCATGGTTCTATAAAACTGTATAATCATGGTACTATGAAAAGTGTAAAAATATCTTCCTATCTATATATACTGCAAAAACATCTTTCTGTACTAGAACTGTGAATCATGAAACTGTAAAAACTGTATTTCTGAATAAAACTGTATATTTGTATAAACCGTGTATCTGAATAGCTGTAATTCTATAATTTAAAACTGTATAATCTATATATCATGCTTCTGCAGAAACTATATAATCATAGTTCTGTAAAAAGCTATGTAGAATTCTGTACTACATTATTCTCTTGCCACACAATATTTAAAACTCATTAAATATAATTCATAAAACTGTATAATTTCCTACTCTGAAAACCTATAAACAAATACTATATTTTACTAGTAAATATCTCTATTAGAAACTGGCATAGCGTATTTCCCTTACTTGATTTCTATAATGCCCTTACAATATCTAGTCTTACACCCGCAGGGTTCCTCGTTCAACACCCTAAAAATAACATCTCCCAGAACAAAATTTCAGTATTTATTTGACTACTACATTTTCTATAACTGTAAGTAAGCCAAATACTGAATTAAAAGCCTTACCTTGAATTTGGGATGAAATTCAATATAGCTCCACCAACGATCCACTCTAGTAGATTTGAAGAGAACTTCTTCAGGAGTGTCGTGGCGGCTTCGGATCGTCGATCTGACGAAGAATGGGCCCAAAATCTTAGAGAGAAGAAGTGAAAATCAAAGAGGAGAGAGAAAGTGTGATTTTTCTGAATAATCTGTGCTGAATATGGATTTAGGGCTATTTATACACTGGCTTTCGTCGAGGAGACACATCATCTCGTCAACGAGGTCACGAAGGAAGTTCGTTGACGATGTTTATTCTTTTGTCGACGAAATTCAGGGCTGAGAAATAGCTTCTCGGTATTTTCTTGTTGAAGAAATGTGGCCCCATCGATGAGCCCAAATAGCTACTTCATCGACGAACGCATCCCCTATTGAATTTCATTTATAATTTATTTTCTCTCCTCCCTCTATTATTTAAATACCACAATTCTTTAGGTAATTACATTCTCCTCTCCTTATAAAATTAAAGACCTTGAAATTTACTATCCATATGATTCACTATCCCTTAAAGAAACGTAGTCTACTTATTTTATTATTTACTCTCACTTGTGGCGGAGGAATACCGTGGTTACATAAGCAGTTTTGGGAGATTACAATATAATAATAAAAGAAGATTCTCTCAAAACTAAAAACTCTACCTATCCTATACTCTACATTACAATTACACTATATAAAACCAAAATAAATTATCATTACTTTAACTTACAAATCACTGCTATACCCCACTAAATAGGTGTGGGTATTTCTGTCTAATTTCCTCTTCAAGCTCCCAAGAAGTTTCTTCTATTGCATGATTCCTCCATAGGACTTTTACTAGTAGTATCTTTTTATTGCGCAATTCTTGTTCTTTTCTGTCTAAGATCTGCATTGGAGCTTCCTCATATACTAGAGCATCACTGAATTCTAATTTTGCATAACTGATAATATGGGAAGGATCTAGGACGCATTTCCTTAACATAAAAACATGAAATACGTCATGTATTCTGAATATAGTTGGTGGTAAAGTTAGCTGATAGGCAATTGACCCAATCTTTTTAAGTATCTCAAATGAGCCGATAAACCTAGGGCTTAACTTACCTTTCTTCCTAAACCTCATGATTCCCTTCAGTGGTGCTATTTTTAAAAACACATGGTCACCCACTTTAAATTTCAATTCCCGACGACGAGTATTTGCATAGCTTTTCTACCGACTCTGTGCTGCACTGATTCTATCTCAAATAAGTTGGACTTTATCATACGTCTGCTACACTATTTTTGGCCCCAAAACTCGCCTTTCACCTAGCTCACTCTAGTATAAAGGAGAATGACACCTCCTACCATAAAGCGCTTCATAAGGTGCCATGCCTATGCTAGCTTGATAGTTGTTGCTGTAGGCAAACTTCACCAGTGGTAAATACTGGGTCCAACTACCCCCAAGATCCAATACACACGCTCGCAGCATATCCTCAAGTACTTGAATCGTTCTCTCTGTTTGACCATCTGTCTTAGGATGGAAAGCAGTGTTGAATGCTAACTGAGACCCTAAAGCCTCCTGCAAGCTCTTCTAGAACCGTGATGTAAAACGTGGATCACAGTGTGAGACTATAGATACCGGTACTCCATGGGGTTGAACAACTTCCTAAATGTATATCTCTGCCAATCTGTTCATAGGGTAGCTAACTTTAATAGGTAGAAAATGAGCTGTTTTCTTTAGCCGATCAACAACTACCCAGATAACATTCTGACCATGTGGCTTCGACGGTAGCTCAGTAACAAAATCCATGGATATATGATCTCACTTCCACTCAGGGATGTAAAGTGGCTGCAACTGTCTTGCCAGCCTCTGGTGCTCAGCCTTAACCTACTGGCACATCAAGCACTACCACGCAAATTCGACAATCTCCGTTTTCATGCCACTCCACCAGTAATACTCTCACAAATTCCTATACATTTTAGTACTGCCAGGATGAACTGTGTATAAAGCTCTGTGAGCCTCCTTTAGAATCGTTCTCCTAATATCATCATCCACAGGTACACATAATCTAGTGTGAAACCTCAGAACCCCATCATAAGAAATACTGAATTCCTCTCCTTGACCATCTTGTACTCTGGCTATTACCTCTACTAATTCTAGATCATTCCCCTGAGCGACTTTAATCTTTTCATATAGTGTAGGCTGCACAACTAGGATGGTAATAAATAAATAAGGATCATCCTCCACTAACTCCATGTTGAGCCTTTCCAAATCCATCAGAATTGGATGCTGAATTACTGCTGCTAACTGCGCTGTACCCTCTAATTTACGGCTCAGTGCATCAGATACCACATTAACCTTACCTAGGTGATAGTTGATGGTGTAATTGTAATCCTTGATGAGTTTTAACCATCTCTTTTGTCGAATATTCAACTCTTTTTTACGTAAAGAAGTACTTTAAACTTTTATGGTCAGAAAATATTTCATATTTCTTACCATACAAGCAATGCCTCCAAATCTTTAGTGCGTGTACCACTTCAACCAATTCTAAATCGTGAGTAGGGTAGTTCTTTTCATACTCTTTCAACTACTTGGAAGTATACGCTACCACCCTACCATGTTGCATCAATACACAGCTGAGCCCTTTCAAAGATGCGTCACTATAAATTACATAACCATCACCTCCTGATGGAATCGTTAGTACTAGTGCAGTGACGAGCCACTGCTTTAATTCCTGAAAACTCTCCTCGCATTCATCATCCCATGCAAATCTGGCATTTTTCCTGGTCAAACGCATGAGAGGCCCTGATAAGGCTGAAAACCGCTCAAGAAATCGACGGTAATAACCTTCCAATCCTAAGAAACTTCTGATCTCCTGAACATTCCTCAGCCTTTCCCAATTTACTACTACCTCAATCTTATTGGGATCCACTGAAATTTCATCCCCTAATATAACATGCCCCATAAATGCAACTTTCTTTAACCACAATTCACATTTACTAAACTTAGCATACAATTTCTTCTCCCTGAGCGTCTACAGTACCTGTCTCAAGTGTGCCTCATGATCCTCAAAACTCCCCGAGTAAACCAGTATATCATCAATAAAAACCACAACAAACTGGTTTAAATACTGGTGAAAGACTCTATTCATTAAGTCTATGAACACAGTTGGGGCATTCGTCAGACCAAATGGCATAACGAGAAATTCATAGTGCCCAGACCTAGTCCTGAAGGCTGTCTTTGAGACATCCTCTGCTTTTATCCTCACTTGATGATAACCTGATCTGAGGTCAATCTTGGAATACACTCGTGTACCCTAGAGCTGATTAAACAAATCATTTATACCGGGTAGAGGATATCTGTTCTTAATAGTTACCTTGTTTATCTCCCTGTAATCAATACACATCATCATAGACCCGTCTTTCTTCTTTACGAACAACACTAACGCTCCCCACGGTGATACACTAGGTTGTATAAATCCCTTATCCAACAAGTCTTGCAATTGATCCTTTAATTCTCCCAATTCAGCTGAAGCCATACGGTAAGGAACCTTAAAGATTGGCGCTATCCTTGGAGGTAATTTTATAGAAAAATCTATCTTGCGATTGGGAAGAAACCTAGGTAGCTCCTCTGGAAAAATATCTGGAAATTCCCTTACCACTAGTGCACGATCAAGCTTCGATTCATTTTCTGATACCTCCTTTACAAAAGCCATAGATGCCTAACTTCCGTCTAGGAGCAGTTTGCTCACTTGCATGGTGGACACTAACTGTGATGAAGCACGTACGTGTAAACCAACAAATCTGAATTTTTGCTCGCCAGGGAGTCTAAAAATTACTTCTTTCTGATGATAATCAATACTGGCGTGATTAACTACCAACCAATCCATACCCAGTATTACATCAAACCCATACATATCTAATATGATCAGGTCATCTGGTAACACTCTCTCCTGAATTTCTATTGGATAACCCCAGAGCACTCTTCAACACCTGATCACTGACCCTGACGGTGTAGCTACTGACAATTCTACGTCTAATAACTGGGTCTCATTTCCAAAAAATTTGACATAGGTCGTAGAGATAGAGGAATGAGTAGCACCTGAATCAAATAAAATAATAACTTGATATGATAGAACAGTAAAAGAACCTGTCACTACATCTGCAGCAGTCTCAGCATCGCCCGACATCAAAGCATAAACCCTCGTCGAGGCTACATTCCTCTGCTGGCCTACATGAGGCGCTTGATAACCTCCCCGATGGGGTCTGGGAGATGGGGCCTGGATCGGCAGTCTTGGTCATGCTCGTGCCATGTGGCCGGGTCTCCCACAATGATAATAAACATCTCTCCCTACCTGAAACTCTCCCAAATGTCATCTCCTGCATGTATGACACACCGTGTAGGTCAGCATACCCTGATTCCCCCAAGGTTTTGTTGTCTGTCTCTAACCTCCCCTATAACGGTCTCCTTTGCATAGGCCCCAACCAAAACCTGCCTGTAAATCCTGAGGCGTATGCCTCTTTCTTTGACTTTGAGCCATGATACCTCTTTGCATGCCATTCTCAATAACCGTAGCCCTAGCTACGACCTCCGCAAATGTCTGAGCCCGAAAACCAATAACCTGCTCAAACAAGTTCTGACTCAAACCTTCTTCAAACTTTCTTGCCCTTTTCTCTTCATCTGGTGCCAAATGTGGGGCAAATTGAGACAACTCAATAAATCGAGCTGCGTACTGTGATACTGTCATCTGCCTCTGAGCTAAGTGCATAAACTCTGCTGCCTTTGCTCTCCGAATGATAGTAGGGTAATATTGCTCGAAGAACAGCTCCTTGAATCGACTCCACGTCACCGGACTGGATCCGACCTTTGCTCCTTAATCAGTCACGTTGATCTCCACCAATGCTGTGCCTCTCCTGTTAATTTAAATGTCGCAAATACCTCCTTCTGCTCATCCGTACATGGAAGCATTGCCAATGTCTCATCAATGTCCTAAACCCAATTTTTAGCCATAATCGGGTCGGCTCCTCCAGCAAAAGATGGGCGCTTCATCCATATAAACTTCTCGATTGTGCAACTACGCTCGTCTGAGTTCTTGGCCATCTCCACCATTACCTTCTGGGTAACACTGCTCAACACTGCATCAGTATCTGCATCTCCCATATTGGAAGGTCTTGCTCCATCTTCCCAGCGTTCGTATCATTGCTTCCTCGATCCATCTTGAAAAACAAATAACACACTTTAAAGACCCCATCTCTCGTACAAACCTAATCTATTTCTTTCAACTGTAATCCCATACTCACAATTAACTACCCTCCCCGATTTTAACTCAAAATCCAATTCTGCTACCTAGACACACGACCCGACAATAGTTTACTATGACTTTCCTGAAATCGTCATCCTAGGAAAAACACAGAAACCACCATGGAAATGTTGTACCCAAATTATATAACAAACCTCAAATCCTTTCCTATACCCAGGGTAGTACTGAAGCCCCTTCTATTTGTGAGCCTGATTTGGTCGCCTAGTTGGATCATCTGAAAAATATTAAATCACTAGGATGAGACAACGCTCAATAAGACGAAATATGCTTTTACTAGCGTGTGGCAAATAAGTTACATATTTATAAAATCTGATTTAGAAATGCTGTAGATAACTGAATTTGAGAAAACATGTATAAATAATGTATTGTATAGCTCGTACCTATGTCACTTAACATAGCTGTTTTTATGAATTTTCTATGCATAATACTTCTAATATTCATAGGTACATATACTGTTTCTGTAAATATGTACATACATATAATAACTAAGACAATTTCCCTAGATGGATAACTGTATGTCATGATTTAACCCCTCATGACAGGGTTGTGTGACCCGTAGGCGGGATTTATCACTAGTTAGCCTACCAGGATAAATCACTATTCTCCGAAAGTCAGATTGGCCTCCTCAACCCTAATTGACGGGGAGCCTATCCACAACATAGGCACGATCGACTGCTGTATATCCACATACTATCTGAGTTATGTGGTTGCACCCTGTACTATAGATAGTTACGGTACCGTGCTCTGTAAACTAATCTATAACGGTCCATCAGGGTCTGATTTTATATAATACATTTCTATATAAAATCTATCTGTTTTACCATGATTCTGTATCAACTGTATTAACCATGATTCTATAAAACTCTGTATTAACCATGATGCTATAATAAACCATATTTCTGTATGAATTGTAATTTTGTATGTCATGGTTCTATGATCTGTATATCATGGTTCTGTAAAACTATATAATCATGGTACTATGAAAACTATAAAAACATCTTCCTGTTTGTATATACTGCAAAAACATCTTTTGGTACTATAACTGTGAATCATGAAATTGTAAAGACTATATTTCTGAATAAAACTATATATCTGTATAAACTGTGTATCTGAATAGCTGTAATTCTGTAATTTAAAACTGTATAATCTATATATCATGATTCTGCAGAAACTATATAATCATAGTTCTATAAAAAAGCTGTGTAGAATTATGTACTATTTCATTATTCTCATGCCACACAATATTTAAAACTCATTAAATATAATTCATAAAACTGTATAATTTCCTACTCTGAAAACCCATAAACAAATACTATATTTTACTGGTAAAAATCTTTATTTCAACTGACATAGCATATTTCCCTTACTTGATTTCTATAAAGTCCCTATAATATCTAATCTTACACACGCAGGGTTCCTCGTTCAACACCCTGAAAACAACATCTCCCAAAATAAAATTTCAGTATTTCTTTGACTATTGCATTTTCTATAACTGTAAGTAAGCCAAATACTAAATTAAAAGTCTTACCCTGAATTTGGGATGAAATTCAATATAGCCCCACCAACTATCCACCCTAGTAGATTTGAAGAGAACTTCCCTAGGAGTGTCGTGGTGGCTTCGATCGTCGATCTGATGAAGAATGGGCCCAGAATCTTAGAGAGAAGAAGCGAAAACCGAAGAGGAGAGAGAAAGTGTGATTTTTCTAAATAATCTACGCTGAAATCCAGATTTAGGGCTATTTAAGGCTATATATATATATATATATATATATTTTTTTTATATATCATTATTTCATTTTTTTACTATTTCTTTTTATTTATTTATTTATTTAATTCAATAATTTTTAATTAATTAATTAATAATTAGTCTTAACTTTTTTTTTCATACTATTTCGTTTTACTCGTTTATTTAACACATTAATTTAATAGCATAAAACTAATTAATTGATTAATAATTTTAATTAATTAATTTTTAAAATTTTTTTTCTGGGTTATTACACCAACTATATGATCTTTTATAAAAAAGTATGTAAAATAGTTTTGCTCAAAGATCTAAATCAAATAGTTATTTGCAATAATGAAACAGATATGAAATCTTTGAATAAGATATATAAAAATGAATGCTTTCAAAGATTTAAATTTTAATAAACCCTTTAAAAATTCTTCAAGTAATATATATATCTATCTCAAGTTCTTGCTCTCAAGGAATATTTAACAATAGAATTATGAGAGTATAAACACTTTAAGAATAAAGATCTATATCAAAAACGATACTTTTTTTACCAAACCTCAAAGAACACGATTTTGCTTGCAAAAATATGAGTGAATGCCCTTTGATCATGAGAGTAATGGGTGCCCTAAAATCTGAATGCAATAGTGTGTAGGCAAGAGGTTCAAACGTTGCTAAAGTACTTTTCTTCTTTGTTCTCTTCTTGTTCTTCTTTGATGTAATACTAGGGTTTTAGGTTAAAATATATAAGCATGGTCGGCAGATGGGCGCATCTTGATCGTTGGATCAATCAAGATATATTTTAGTTAAGAAAATTCTGCCCGTTGCGCGGTGGAGCGTCAGTATACCTGATAGACTTGTCGATGAGAACGTGGGTTCGCCTATAGGTGGACTGTCTATGATTTTTGAGCTCTCGGTATTTTCTCATCGACGAGAGTAGAGCATTCATCGCCAAGTGACCTTTATGAATTTGTTGATGAGGCTAGGAGGTTCGTTGATAAGGCCTCTATTTTTCATAATTATTTGCCTATAAAATGTCCATCCAACCTATAACTAATGTAAATAGATTTTTTATGAAAAGCATGAGTCCTAAAGTTAGACTATGGTCTTTTTGAGCTTCCAACTACATCATATGAGATATGTAAATATAAGTAATACTAAATACCCATTACAATTTAAAACTTAAAGCTTATTCATCCTTTTGCTTTTCTAATTCCATGGAGTGTGCCAGGTTGTATACGCTTTAAGTTCCTTATGGCTTCCATGACATCCTAACCTCTCGTGTATACTAAGCAATGATCCTGTTCATAATCTCAATGCACAAGTGAGATATTATGTGATTTGTCATTATCAAAATAAGATTGGACTCATAGAGTCAACTATCTCCTCCTTTTTGATGATGACAAATACACGGGCAAAAATAGGTTAAGTAAAACAAGGCTCCCTTTAAGATAATGCATGATTTATAATATATCAATGTAAACAAAAAATTTTTTTGCTCTAATAAATGTTCTCTCCCCCTTTTGACATCAATAAAAAAGGCATACAAAAATATACAAAGCTAAATATTTCTCCCCTTTGTTAAAAAAATTTATCTCCCCCCTTGTGTGAAGCAAGTTATCTCTCCCCCTTTCTAAATATATAGCTATTTTGTGAAATCAAATTTCATAGTGAACATACAAAAACATTTCAATTGACATTAATATAGGTAAGCGATTCAGTTCATTAAAGTTAAAAATTCATGTGTGCCTCAACAAGTATCATATATCCATAAATAACTTAACATGCAATAGCCATTACCAAATTTTAATTTAAGTTGCTCCCCCTCAGTTATGTAATCTAATATATCTCTAGGCAACTTCTCTACCGTGCATCAGGCATAGTTCACATCTAATTTGGATAAACCTATCCTCCGGAAGTGGTTTCGTGAATATATCTGTCCATTGTTCATCTGTGCACACAAAATCAAGTGTCACATCCCCCTTTTGCTCATGGTTACATAGAAAATGATGTCTAATTTCTATGTGCTTAGTTTGTGAATGTGATATAGGATTCTTTGAAATTTTTATTGTACTCGTATTGTCACACTTTATAGGAACATATTCATAGTGCAATCCATAGTCCATTAGTTGTTGCTTCATGTATAGCGTTTGAGCACAACAAGTTTTAGCCGCTATGTTTTCAGCCTCAGCTATGGATAATGCAACTGAATTCTGTTTCTTGAAAAACCATGAAACTAAGGATTGTCCTAAAAAGTGACAAGTGTCGCTCATGCTTTTTCTATCCACTTTACTACCAGCAATTCAACATCAAAATAACTAACAATCTTAAAGGAAGTGTACTTAGGATACCATAATCTAAGTTCAATAGTCCCAATAAGGTATCTAAGTATTCTTTTAACTGCTAATAGATGTGATTCTTTAGGTGTAACATGAAATCTTGCGCACAAGGATACACTAAACATGATATCAGGCTTGCTAGCAGTCACGTATAACAGGCTATCAATCATTCCACAGTAGAGCTTAACATCCACTGGTTTACCTTGCTTATCTTTATCTAATTTTGTGGAAGAGTTCATAGGTGTTCCTAAAATTTTACTATCTTCCGTGTTAAACTTCTTGAGCAAGTATTTAATGTATTTTTATTGGTTTACAAAAATCCCATGTTTTGCCTGTTTAATCTGAAGTCCTAGAAAGAAGTTAAGTTCACCCATCATACTCATTTCAAATTCACTTTTCATGCAGATGGCAAACTTGTAATACCCTGGACCCGCCACGTGGGGCTTGGAGTGTTATAAGACCAACACATATCTTTGATACCACTCACGCGGTGAAACTAATAAAATAACCTCGAACATAATACCAGAGTTCTATATTCACATTAACAAACTCATAAAATACAACCACATTCTCCATAATACAACCCATAATTTAAATATAGTAAACATAAAGTTAAATACATATTCGTTCTGATATATTCAACTCACAAAAACTACCCCGCCCTGGAGCTATCTAAGCTCGATCACCTAAATAAATTGAAAAGATTAAATCATTGACAGGATGAGGCACCTCTCAGTAAGGAAGAAATAATTTACAACAATGTGTGGCTGAAGTGTTTAATATATAATTAAAATATCCATACAAACATATTCATAATCTGATAGCAGCCAAGATAACGCATTCATAATCACACCATGGTCAATTTCTCTATCATCCAATCACATGCCCTCATACATTAATATTTTACTGATAATTCCCGATAATAGGGAAGTCTACCTACTCATACAAGTAGAATCCCTCTACTCTAGTGGTAACACCAGGGCACTCACCTTTCTCAGTAAGCCCTCAGATTATGTATCACGATAAAGTCTCCAAGAATAGGGAAGGTCACCCGCCCATTCAGGTGGCTTCCCTCTACTCTGATATGGACAAATAATTATTAGGGTACTCGCCTTCCTCAACAAGCCCTCGGGTGGAGTAATCTACTTTACCATAAATACTTAATTAAAGTTACTCACAACTAATGCAAATCACCCCACACAAAGTTCCATATATATATATGCATACCACAATCAATCAACACAGGATAGGTCACACAATCTTCAATCATACCCACACAGGGTCCATAAACATACAGAATACAACATCCACACAGAAATCTCATCCATATAGAAAATACCTGTCCACATAGGACTGTCATACATACAACATATATGTCCACACAATACTGGTCCATACAGGACTAATCAAACCACAAGTTACAAAACAAACACCACGTTAATGGTAAATAGGTAAACAACCTTCTCATACCACTGCCAATGTTTACCTCCCAATATAAACACCCATATAACGAACTCCTCTTACCACTGTAAACGTTATATGACGGATAAATCAGGTACGCTATAATGATCTCCTCATACTACTGCCAACACTATATTGCAATTTACATGAACCAAAACACAAATCAATAGCAAAACCAATTATTCAACACATCCGCAACTCCACCACAGTATACACAATATCAGTATCCGCAATCAACCAATATATTCAACCAAGCAAAAATTCACAGTCAAACAGTATTCACAATCACCATAAATTATTATTCCACAGTACTCACAACCCTTAACTTTTCAAAGTTTTTCATGCCACACAATTTTTTCCAATATATTATATATTTAAAAATAGTATTTTCAATACTAGCATAGTTCAGAAAATTATACCTGAATATGTAGAAATTATACCCAAAATTAGTTAGTTTAAAATTAATAAAAATACTGTTATAAAGTATTTCTCCTTACTTGCTCCTCGGCATTCCTGTCTAAAATCAACAAAACGAGACCCTGTATTCCAAAAATTTCAAATTCCTCAAATCTAAAAAAAATACCAATATAATACTTCTTAGGCTCCAAATACCTTAAAATAATAATAATACCTTAAATTATCTTGCTTACCCTGGTTTTGGGATGTTTCCCAAACTTCTCAAATCGAAAATCCGCTCCGTCTATATTGTAGAGAATCTTCCCAGGAGTCTCTTGATAGCTTCCGATCGTCAAATCGAGCTAAATTCGGCTTGAAATCAAAGAGAGAAGGCAGAAGAGTCATGGTTAGAGAGAGAAACATGAGGAGAAACGGTTTCTTTTGCTGAAAATATGATTTTTCCTATTTATAAGCAACTTGCCATATGGCCTCGTCGACGAGACATCTGGACTCATCGATGAACCCAAGAACACTACTTGTGGACGAAATTGGGAGCTCGTTGATGAAATTCAAAAATGTAAGAACCTCTCTCGGTAAGCCCTCGTCGACGATACATGCATACTCGACGACGAAGCCCAGAAGAATTAAGTTTTTCTATTTCAACTAGTTCGTTTGTTGATCATGAATTAAGTTACTTTCTCAATTTTTAAAGGGGGATGACTTAATCCATGGATTTTTTCATTTATGAACTAGTCTTTCATCTTGGTACCCATACTTTCTTGGGTCTAGTTGGTTAAATAAAGGATGTTTCCTTAATTCTCCATACGTGTTTAGTTTTCACACTCTTTCTCTTAAATAGACATTCACACTTTGTATGTCCATTTTTCTTACATTGATAACATATGATGTTAGTGTAGGCATTAGAAAATGTGCTAGCATAATCTTTGGATTCTTTTAAAAAATAACCCATGTAAAGATTCTTTTTATTTTCAACCCCATTAGATCCAATGCCTTCTTTGTTTAAGGACATCCTTTGTGAACCTATCATTTTGTCAAAGTTTGTCTTTCCTTTTGTGAAGTTATAAATGATCTTTTCTTTATCTTCAATTTGATTTTTGAGATCATTTATCTCTATCTCTTTCTTGTTGTCAACCTTCTTTAGTGATTTCTCTAATTCTTGAGATAATTTTCTTATTTTATCTTCTAATTTAGAAATATATATGTCTTTCTTATATTCCATAGAGGATAGGGATCGAAGGTCTTCTATCATCTTTTCATTCTTGCTTTCTAATTCTTTAATTTTCAAGTCTTTTTCTTTTTCAACAAGATTTTTATATTCTAACTCCTTTGTCATAGTTTCATTCTTACTTTCTATTTTCTTGATTCTTGAATCCTTTTCTCTTTCAACAGTTCTAAGGGATTTTAACTCTTTCATTATACCTTCATTCTTATTTTTCAATGATGTGTTTTGTTTAGTTACTTTAATTAGCATCTTATGAACTTTGTATAAATTATTTTGTAATTCATCATAAGATGGCATACACTCATCATTGGATTCATCACTACAAGAATTATTTAAAGATTTAGATGAGGAGCTTTCGTCATCATCCCATGCCATAAAGAAGGTATAAGCAACCTCTTGGTCACTTGATTCATATTCTGAACTACTTGTACTATCCCAAGTAGTGGCTTTCATGACCTTTTTCTTTTTTTTCTTAGACTCTTTCTTTAGTAATGGACATTCCGATTTTAAATGTCCAACTTTGTTGCAATTATAACATGTAGGAGTTTTATTCTTTGATTTCTTTTTGCTAATATCTTCTTCTTTTGATTCAGAGTCTTGGTTTCTTCTTTTAAATTTGTTATTCTTTCTAAGGATTTTTGCAAGTTTCTTAGATATGAATGCTAATTCATCTTCATCCATCTCTTCTTCACTACTAGAGTTCTCTTTTGAGGTTTTGAAGGCTATTGTTTCTTGGGCTTTGGTTTTACCATTCCTTTCATTCATTGTCATTTTGTATGTGAGGAGAGAACCTATTAGCTCATCTAAAGAAGTGTTTTTAAGGTTTCTTCCTTCAGTTATCGCAGTGGTTTTTGATTCCCATATAGGTGGTAGCCCTCTAAGTATTTTCCTTATCATCTCACAAGTAGTGTAGGTTTTTCCTAAGGCATTTAGGGAATTTATTATGTGAGTGAACCTAGTGTACATGCTTGTTATAGATTCATCTGGGTTCATCTTAAAAGCTTCATATTCGCTTGTAAGCATATCAATCCTATTATCCCTCACATCTATAGTGCCTTCATAAGTGACTTCTAGGTTGTCCCATATTTCCTTAGCTGCTTTACAAGTCATTACTCTATTAAATTCATTAGCATCTAAAGTACAATATAAAGCATTCATAGCACTAGAATTAACGTGCAACATCTTATGATCTAAGTCTGTCATATCATTTTTCTCCTTGGGAACTTGTTTTCCATCGACTAGTTTAAAAGGAATTTGGTCACCATCCATAACAACCTCCCAAGCTTTCCAATTCATAGTTTGAAGATAGATTTGTATTCGTTTTTCCCAAAAGGTATAGTTATGTCCACAAAAGATAGGAGGCCTAGTTGAAGATTGTCCTTCTCCAAAGGGAGCTACGCCTAAGTGAGCCATTAAGATCTTTTATAGGTACTAATTAAGATTTTCTATAACCCAGCTCTGATACCAATTGAAAAGCAAGGTGTAGTCCCAAGAGGGGGGGGTGAATTGGATTTTAAAACTTTCTTTTAATTCCTATGAGGACTTCTTCTTGGCTAATCAATTTTAGACTTGTTTGTTTAATTTACCAATCACACAAGAACTTAGTTCTTTTAATTCACAATACTATTGCTCAACCAAAAAAGTAATCAATTAATCAATTAAACCAACCAATTAAGCACAATGTTCAAACCAAACAATCATAAAACAATCAATCAAGATATACATTACAACTTAATAAAAATTCTCAACTTTTTAACTTTGTGTACAGCCCTGTTGTTAAAGCAATCCCTTTGATAATGAATTAGCTTTCTCAATCCACACAATATTCACGCTCTTCCCAATATTCAGAATTCAAATAAACTCTTAGTTAATTTATCTTTGTGATGTTAGCCAAGTAACGTACTCCCGTATGGTTTTCGCAAGATATGATTAACCAACGTATTCCCTTTCGGTTTCTGCAACTCAAATCAAATTTAGACTTTAAGTTTTAGTTTACTTGATTTCCAAATATACGTAGTATATATGATTATCAATTAAACCATCCACGTAATTTAAATGTGTTGAAAATAAAGAGTAAGGGAAAGATAGAGTGAGACTGAGATTTTTACGAGGTTCGACTTATACCCAGCCTACGTCCTCGCCTTTGGCAAAACACCAAAGGATTCACTAAACCTATTCCTTTATTGGGCAGAACAAACCTTTACACACTCCTTCAATAGGCTAGAGCCTGCATCTTCAAACTATGTACCCTCGTTCGGTCACTCGTTCAATTAAGTTAGAGCTCGCCTCTCTAAGCAATATCCCCTTGCTTAGCCAACAATCCAAACAATCCTTGGAATCTCCAATTTACAAGATACAAATCAAATAGATGTATAAAGAATGCTCTCACAAAAAGCTGATTAGTACAATTCAAAATTATATACTTCAATAAATTTCACAATGTGAAATTCAGATTGAAGCTCTAGAAATTTTTCACCATATGATTCTTTCTATGGATGAAAGAATTGATAGTTGAAGCACAATATCAGTGAGAAAATCAGTAAGACTTCAATAGACTTCGTGCAAGATGTAAGCAATAGAGAGCTTTTAGAATTTCAGAGTGCTTAAAAGAAATTTGACTGCTGAATTGAATTCTTGGTAATCAAATCAATATAACTTGATGGTATTTATAGATGTAGAAAGGTATTTAACTTGTTCACCAAGTTTACTTGGAGTAGGGTCCAAGTTTGATATTTGTTTGAGCCTCAAGTAATTGAAATTTTAAAAATATGTTCGTTGAGTATTTTAAAATTTTCGCGAGACATATGATTGTGTGGTCTCTGGCAGTCAGCTGTCCATGCATTTCAAGTATAAACTTCACAAACAACAAGGTGGTAGTCGCTTGTCATCAGGGGAGACAGTCGCCTGTCACTGAACAACCAAGTTCTTAAAACAAATCAAAAGGGTGACAGATGACTGGCAAAACACAGGCAGTCGTCGCAATTGTCGCTGACAGTCATCTGTCTAATACTTGACAATCGTCTGTCATGTTTCTATCTACTTAATTAAAGTCCTTTAACATGGCAGTTGACTAACCATTGACAGTCAGTTGCCTGTCAAACACTCATTTCTCATTTTAAGACATTTTTAATTTCTCTCTTCTTTATCGCTTAATTTGGAATATTAACTTGTTTAACTTAGAAAAATATGTTCCAAGACTTTAAAAATCAGGTCTCTAAGTCTCTTTGCCTAATGAGCTTCAAAATGATAAATCATACTTGAATCATATTTGAAGTACTTACAAAGCTTGTCTTAAATACTCATTTGATTCTTCTTTGCTTTGAGTTCTCTTTATTGCTAAGCTTCAATAATCCAGAATTTGATGTGAGCTTTCAATTTTTTATCTCTCTTAATCTTTCATCACTAATTCAAACTTTGAGCTTCATTGATCTTTGAGCTTTCCATGTTGATCACTTGAACTTTTATTCTTGAAGCTTTTTCTTTAATATCAATGCTCTCATGATCTTCAAGTTTTAATCCATGCCTTAAGCTTGATATAATCATCCTTCTTTGAAATATAAGCTTTCATGAATTCTTTAACCTTACATTCATCATTGAGTCCTGAAAAGACATCACTAAACAAAGCGTGTTAAGTTATATTTGTTTGTTAGCATCAAAACAAGATGTTAAGCCT
Source organism: Malania oleifera (assembly GCF_029873635.1). Taxonomy (NCBI): domain Eukaryota; kingdom Viridiplantae; phylum Streptophyta; class Magnoliopsida; order Santalales; family Ximeniaceae; genus Malania; species Malania oleifera. The sequence continues at coordinate 26,795,373 of NC_080421.1, forward strand.
TGTAAGGCCAACAGGTTCCTTACCAACCTTACCTACTTCAATGATTCTACCTTTTGCGTTGTCGCCAAAGGTGACGAATCCTCTATCCTTAGGTGTGATGGATGCGAACTTTGCTTTATCTTCGGTCATATGTTGAGAGCATCCACTATCCATATACCATTTATCCTTTGACGCAGACGATCTCAAGCACACCTGCAATGGATATTCAATTGACTAATTTTGGTACCCATATTTTTTTGGGTCCATGGGGGTTAGTGCTCGACTCTCCTTTGAATTTTTAGACTTTCTTAATTTTAACATCTTTGTTCTAAAAAGGACACTCAAATTTTATGTGACCTAACCTTTTACATTTAAAACATGTAGTATATCTATAAGCGTCTTTAGTTTGAACATAAGATTTTGATTCTCTTACAAAGTATCCCATGAAAAGATGTTTCTGTTTGATGTTTTCTTTTCCATTAAAACCAAGACCTTCCTTGTCAAGAGAATTCCTTTGAGCTCCAAGAAGTCTTTCAAAATTATTTTGACCCTCTATGAATTTATAAATAATTTTAGATTTAACTTACAAATTTCTTTCTAATTCAATTTTCAAATTCTTCTCTTTTATTAAAGATGTATGAGATTCATTTTGTCTTTCACACAATTTTGAAAAGTCAACTAGGAACTCAAGGCTCTCTCTAAGCTCTTTCAGAACTGAGATGTGAACCATAGGTCCCAGTTTGATACAATGGACACTGGTTGTTGATTTAGGTGTAATCCCAAGAGGGAGGTGAATTGGGTATTTAAAAAATTACTTAAGATTATTGTATCACTTAATTCCTAATTTAAGGTTTAACAAAATAATCACAAGTTAGGGATTACTTAGATTTCAATTTATTACACTAACTAATAAAATTAATTAAAATTAATATCTTAATAAGCTCTGTGATACCCAATTAATTCTCAAGTGCACGTAATATTTAGAAACATACATACATATAAGATTGACAATTAAACGCAAGTGAAAATTAAAAGGAGATGAGGGAAGAGAGATGCAAACCCATATTTTTACGAGGTTCGGCCTACCTCGGCCTACGTCCTCGCCTTTAGCAACTCACTCAAGGATTCTACTAATCCATTCCTTTAACTAGGACGGAGCTTCCCTTTACAGTCCGTTGCTTACAAGAGGCGTAGCTTCCTCCTCACCCGGGTTCACAACTTGAACCGTCAATACAATAATATGATTACAATTATCCACAACTCAAATGCTCCTCAACAAGCTAATGAGTACAATTAAATCCTAATACATACTCAAATGATATAACTTGAAGCTCAATGCAGTGTATGTAATATGATCAATGGAATTATTTTGCAATAATAATTTATTAATCTTTGTATAAATATATGTATGACTATTATGCTTCAAAGATTAAATCCAACTATTTGATCTTCATAAAAAAAAATATATGTAAAACAGTTTTGCTCCAAAGATCTAAATCAAATAGTTATTTGCAATAATGAAATAGATATGAAATCTTTGAATAAGATATATAAAAATGAAAGCTTTCAAAGATTGAAGCTGTAATAAACCCTTTAAAAATTCTTCAAGTAATATATATATATATATATATATATATATATGAAGATCTCAAGTTCTTGCTCTCAAGGAATATTTAAAAATAGAATTGTGTGAGTATAAACACTTTGAGAATAAAGATCTATATATCAAAAACGATACTTTGTTTACCAAACCTCAAAGAACACAATTTTTCTTGCAAAACTATGAGTGAATGCCCTTTGATCGTGAGAGTAATGGGTGCCCAAAAATCTGAATGCAATAGCGTGTAGGTAAGAGGTTCAAACGTTGCTAAAGTACTTTTCGTCTTTGTTCTCTTCTTGTTCATCTTGTTGTTCTTCTATATAAAACTAGGGTTTTAGGTTAAAATATATAAGCATGGTCGGCAGATGGGCACATCATGACCATTGGATCAATCAAGATATATTTTTGTTAAGAAAATTCTGCTTATTGCGTGCTGGAGTGTTAGTATGCCCGACAGACTCGTCGACGAGTGCATACGTTCGTCGATGAGTGCACACATTCATCGATGAGTGTTCAACACTCATTCATCGACGAGAACATGGGTTTGTCGATGGGTGGACTGTATGAGATTTTTAAGCTCTTGGTATTTTCTCGTTGACAAGATTAGAGCTTCCGTCGCCGAGTGGCCTTTATGAATTCATCGATGAGGTCAGGAGGTTCGTTGATGAGGCCTCTATTTTTCAGAATTATTTGCCTCTAAAATGTCCATCTAACCTAAATCCAATGTAAATAGATTTTTCATGAAAGGCATGAGTCTTAAGGTCAAACTAAGGTCTTTTTGAGCTTCCAACTACATCATATGAGATATGTAAATACAAGTAATACTAAATACCCATTACAATTGAAAACTTGAAGCTTTTTCAACCTTTTTCTTTTCTAATTCCATGGAGTGTGCCAGGTTGTATACGCTTTAAGTTCCTGGGCTTCCATGACATCCTTACCTTCCGTGCATGCTAAGTAATAATCTTATTCACAATCTCAATGCACTGGTAAGATACTATGTGATTTGTCATTATCAAAACGGAATTAGACTCATAGAGTCAATACTGGTACTCCATGAAGTCTAACTATCTCCTGGATATACAACTTGGCCAACCTATTCATGGGGTAGTTAGCCTTGTTTAGAAGAAAATAGGCAGTCTTCGTTAACCGGTCAATAACTATCCATATGGTGTTTTGCCCATGCAATGCTAGTGGCAACTCCGTGATGAAATCCATAGAAATGTGTTCCCACTTCCATTCGGGAATATGAAGTGGTTGCAATGGTCCTATTGGCCTTTGATGCTCAACCTTACCTGTTGGCATGTCAGGCATTGCTCCACGTATCGAGCAATTTCTCTCTTCATATTGTTCCACTAAAAGGATTTTCGTAGATCTTTATACATTTTAGTGTTTCCTGGATGCACTGTATATAGGGAACGATGCGCCCCTTCTAGAATAGTTCTTTTAATCTCAGCGTCATCAAGTACACATAACATGGTACGAAATCTCATAGCTCCATCGTCTGAAATACTAAAATCTTCCCCCAATCCACTCTGCTCTTTATCCATGATCTTTACTAACTTTGCATCTTTCATCTGAGTAGTCTTAATCCTTTCCAATAAAGTTGGCTAAAGTACCAGATTAGTAATAAATGCCTAGTGATTTCCCTCCACTAGCTCCACACCAAGACTTTCTAAACCCATCCTCAAATGATTCTCATGCTCCTCGGGGCTCTTTGAATAAACGAAAATGTCATCAATAAACACCACCACAAACCGATCCATATACTGATCGAAGACCCTAATCATCAGGCTCATAAATGCAGCAGGAGCATTAGTCAGTCCGAATGGCATAACCAAGAATTCATAATGGCCATACCTAGTTCAGAATGCAGTCTTTGGAACATCCTCTGCCTTGACCCTCACCTAATGGTATCCAGATCAAAGATCAATTTTTTTAGAAAGCTTGTGTTCCCTAGATTCGGTCAAACAGATCATTAATTTAGGGTAGCGGGTATTTATTCTTAATCATCACCTTGTTAATTTTCCGGTAGTCAATGCACATTCCCATCGACCCATCTTTATTTTTAACAAAAAATACTAGTGCACCCTACGGAGACACACTGGGTCTGATGAACCCCTTATCCAACTACTCTTGCAACTGTTCTTTTATATCTTTTAACTCCATTGTAGCTATTCTGTACGGAGCCTTAGAGATCGATATTGTTCCCGAAGATAGGTCAATAGTAAAATCCACCTCACACTCGGCAGGTAACCCCGACAAATCCTTTAGAAACACGTCAGGAAATTCCCTCACTATCGGGATATCCTCCAGCTTTAGTTCTTTTATCAATGCCTTTTTCACACAAGCCAGGTAACCCTGACACCCTTACAAGAGTAACCTTCTAGCCTGCATGACTGACATAATCGGTGGTGAGGCGCGCACGCATGACCCCAAAAATCTATACTCCTGCTCCCCAGGAGGTCTGAACACCACCTCCTTCATGTAGTAGTCAACACTGGCATAGCCGAAAGCTAACCAATCCATTCCTAGAATCACCTCAAATTCGTACATGTTGAGGACCACCAAATTAGCAGGCAACTTCCTTCCCTGAATACTGATAAAAAAATCCTTAAGTACCCTCCTACACACCACTATGGTTCGTGTCGATGTAGCCACTGAAAAATCGACGCCCAATGGCTGAGCTTCTATCCCACATAATTTAACGAACTCCCGAGCTACGAATGAATGTGTCGCCCTTGAATCAAATAACACAATAGCTCTATGTGACAAAATTTAAATAGTATATGTCACTATGTTATTGGCGTCCTTTGCATGTCTCGGTGTAAATGCATACACCCATGCCAGGGAGGTGTTCCTCTTCTGGTTACCTCGGGGTGCTTGGTTGTTTCCCAAGAATTGTCTAGGAGTGGGAGCACTACTCAGTGGCACGCGATAATCTCGCGCCATGTGGTCGAGATGACCACAACGATAGCAGGTAATTACCTTAACTCGACACTCTCCTGAATGTATCCTATAACATCGAGGGCAAGTAGGGGGTGTTGGATTATCCTGAGGAACTTGGTGTCCCACTACTTACCGCTAGCCCATATCATATCTCCTCCACTGCCCCTGGCTGGTACTCGCCTGAATTCAGGAGGCGGGGGCCTCTTCCTCTGACTTTATTCTCCTGTACCCCTCTGCCAACTTTTCTCTGCTACGATGGCTTTATCTACCAGCTCTGAAAAATCCCGCACTTGTAAAATTGCCACCTGTTCATATCTTTCATGTATCTATCCTCTCTCCAACCTTTGTGCCTTTCTAAACTCATCTGGGATTATAAATGGGGTGAAATGAAACAACTCCATGAACTTAGCAGCATACTATGGCATTGTCAGTTCACCCTGGGTCAAATTCAGAAACTCCTCCATCTTAGCATCTTTAACGGAGGCGAGGAAGTAGCGGTCAAAATATATCTCCTCAAAATGTCCCCAAGTCAGTGCTACGGGTACTGGTCTCTACTCCTCTAGGAGCTTCACCGCTCACCATCATCGCTCGGCATTACTTGTCAGCTTAAATGTTGCATAGAGAACTTTCTCCTTGTCAGTGCAGTGTAATACTGCTAGGATTTTCTCAATCTCCTACATCCAATTCTCTGCCATAATCGAGTCGGCACTTCCTGGAAAAGCCACAGGATTCATCTGAGTGAACTGCTCTATAGTGCAGCCCTGATCTACTGGTGGGTAACCCTACTCCCTGGAACTCCGTGTTATCTCTGCCATAACTTGCTAAGCCATGTAATGCAGAACTTGATCTGAGTCACAGGCACCCAAACTAGAAGCCCCCACATGGCTACTAGCTCCAGCATTCGTGTTATTATTTTCGGGGTCTATCCTAAAAATGGAAAAGAAACAGTCTTAGAATTTCAATATCTTAATGTGACAGGTACTATTATCTAACTAAGAAAATAATTTAACATTTCACATCTTCATTGTAAACATCAACATGCAACTAAGACACAAAACAGTCAACGGTTTTTCTAAGACCTCCAAAACCGTCGACATAAAACCTAAGATCCCAAGGGCCTATTTTGAGGAAACCATTGACGGTTTTTCCCCTGCCACACAAAACCATCGACGGTTTGGCCCAAGACCCTTCACTAATCCTACACTTAACCATTTCAAGGACCAAACCTCTAATCCACAAAAATTCTGACCAATCCAACCAACTAACATCTCAAATTCCAGTCTCTCCGCTAAAAAACAAACACCATCAATGGTTTGCCGTAATTTTCCTGAAACCGTCATTGCAAGAAAATCATAGAAGACCATGAATGGATTCCTGCTTCCAGGCTTCAAGACAAAACCTCAAATTCCTATCTTATTCTCCAATAATATCTTACTAGAATCCTGATCTACCCATTTCCTGCCCTAATCAAGTTCCATTCCTATACTCTGGTATTTTTATCCACTAAAGTTTGCAGAACCTAGCAACCTAGGCTCTGATACCACAATTGTCACGCCTCTAAAATAATATTCCATTATACACATAATCATGACATCATCATGCGATGACTCTGAAACCATAACGATGACATACCAAACCCGGAGGGTCCAGAGTACTGTATATCGTACATACATTTCTAACACCATATTTGTTTTAACATGTAGCAACGGAAACATAAAACTCCCTAATACAATACCAGAGTTCTAATACCATCAAAATACACACATATTTCCCCAAAAATCCATAATATATCCCAAAATACACCAAGCATAACCCTGTCTCGCAATTACTTATCCTGATTACAATATCTAAGTCTCCTCTACCTCTAAACTAGCTAAGCACGACTTCCTGAATTTCCTGAAGTATTTAAAGTTAGTGGAGTGAGACACCTCTTAGTAAGACAAAATAAATTATTATTAGTGTGTGGCAACATGAGTTTTAATATATTATAATACATTCATTTAATAATTAATTTAACTGAGAAATCATAAAAACTATACTTATAAATACACACACACACACACACACACACACACACACACACACACACACACACATATACATTTGCGTTCATATATTTTTCTAAAAAAAATGCTCGTACTTAATAAGTTTCTCTGTGTAAGAAACACAACATATTTGTTAATGCAGAATCATCATGTCTGTAATGAGGAACCAACCTGAGTGGACATTCTTATATCACCGTCATGTAATAACCCCACATGACCAGGTTGTGTGGCCTGAAGACGAGACTTAACCATGGCTGGACTACCAAGCTAATTCAAATTGCACTCGTCTCTAGTACGATTGCCCTACCACAGCCTGGTCCGGACCTAGGGCCAGTCAACATCTCTCCGCAGGGCCAATCGACTTCCAGTACCAACACTCTCCCTGAGTAGTGTGGTTGCACTAACTCATTCACTAGCAATGGTACCATGCTCTCATGTACATCACTAGTCCATCCGGTTTTTTATTTCCACATCTTAGTATATAAACTATTATTTCATTTCTTGGTATAATACCGTCATCACATATCTCAGTATAAAAAATATCATGTCTGTATTTCGGTATAAAAATTGTCATCACATATTCTAATATAAAATCATATTTCATCATTTTACAATATCTACCATATTTTCTGTAGTAACCTGAACTCAAAAAAATAAAAGAAAATAAATTAAAGGAAAAAGGGAAAATAAAAGAAAGGGAAAAGAAATTTAAAAAGGGCATCAAGCAGGGACTCGTCGACAAATTTGCTCATCTTGTCGACGAACATCCTTATGGGTTTCGTCGATGAGTGCACGTGTCTTGTTGATGAGGAATTACTAAGAGTAGGGAAAATTTAGGTTTTTAAATGCTTCATCGATGAACATGATGACCTTGCCGATGAATATTCTTCTTGGCTTCCTCAACGAACCTTTTAAACTCATCGACAAATGCCACGTTATAAATAGGCTTTGGATCTTTTTCTTCCGTGAATTTTTTCTCCTCTCTTGTTTTCTTTCTCTAAGTTTCAGTTTCCCTACCTTCTTTCTTCAAATCCAGCCCGAATTTAGCCCGATTCAGTGATCAGAAACCACCACGAGGTTCCTGGGGAGTTTCTCTTCAAGTTTGCCAGAGCATAAACTTGATTTGGAGTTCTTGGGCACCACTCCAAAACCAGGGTAGGTAGGATATTTTTAATATTAAATTAAGTATTAGGAGTGTGTGACCTAGGAGATGTTAAATGATAAATATCCTAGGGTTAAACTAATTAAGTTAGGATTTTTAGAATACAGGGTTTCGTTTTCTATTCGATTTGGGCAGAATCTCAAGGAGTAGGTAAAGGGAATACTTTATAATAGATTTTTATTAATTTTAAACTGGTTAATATCGAATATACAATTTTATATATTTATGTATAATTTTCTAAAAGGTTTAGGCATTTGGATCAAAAATGATTTTGATTATATACCATATTTGGGAAAAATCGTGTGGCATGAAAATAACTTTCATAATTATATGGTTGTGAGTACCGTTTGATTATAATTATTGGTTACTGTTTGGGTTGCAAATTATGATTGGTTGTGATGCGGTTTGGATGAATAAATACTATGAACTTGAATGCATTGATCTGTCTACATGAATTGGATGTGTATTGTTCTATGGTTCATGTAAATTGCGATATAGCGTTGGCAGTGGTATGAGGAGGTCGTTATATTGTTCCTGATATAAATCGCCATATAAAGTTGGCAGTAGTATGAGGAGGTCATTATATAGGCATTTATATTAAGGGGATAAAACATTGGCAGTGGAATGAGGAGCTTTTTTTACCAATTTACTATGAACTGGGTTATGTGTGTGGATTTGTAACCTACGTGGTTTAGAAGCTTGTATAGTAACAACTGTGTGGATGGTATTCTTGTGTCGTTGTGAGTCCTGTGTGGACGATATTCCTGTGTGGATGTGAGTCCTGTGTGGACTATATTTCCTACGTGGATATGGACCCTGTGTGGGTGTGAATGAAGTGTGTGTGTGTGTGTGTCTTGTGTGGATAGGTTATGATATGCGTGTATACGTGGATCTCTGTGAAATGATTAGCATTGGATGTGTGTAAATTTAATTGCATGAATATTTATAGCAAAGTAACACTCTCCGCCCGAGGGCTTACTGAGAAGTGAGTGCCCTGATCAGTATCAGTTGTGGCTACACCTAATTAAAAAGGTAAGGTTACAAATGGAATCAGAGCAGAGGGGTGCTACTTGTATGGGCGGGTAATCACCCCGATCCTCGGAAACTTTTGCTGTAAATATTGGCTTGTTTGTGTGACTACAGTATGTATGCGTTTATTAATTGTTGTTGATTATTAAATGACAGTATTTTATATTTTATTAAAACTCTTCTGCCACACACTGTTATAGATTATTTCTTCCTTACTGAGAGGTGTCTCACCTCGGCGATTTATTATTCTTTTTAGGTCTTTCAGGTGATCGAGCTTAGAAAGTTCCGGGGTGGGGTTTAGTTTTGTGAGTGGTTGAAAGAATAGATTTATGCAAAGTTCTATGTTTCATTATTTTTCATTTCTGGTTATGTGATAGGGAAAATTTGGTTACACTCCTTCATGGGTTTGTATATATGTATATAGTATTCTTGTATTTTATTTGAGGTTGTTTAATTAGCTCTGCTGCATGAATGGTATCAGAGACGCGTGATTGGTCTCATAACACCCTGAGCCCCACTTGGCGGGTTTGGGGTGTTACATTTTCAATATTTCCCATAAACCAGTATAAATCACATTTCATCATAAAATATTCCCACATGTTTATTGTATAGTAACAAAACCATTTCTCATGTCACACAAATTGGAGATTTAGTATTTCTTCATTCATTCCCATCAAATCCAAAAAAAAACCTTTTTGAATTGGATGGGTTGATTTCTTGATGAATCGTAGGATAAAAAAGACCTTTCTTATCAATTTTATCAATTAGTAGATTATTATTAGTCCCAGTTTTAGTATTTTTATTACTGCTGGTATCGATATCGATCCAAGACTCAATATCTGAATCGCCCCATCTATCCTCCTAAGGAAAAGTTTGGTTTCAAGCCTTGATTCAAACAGGAGGAGTACGCCGCTAATATGCCTTGGATGATCCATATCTCAGGGTCAGGCGCTGATGAGCACATTGAACTATCCATGTGGGTAAGAGCCCTCATAGCCCAGGCACAACGACACAATTATTAGGGGCGCGCTCTTCCACTGAGCTAATAGCCCGTCATGCGGGCCTCCCACTGAGGCCCGCTATGCCAAAAGCGAGAGAAACCCCATCCCTCTATTTACTTTTTACGTCCCCATGTCACCACAAGGGAGGGATGTAAAAAGGAAATAATGAACTCATGAGCTTGGTCTTACTTCACCGTAAATAATATTTCATAATATAATAACTGCCTAGAAAAATATATGATAATCCAAAACCACTATTTTCATATGCTTGATAAGTCAGAAAATCATATACAATATTTTCATATTCTCATGCTTTAAATTAATCAGTTAATTTCCAAAATGCCTGACATAATTTATTCCCTTTACCTGTTACTGAGAATGTGCCTGCAAGGATCCTAAATTGACGCCTGCGGCGTTCGGAGCTCAAAATCCTATAATTATATATTTTAGTTTAATTAGCTAAATCCTGGAATAATTACTATCCTAACATGCCTAGGCTCACATGCTCCCATTAACCGGTTAAATTCTAAAATGACAGACATAATTTATTTTTCTTACCTTAACTTTGGAGTGGTGTCTAGGATCCCCAAACCACAAATCTGTTCCGATTAAAACGTTGGTGGCTAAAAATAGAACCCAGGGATATTTTTCATTCTTCAATCAATGCACATTTAGCCGAAAAATTGAGGAGAGAGAAAGAGTTGAGGAGAGAGAGAGTGGCATGAGAGAGAGAGAGAGAGAGAGAGAGAGAGAGAGAGAGAGAGAGAGAGAAGAGATGGCGTTGGTGGGATCTCTCAGGATCTCAGTTGAAATTGAAATTCAATTTCATCAGGAAGCATCCTGATGTGTATATGTATTATTTAATTAATAATAATTATTAATTATTTAATTTTATTTTATTTAATCTAGTTTAATTTAATTTAATTTAATTTTTTTAGGATCACTACAGCTCATTTAAGCCTTTCCATCCTGAATTGTGATCAATTTCTTATCAGGTGTTTTAATTAGTATTTCAATCTCAAGGTAGACTTTAAAACGTGGGACAAAACGTAAGCTAAGGATACATGTTTCTAGAAGAATAGTAAAACTAAAACTAAAAAACCCTCCATAAAATGACATTTCTGCTCCTAATGGTGCAAAAAGTTGATTGAACTTGTATAATGACCCCAAAAATATATATATATATATATATATATGTATATATATATATGTATATATATATATATGTATATATATATACATGTATATATATATATATATATACATGATTAAAAAAAGATTTAAAAAATTTAAAATTTAAAAATTATTAATTAATTAAGTAAATAATAATTAATTTATTATATAATATAATATTATATATATATATATATATATATATATATGTAACGTGAAGGATCTTGATCCTTGAGGAAACAATTACATTATTGCCCCTCTACAACTTCTCTCCACCTCTCAAAATTCTCTCTCTCTCTCTCTCTCTCTCTCAACTTTTCTGCCATTTCTCTACCAAATTGAAAAATGAATATCATTCTCGGGTCCCAATTTCGATCCTCAAAGATTTGACCGGGGAGATTTTGTCTTCTGCACGCCATAGGCACCACTCCAGGGTAAGAGTAAGTGGACTAGATTATGTCAGGTTCTTATTTTAAAAATCTAACAAAATAAATTTGAGTATATGATTATGGGGATATTATTTCAGTTTTTATGCTAAAATTTAGCCGATTAAATTTGAGTATATGATTATGGGGATATTATGTCCGTTTTTTTTTTTTTAAAATTTAACAGATTAAAGTTGAGTATATGATTATGGGAATATTATGCTAGCTTTGATTTAAATATATTTGAATTAAATTATACTACTAGGATTTGATCACATTTAGGGTTTTTCAAAATATATTGGGGATTAAATTTAAATATAAGGAGTTGATCATGCCAACATTTTTTTATTTATTTAAATCTACCAAATATATATAATTGCACAAGCAAGCTATGGAATTTTAATTATTATATAAATTGTGTGGCATGAGTTATTTTATTACATAATTGAGCAAATTTAGAATTTTATGGTATTATATTTATTACGTGATTTATGGCAAATATTGAGGCAATTTTATTACAAATTTATTTGTTGAGAAAATGATGAAATTATGATACTATTTTATTGCATAAATTGCATTTATATGTTTTGAGAACCTTGATGGGCCGGATGTGGTGGATGCTTGGTACCGTAGCTACAAAGGAATATTAGTATAACCATACTGTTGTGAAAGTGTTGACAGTCGATAGTTAGTTTGGCTTAAGTAGGGTTGTACCCACGTGTTTCTGGAACCAGGATGTGGTAGGCAAACTGATCTTAAAGACATAAACTTTTGACTTAGCTTTGGTCGGCCACCCAATGCTAAATCCAATCTTCGGACCACACAACCCATCATGGGGGTTAAACATGACATTCATCAGTTAGAAGCTGTTCTTTTATACATATTTTTGTATTTATGGGATTATGGCCACTTAATGGGCTTAATGCTGTTTTGAAGAAAAGTACGTATATTGATATACGTGATCCACATGTTACAATGAAAATTTTATTATAGAAATATATGTGGTTCTTCGTTTATAAATGTGGTTTTAACAATTGAATTATTAAATTTATTATTTTTATATCACAACTCATTTTAGCCACACACTAATAATAATCTAGTCCTTACTTACTAAGAGGTGTCTCACCCAATTATTTTCATACATTTCAAATACTTTGAGGAGCCTAGCCCAAATCAGAGTAGCGTAGCAGAAGCGTGGGTGGGGTTAGAAAGCGCAATTTAGATTAAATATGAAATTTTGTATTCTTATATATTTTAGAATTTCTAAGGATGAATTAAATTTGATATTATTTTAATGAGGTTATTAAGTACTCTAGTATAATAAATTTGAGGTCTTTCGCTGTATAAAATTTGGGTTAATATAGTTGGTTTCACAGCAAATATTCGAGTTACTTCAGTTGATATCAGAGCAAATTTTTGGGTCACTACAAATTGTTTCTCTGAACAAGCTACCTACATACCTTATTAGGATTAGGTCATATTGTAGTTCAAGACCTTATTGAGTTCAACAATTCATTTGAAGTATTGGTACGTACCAATCATGTCAAGACTTTCCTTTTGGACTGTAATGTAGGCCAGTGCTACTGACTAAAGAAGAAAAGGATTTATTAAGGCCCAAAGTCATCAATTTTATCAAGGTAACATTGGTCCAAGATCACCTATGAAGTATGCCCCTAATCATTCCACTTTATTCTTTTTTCCCTTTCTATTATTTTACTATATCCTTTGTTTTTTCCTTTTTTTTTTGGAGGGATTTTAATTCTCCTTTTCATCTAAGCTCTCCCTTCTTTTCCTTAGGATCCTCAGGTGGCTTTATACCAATCTTCTTTAAATTGACCCAATGTGGGGGGTGATCTTCTGATGGTGTATTCAAGAAATTATTTTTTTTCAAGCTTGATAGGGCTAGCCAGGAATTTCTTATTTGATTTTGGGTAGTAGAAAGATGGTTGGCTTGCCATTCTTTTGGCAGACACTAGGGGCCTCAAACCTAGGGTGAATTTTTGATACACTAATTTTGAGAAAATTTTGGTTTAAAATTAAGGCTCATAGTAGGTTTACTAGTGGTCAATCAATGCATTATTTGGTTCTTTTGGTTATATTGGTTGGCCAAAGGCCAAAGATGGCCACCCATAATTTGATCAAAACACTGCCATTATGCCTATGAGACTCTAATCATAATTAATATTTATAGGGCAAGAAACTTTACTCATTGATTTCATTAAAAGGTACACATTATATCACGCATAATTCTTTTTACAGCATCTATATTGATAGGATTTGACAGGTCATCTCTATTCATATCGACTAACAATAATGTTCCTCTTGAGAATGTCTTCTTTACAACATAAGACCCTTCATAGTTCGGAATCCATTTCCCACTGGGATTCGTATAGTTTGTCAAAATCCTTTTCAAAATTAGTTCTCCTTCCTAAAACTATCGAGGCTGCACCATTCCCAATTTAGGTGTTGAAGTGGGTTCTTTACCAGGCACCATTTGTTTTCCCTCAACAATCTTAATATTTTAAGCAGTAGGCCTACCTTTATTTTTTTATTTTTTCCTTTTATTTTTTTATTTTTTTTTATGCTTTTGCCTCATTGACTAGATTCCTAAAGCCAACTATCGGCTCTAGGTCTTTCGCACTAGTAAAACCATTTATTGTAGTCTTATACAAAACACAAGCAAAACAATACAATATTTGACAAAAGTGATAGGTAAAGGATGATGTATGAGATGAGACAGGTGTACTGAAATGCATTTCATTTCATTCAAAATCAAAATAATCTAAACAGAAAGAGTTTTTGGGACACTGCTTTCTTAAGAAAAGACAAGAATGAGGGAATTCATAGACATTTTGGATTACATTGATCTAGCCACCACTGAGTGCTCAAGCACATGCCAATTATTCAATTCAATATCTACCGAGGCGGGGTAAACCCATTTTTCCACTGTTAGGTTGATCCACCACTGAAATTGATGATTGATCGATCTTTTGTCCTAGCATGGGACTCTACCAGCTAAGCATCCATTCACTTCTATAAAAATTTCCAGAACAAACTACATTCTTGTATTGAAAATTCTAGTCCTTCTTGACAACAATAACAGTGTTATACTGCATTGCTGAGTGCCCCTTCTTTCAACATTCTCACTTGGTGTAATTGTTCAAAAACCTAATCCATTAGGATTCAAACTTGCCCTATCCTTTTTCTATTGTCTTCACTATTTCCCTTTCCTATAGCATTTACCACATCCCTATATGGTCAAGCAGTGGATTACTACCCACATTGGGTTCTTTTTCTCATCAAAAGCCAACAACCCTACATCCCTCTAGGCTTGTACTCTGTATTTAAATGGCCAACACATTTTAATCGAATGACCTATCACCCTCGCATGATATTCATATTGGGCATTGGGATCATACCCTCTTGAACAAGAAGGTTACAATAATGATCCTAGTATTGGGGCAACTAGCTGACTTTTCATAATTATGGAAACAATTCTCCATAAGTCATCAGGATGAGCTAAATTTTCATTCTCTTTGTTTCCCTTTGAAATCTTCTTTTTTAGGCTTGGACATTCTGCTGCCTAAGAGTAAATGATGAGTCCAAAGAAACCATTTATGATCACACAATTTGTTGTACTATACTGTTTACCACAAGGTTATACACTTTATTGTCATTAATCCATCTGACATTATTTTCTCTGTAAAGGCAATCTTGTATTGCTTGTACTTCCCCATCATTTCTTTGTGCCCACTCCATTTTTTGTTGCTCCTTGCTCAATATTAGAGTTACCCATCCTTCCCATATTGAATACTCCTTTGATTCTTTCTCTAGTAGTTACCAAGTCTGCAAAACTTTGGGGAGTGTTTCCAATAAGATATCTGATGTATGGATCCTTAACGGTGTTGACAAATAAAGAGATCACTATTTTATCCTCAGCCAGAGGATGCACTTGTGTTGCTACTTACCTTTACCAATAAACATACTCTTTGAATGACTCACTTGTTTTCTTCTCCTTGTTTTGTAAAATTAGCCTGTTATGAGCCAGTTTAATTACATGCCTATACTAAGCAATGAAGACATGAGCCAAATCTTTCTACGTGCGAATCCTTGTACGATATAGTTGGATGCATCATCCCGTGGCTACTCTGATCAAGCTATCCTAGAAACAGTGGATGAGAAATTTATCATCATTTGAATACGCAACCATTTTATGACAATATATCTTCAAATAGGAAATTGGACACCTGAATCCATTGAATTTTTTGAAATTTGGGGCTTTGAACTTCGGAGGTAGAAAAACATTGGGCACCAAACACAAATCAAATGTAGCAACTAATCCAAATACATTTATACCTTCCACAACTCACAAACATTCTTCTAATACCTCATATTTACGATTTTCCTCAAAGCTAGGGGCTTGTTCTATAATAGTTTCTATAATTAGCCCCCTTCCTTCAGTATCATAAATTATAATTGTTGGCCTTAGAGTCGAGTCTGGAGGGGGGGGGGGGGGTGAATAGGCTCTTTTGCATATTTTTTCTTTTCTCTATAAAATAATAAATCTTGGAAAGATGCAAGCAATAACATCACAATATATAAAACGTAAACCATGCACAAGATATAAATGAAAAAGTATAGGGAAGAGAATATTGAAAAATGATATTAACGTGGTTCATCCCCTTGCCTACATCCACTCCTTGAGACACACTCAAGGATTCTCAATCCACTATCAACCTCTTTCACCGATGGAGAAGCCTTTACATACGGGAATAAATCCCCTTCACTCACCCAGAGCCTTTCAGCAAGGTTCACCAAGAACCCTTGCAATCAGGTTCACCAAGAACCTTCACTTGGGAACTAATCCCAATTGCTCACAAAGAGCCCTAATAAGCGAACCAATCCCTATTGCTCACAAAGAGCCTAAATAAGGGAACCAATCCTTATTGCTCACAAAGAGCCTAAACAAGGCAACCAATCCATTTAGTACTTGGTTCACAAAAAACCCTTACAAGATGACTATGAATTACAAACAAAGCCCCTTGATTCAGTGGATATTTAATAAAATACAAAACAATTCCTAATCTCTTAAGAAATGAATCACAACAAATATTAGAGAGAAAAAGAGATTTTGAGCACAAAAATGATGAACTAAAATGCGGGGTGTTTTGGAATGATAATCACTAAATGTTAATTACTAAGATCAATCTTTAAACAAGTCCTTGGACTTGTGTTTATAGGAAAATTGGGTTACTAGCCATTAAATGGTCGTTGGGCTAATAAAATAATTTAATACTTTGGAAACTAGTTGTTTTATGGTCGTTGGGGTTCAAAACCCGATACAAACCATGGATGGTTTCCTCAGGAAAAAACCCATTTAGCTTTTTGCTTGAAACTGTCAATATACCTAGCCAAACCATCGATGGTTTGCCCTGTTTCTTCAATATCTTGATTTTAAGGTGCATGAAAGAGATTTAAACCCAACCGGGACCAACTCTTTAAAAGAATATAATACTAATATGATTTAAAACTTGTCCCATATAAAAATACATTTGAGTATAGTATATTTTTGTTAAACTCTTTGTTTTTTCTTTGAAAACCATGAGTATAAAACTAATGACTTAGCGAAATCCTATATACTCTTATGTCCTAGTATGTACATGCAATTAGCTCAACTCTTGCTAAATAAACATGTGTAAAATAGAACTACAAGAGTTACAACAACAAGAGTTACAACAAATACTATTTCAAGCACTCCCCATTACATATGTTTCTACATTAGCTTCCATTGGTATGTGCTTGAACTCTTTTGATTGAGTGTCCTCTTGATCTTTGCCTATTTGAGTGTTCACTCGATCTTTGCCTATGAGAATGTTCACTTGATCTTTGCACAAAACCCATATCTATGTGATTTCGCCTCTTATACCTACCACAACTTAGTATGCTAAGATTAGTTTAACTAAGAATCACTAATAGGTTGTTATCATCAAAATACAACAATTAAGATCATGTAGGCACTTAGGCTAACAATAATAAGTGGAGACTGTGTATTTTCATTCCAAGCTTATTCATACCCTAGAGCTCTATGCAACCCTAACACTCCTAGTACCAATGGGTTTGAGTTCGGTCCTGAGCCCATCATCACATTCGCTGGCTACGTGGGAGGGTGTTTATTGATCGGTGTGAACTCTGGTGGAAATAAAGGATCATCCTCAGTTACGGGTTCTAGTTGTTGTACGACCTACCCTTTATTCATATCAGCAAACATTTCCATTAGCTTATTCATTTGATCTTTGATTTCTTGGATGTTGACTTTATGAGTCCTATCCCATTTTGATTATGATAAATCAAAAGTATCTCACTCGCGCATCAAATGTTTGAACAAAAATTTCTTTTAGAAGGCACAAAATGTCGAGGTACAATGAAAGCCATGAGGAACTGAAAGCTCACATCACCTGGCTTGCAGCATGGCAAAGTGAAGAGCAAGGAATGAAGATGTTTTATTTTGAATGTAATGTATTAATTTTGGACTCTAATTGCATATCTTGCATGATGTGATTGGACGCTCAATAAGGACCCTTGATTGACCTTAAGGAACCAAAATGTTTTCATGAAAAACCTTTTTCACAAAAGGTTTGAAAAGTTTTTAGGTCAAAAGAGGGCCAAAATCATATTTTTTACTAAGCCCAGTCGACCAGCCAAGAAGGCCCAGTCGACCAACCCTGTCTTTCGCCCAGAACTCAAAATTTACAAAGGCCTAGTCCACCAGCCTTTATGGCCTAGTTGACCGGACCATACACACAACCAATTACAAAAGGCCCTAGTCGAGCAACCACATTTATACCTGTTGAAGTCCAGTCGACCGGCCTGACGATCCGACAAACTGAATCTTGAGCCCCAGTTGACCGATCCTTAGGGATTTGAAAATCGCCCAAGGCCAGTCAACTGGAGCCACTGACAGTCGACCGGACCTCTCGGGTTGAGCTATTTTTAAGCTCCCAAATGGCTGAAAAATTCAAATTTTAATATTAAAATATTCCCCTATGGTCACTTAACAGCCACATTTTAAAAAACTCTATAAATACAAAGCCCAAAGTCCATTAAACAATTTTTAATTTATCTTGAATATTCTCTTAAGCATTTGAGCTTTATTTCTCCCATCTTTTCAAAAGAAAGAATTTCTACTCTCTTACTCTCACTCTTTTGAATACATTTCTAAGAGAGCATTGATTTTCTTTCACTCCCTTCATTTGCAAGTTTATTGCTATTAAGGGTTGTTGAAGAAGTATTTCATTGGGGCATTTATATTCTCACCAAAAGATTATCCACTCTCTTACTTGTCTTATTTGAAAATTTTATTGAGAGCAAAAACCCTATGTCCTCCTACACTTCATTTTTGAAAATCATTTTTGGAGATATCACTTGGGGGTTTGAATCAAAGATCACATATCTTTTATATCCTCTCATTTAACTCAAAATACTTTTTGAGAGAGGAAATCATACAAACTCTATTGAGCACAAATCCTATCATGTAAGAGTACATTGATTTTATATTGTACACACTAGCTTATTTGAGAAGCATCTTGTTGTACACACAAAAATATTTTTCATATCTTGTATCCCTATGGTTTGGGTAGTGAACCGTGTTCCATGCATGGGGTATCGCCTGAGGAAGAGGGCTCCATCCTGTAAAGAGTGGTTGTGAAGGGGGACTCCACCCTGTAAGGAGAATTTGTAAAAGACATTGCTCCGCCCGGTTAAGTGAGCTAGATAGTGAATCCTTAAGCGGATTGGCTTGAGGCAAAGGTGTAGGCACGGTTTGCTGAACCTCGTAAAAACATTGTGTTTGCTCTTTCTTTCCTATACTAATTATTTTCCACATGTGTATGTAATATTTAATCTGTTGTGCATGATTTAAATATTTGCGTATCTTTATATTTTGCAATATTTGTTATTATTTAGAAAAACCCTAGGTTGTGCAATACTAGTTGTGATTTTGAAAATAGAACATACTTGACCTAGGAATTTTTTAAATCTCCAATTCACCCCCCTCTTGGGAATACACCAAAAATCACATTTGGTATTAGAGCCTCGTTGCAAAATAACTTAACCATTTTTGTAAAAATCGCAATGGCTTATGTTGGTGTAACCCATTTTCATGAGGGACAATCATCCACACGTCCTCCAATCTTTTGTGGTGTTAACTACACCTTCTGGAAACAAATTATGCGTATTTTTCTTCAAAATTTTGATTGGAAGGTGCGGAGGGTTGTCTTCAAAGGAGATTATGTCCCTATGAAAATTGTAGAAGGAAAAAGTAGGAATAGATGAAGAGGATTTTACTGATAATGATATGAAAAAGGTTCAAGTAAATGCCACTGCTATGAATGCTTTATACTGTGCACTAGATATTAATGAATTTAATAGAGTCATGGCATGTACATCTGCTAAGGAGATATGGGATAAATTAGAAATAACTTATGAGAGTACTAGAGATGTAAAAGATAGTCATATAGATATGTTGACCAGTGAATATGAAGCCTTTAGAATGATTGCCATTGAATCTATACAGGTCATGTACACTAGGTTCACACATATAACTAACTCTTTACATGCTCTTGGTAAGACTTATCCCACATATGAAATGATCAGGAAGGTACTCCAAGTATTACCGCCAATCTGGAAGCCCAAAGCTATTGCCATAATTGAAGGGAGGAGCTTAAAGGCAATGACGTTGGGTGAGCTTATCGGATCGCTCATCATATACGAAATGACAATAAATGAGAGGATGAGCGAGCATATCAAAGCAAAGAAAGTAACATCTCTAAAAGCATTTACTAGCAGCTCTGGTGAAGATAGTGATTAGGAGCCTGATGAGGACATGGCCATGCTGACCAAGAAGTTCAGCAAATTCTTCAAAAAGAACCAGAGACCCAAGAAAAAGTTCTAGAGCTCGAAATCAGAAAAGGAAGAGTCGAGTAGGAGAAAGCAAAAATCAGTTCCTCCCACATGCTTCAATTGTAATGAAGTCGGTCACATCAAACCATAATGCCCACTGTTGAGAAAAGATTCAAAAAAGAAGAAGAAGGCGATGAAAGCCACTTTTTGGGATAGACATAGCACCAATGGTTTAGACACTAACTCCAACAACAATGAAGTTGCGAATTTGTGGCTAATGGCACACGGTGACCATGAAGTATATTTATCATGCCTTTTATCGTCTTATTATTCTAGTGATGATTCCGATGTTGATAGAATGCCAATATATAAAGAATTGCAACATGAACATATTCATGCTCATAAATTTCTTGAGAAAATGACTAAGAAAAATGATGATTTGAAAAACAAATATAAAGATTTGTCAAAACTTTTTGAAGA
Organism: Malania oleifera; assembly: GCF_029873635.1. Lineage (NCBI taxonomy): Eukaryota > Viridiplantae > Streptophyta > Magnoliopsida > Santalales > Ximeniaceae > Malania > Malania oleifera. The sequence goes on from NC_080421.1 coordinate 26,816,114, forward strand.
AGAAGAGGAGTCCTATTCTTCTTTAATGAAAGAAAAAGAATTGAAAATTTCTAGTCTTAAAATAAAAATGGAGGATAACTCCATAATTATTTATAAATTCAAGGGGGGGCCAAAATAATTTTGAAAAACTCCTTAGGGCCCAAAGAAACTCTCTAGACAAAGAAGGCCTTGGTTTTAATAGGAAAGAAAATAGGAGGCAGAAAAATCTTTACTTGGGATACTTTATAAAAGAATCAAATTTTTTTGTTCCATCTAAAGACTCCTATAGGCATACAAAATGTTTTAAATGTAAGAAGAAGGGTCATATAAAATTTGACTGTCTCTTTAAGAACAAGGATGTTAAAATTAAGAAGGTTTGGAAAGTCAAGGGAGAGTCAGGCACTAACCCCAATAGACACAAGAGAATTTGGGTACCAAAAGTAGTTACTTGAGTGTTTCTTGCATTTGTGCTTGAGGTCATTCTCCACTAAGGACAAATGGTACATGGATAGTGGTTGCTCGCAACACATCACAGGAGATAAAGCGAAGTTCACTTCCATCACACCTAAGGATGGAGGATTCGTGACCTTCGAGGATAACACCAAAGGGAAGATCATCAGAGTAGGTAAGATTGGCAAACACCCTCTCTAGTTATAGTTAATGTTTTGCTTGTGGATGGTTTAAAACATAATCTGTTGAGCATAAGTCAACTATGTGATAAAGGTTATAGGGTGTCCTTTGAGCATGATAAATGCATAGTAGAAAACCTATCTGAGAATAAAATATTGTTTATTGTTGAACGTAATGAAAATGCGTATACTACTAGTTTTGATAAATTAGCCTCTCAACATGTGAAATGCTTTTCTGCTATAAATGAGGCTATTTGACATTAACATAGGATATTAGGACATGCTAGCATGGATTTATTATCTAAACTGGTTAAAAGTGAATTAGTTAAAGGCTTACCTAAGACACAATTTGTGAAAGATAAAATATGTGATGCATGTCAACTAGGTAAACAAACTAAATCTAACTTCAAAAAGAAGAAAGTAATCTCCACCACTAAGCCACTTCAAATGCTTCACTTAGATTTATTTGGCCCTAATCAAGTTCAGAGTCTAGGAGGTAAATCATATGCTTTTGTTATTGTTGATGATTATTCTAGATTTACATGGGAGTTATTTCTAAAACATAAAGATGAAGCATGTGAAAGATTTACTAAATTATATAGGAAAATTCAGAACGAAAAGTGATATACAATAACACATATCCAAAGTGATAGGGGTAGAGAATTTAAAAATAAGGATATGGAGGACTTTTGTGACTTACACGATATATTTTATAATTTTTTTGCACCTAGGACTCCACAACAGAATGGTGTAGTTGAGATAAAGACTAGGTCTTTACATGAAATAGGTAGAACTATGCTTAATGAACACAACTTACCCAAATATTTCTGAGCTGAAGCAGTAAGCACTGCTTGCTATGTAATGAATAGAGTTTTAATCAGGTGCACTCTCAACAAAACCCCTTATGAATTGTGGAATGACTATAGACCTAATATTTCCCACTTCCATTTTTTTGGGTGTAAATGCTTTGTGCTTAGTAATAAAGATAACCTAGGAAAATTTGATGCAAAATCTAATAAGGGGATCTTTCTAAGTTATGCCATAGATAGTAAAGCCTATAGGGTGTTTAATAAAAGAACTTTAACTGTTATAGAATCCATCCATGTAGTGTTCGATGAGTCCAATCCCTTCACTAAAAATATTGATGAGGATGATCTTGAGATAAGAAATGGATTAGAAAAATTGTCAATTAAGAATAATAAAGAAAAGACCACTAAAACTAAAGAAACATCTATGATAATAATCAAATAGAAAGTTAGGTTCAGGAATTTCCAAAAGAGTGGAAATTTGTAAGGAATCACCCCATAGATCAAATCATAGGTGAACCCTCACGTGGAGTAGCCACCCGATCATCCCTTAGAATATGGTTAGCCACATGTCATTCTTATCTTAGGAAGAGCCTAAGAATGTAAATGAGGCCATTAAGGATGAATAATGGGTGATATCTATGTAGGAAGAGCTTAACCAATTTGAGAGGAACAAAGTCTGGACCCTGGTTTCTAGACCTAACGATCACACTATCATTGGAACAAAGTGGGTATATAGGAACAAGAAAGATGAGAATGGGGTTGTAATTAGAAAGAAAGTCAGATTAGTTGCCCTGGGTTACAACCAGGAAGAGGGAATAGACTTTAAGGAAATATATGCTTCCGTAGCTAGAATGGAAGCCATTTGAATGTTATTAGCATATGTAGCTTTTAAGGACTTCAAATTATTTCAAATGGATGTTAAAAGTGCATTTCTAAATGGCTACTTAAATGACGAGGCATATGTAGAACAACCTCCAGGCTTCGAAAACCACAAATTCCCAAATCATGTGTTTAGATTGACTAAAGCCTTGTATGGTTTAAAGCAAGTTCCTAGAGCTTGGTATGAAAGGCTAAGTGATTTTATTTTAGATATTGGGTTCACTAGGGGAAAAATAGACACAACTCTTTTTATTAAATATGAAAATGAGCATATGTTCCTAGTACAAATATATGTAGATGACATCATATTTGGAGCAACAAATAGAGAGATGTGTAATGAGTTTTCCAGATGCATACAAGATGAATTTGAGATGAGCATGATGGGTGAACTTAATTTTTTCCTAGGATTTTAGATTAAACAAGCCAAACATATGCCAATCAAAATATGTGAGAGACTTGCTCAAGAAATTCAGTATGAAAGGTTCCAAAATTCTAGAAACACCTATGAGCACTTCCACCAAATTAGATAAAGATGAGCAAGGCATACCGGTAGACGTTAAGCTCTACCGAGGCATGATTGGTAGCCTGTCATACCTGACTATGAACAGGCCTAATATCATGTTTAGCATGTGCATGTGTGAGAGATTTTAGGTAACTTCAAACACACCTATTAGTAGTCAAGAGAATACTTAGATACCTTATCGGGACCATTGAATTAGGATTATGGTACCCTAAGTATTTCTCATATGAGATTGTCAGCTATTTTGATGCAGACTTTACCAATAGCAAATTTGATTGGAAAAGCACGAGCAGCACTTGTCATTTTCTAGGACAATCCCTTGTTTCTTGGTTTTCCAAGAAATAGAACTTAATTAATTGCACTATCCACAGCCAAGGCTGAATATATAACGGCTAGAAGCTGTTGTGCTCAAACGCTTAATATGAAACAACAACTGATGGACTATAGATTGCACTATGACATTTTTCCCATAAAATGTGATAACACTAGTGCAAAAATTATTTCAAAAAACCCATATCACACTCACGAACTAAGCACATAGGAATTAAACATCATTTTATTCATGATCATGTGCAAAAGGGGGATGTAGAACTTGAGTTTGTGTGCACTAATGAACAATGGACCGATATATTCACGAAACCACTTTAGGAGGATAGATTTATCCAAATTCGACGTGAATTAGGCTTATTGTAAACGACAGAAGTAGCCTAGATATACTTGAGAGATCATTTGAGGAAATAGGCCTATACTGTGATGATAAATGGAGTGCATAACTAAGGGAGAGTGTTGACCCTATGGGTCATACCCGGTTTTGATAATGACAAATACTCTTTGTATTTGATGGCTTTCAAGTTTTTGTGCAAGATCATACTAACTGGATTATATTGAGGGGATACGACAACTTGAAGAAGAATGAAGACCCCAACATATTTGTTTATTGTAATCTATATTAATTTGGGTCTGTAATAGTAACACAGGAAAAAGGTCCGTAATAATCCCTACATATCATGCATGTAAGTTCTAATAAGCTCAAAAAGCCCTAGATCGACCTCAGGACCCTCATGTCTACATTAAAATATGCCCTATTGAATTCAATTCACTCATCATATGAATAGGGATAATTTTATAAAGGGACTAGGACCGAAATTCTTGAAAAAGGCATGTTTGGTCGATTGAGCTGTAATAAACAGAAGCATTCAGTCAATTGAACCTTCACCGGGTCAACATTTTTTACCCTTCAGTCGACCGACCATAAATGTATCCTAACATCTTGGTCAACCGAACCTCCCCAGGGTCAAAAAGTTGACTCTTCGGTCGACCGACCAGAAATGAGCTGCAACACTCCAGTCGACTGAACCACCTCGGGGGAAGTCCCAATGCTCTGGTTGACTAAACCTCCAAGTTCAAAAGAACTTGTTCGATCGAAGTTTATACAGTTCAGTCAATCGAACCGAATACGATCGACTAAACCACAGAGTTTCAAAATCGCCTTATGAATGGCCAACCAAACACATAGTTCAAATTTTCCCTAGTCGACCAAACTTAGCACTTCATTCGACCTAACTCTCAAGAAGGTCGACTGGTCCTCTCAAGTTGTCGAAATTTACCGAGGTTATAAACGTCGTTAATATTATTAACCTCACTTAAAATTTTCCAAAAATGACTAATAGGTTCATAATGGTCATAAAATTGGCCAAGTTTATATATAGGGCCTCATTTGCAAAAATTAAGAAGAGATTAGCAATATCATTAACGAAAAATCCTCTCAAATTTTTTTTTAAAAAAAAAAACCTATTTCGCCTATACTACTCCCAAATACTCTCCTACTTCATTTTCTTTGATCATCCAAGTTTAGAGAGAGTGCTTAATACAATTTGAGAAAATATTTTTGAGTTCGTTTGAATATTATTGCTAGCATCTTTGTAACATTAATCTGATATTAAGATTTGATCTACTTTGCTTTCAAAGATTAACTTGTTTGAACACTCTTGTGCATACTTGAGATTATCATTGTATTGAGTATAGATTGCACATATACACCACTGAGCTTATCGTTTTTACATGTTTGGTGTGCATTGATTTGTGATTGTGCTTAGTGGTACATACCTGCTAAGTGTAAGAAGCATTTTCGTGTACGTAAATTTTTATACATTCGTTGTATTTTAGGCGTAGGCGTGAAGGGGGAGACTAACTCTGTTGAATAGTCCTAGATTAGCTTAGACCCAGTTAGGAAAGTTAGGTGCACCATCTTAGTAAGGTGTAGGTTGAGGTCAGCCTCGTTAATTGACTTGGTTGTAACCAGTGTTGCTCCACCCATTAAGTGAGCATTAGTGTAATCCTTGATCTTGCGAGCTAGAGGCGGGGACGTAGGCATAGTTGGCTGAACCCCGATAACATATCGTGTGTGCACTTTACTTTCTCGTAATTTATTTTCTACACGTGTATGTTATTTTATGAATTTAGAGCATGTTTTAATTACCATATATTATCTGCGCATTTTGGTTTATGTGTATATAGAAAGACCCTAGGTTGTGAAATACTGTTGTTGGATTAGCTAAACTTAGGACAAAATTTTAATTACCCAACTCACCTCCCCTATTGGGAATACACAAAAGCTAACAATTGGTATCAGAGCCAGGTTGCACTAAGCTTAATAGCTTTTGTAAAGGATTGCAATGGCTATCATTGGTGTATCCCCATTCGGAGAGGGACAATCAACTTCTTGCCCTCCATTGTTTTGCGATGTAAATTACACCCATTGAAAAATTTGAATGAGCATATTTATAAAATCTATGGACTAGAGGGTCTGACTTGTGGCTGCTAAGGGAAGATATGCACAAATAAATGAAAATGATTTTGATATGATTAATTCACATGTCATGGATTTATTGTACTGTACTTTAGATACTGATATTTTTCATGAGATTATGGCATGTAGTAGTGCACAGGAGATCTGGGTTGAGTTGGAAAAGAGATATGGAGAGACCCAGGAAAAGGAGATTGCCACTCTAGAAGCTTCAAGATCATATGAGCTAGTAGTGGCAAATCATGAGCTAATAATCAACGAGGAGGTATATGATTCACCTCTTGTTTTAGTTTTGTTGGCCTTATAAGGCTTAAAATCTTGTTATCTTGTTTTGATGCTAACAAACAAGTAAAATTTAATGTATTTGTGTGAGTAATGATATTTCAGGGCTCATATATGAGAAAGTAAGGTCAAAGTGCTACAAGGATCAAATGAAGCTTAAATGAGTCAAAGCATGGATTTAAAGATGATATATTAAACCTTGAAGATTATGAGGACATGAATGAGTTGTTGAAAGCCAAGGAATATTAAAGTCAAAAGAGCCAAAGAAAGGCAAAGTGAGAAAGCTCAAAGAATATGGAAGCTTGAAGAAAAGATGGACTCAATCCAAGGACAAAGCACGAAGACTCAAGAACCTAGAATGTTAATGTCTTAGAAGTCTCATGTAAGTGCTTTAATGTTTAAAATATCGTTTGATATATTATGAAGCTCTTAGGTTAACTTCTTGGACCTAGATACCTTTTAAAATACTTGGAAAATATTTTTATAAGGTCAAAAATTATTTTTTAAAAAAGAATCATTTTTGGAATGAAAAGCACCAAAAAGAGTTTTTCCAAATGCTGTCAGTTTTTATACATTTGCATTGAAGTTGATTTTTATCTATCAAAATCACCTTATTTTAAAATATGTTCAACATGAAATTTTTAGTATTTTATCGTAGCTTTCTTTTGACACCAAGAACACCAAATTTTGAGTTATACAAAAAAAGTTATGGCCAAAACACTAAAGTGGGGCCACATCTGTCAGCCATCTGAACACTATTCACGGGAGGCACTTTAGCTGATTGAACAGCACACAGAACCACTTTAGATGTCTGAACTCGACAATTCAGACGTGTGAATATTTTTTGGGACAAAACTAAAATAGGCAATAGCTGTTCATATGACTGAACTCGACACTTCAGACATCTGAACTCAACACTTCAGACGTCTGAACCCTCTCTTTAGACGTCTGACCCTGTGTCCAGTTCATTTTTTTAGGGGTTTCAGGAACTTTAGATGACTGAAATCAACGCTTCAGACATCTGAACACTGTTCAACGGGTAATTTTTTAAATTCTAATATTTTATAAAATAGCCGTTTTGAGCTCCAAAATTTCTAACAACTTGAGAAACTCTTTAAGGAAACTTTTGCAACAAGGAAACTTGTTTGAAAGTCTATAAATACATGGTTTTGCAAATCAAAACTTATCCAAGAATTGAAAAATATATTTTGAGAAGCTGAAAGCACTCTTGTTCTTACAAGTTCTCTTGCTCACTCATTGCAAATCTCTTTTGCTGATATATTCTGAAGTGCTAATCCTTCCTTCTCTATATTCCTACTACTAATCCTCATCTAAGAAGGATATTAGTGAATTCTACACTTGAGCTTCATTTTATTTCCTGTTGATATTTTTACATTGAAGTATATAGTGCTGAACTTGTACTAACTTGCTCTTTTTAGAGAGTGTTTCTTGTACACAACTATTCTTTTTATTATTCTTGTAGATTGACGATTCTAAGGATTGTTTGGATTGTTCGCTAAGCAAAGGGATATTGCTTAGAGAGGAGGGCCCTAGCCTAGTTAAGGAGTGATCGGACGAGGGGATATCGTTTGGAGAAAGTGGGCTCTAGCCTTAACAAAGGAGTATTGTAAAGGTTTGTTCCACTCATCAACGGAACAAGTTTAGTGAATCCTTTGGTGGTTTTTCCAAAGGCGACGTAAGCTGTGTTGAAGCCGAACCTCGTAAAAATCTCCATCTCACTCTCTCTTTCCCTATTCTTTATTTTTAGTTCACATACAATTGCGTGGATGTTTTAAAATATCTAAATTATACATACTACGTATATTTGGAAATCAAACAAACTTAAGGTTTAATTTTGATTTAGGTTGCGGAAACCGAAAGGGAGTACGTTGGTTACATCATATCTTATGGAAACCATATGGGAGTACGTTACTTGGTTAACATCCCAAAGATAAATTTACCAAGAGTTTATTTGAGTTCTAAATATTTGGAAAGAGTGATTGGATTCATTTATACAGGGCTTTACATCAACAAGCATAAATTCTCATTCACTACAGGGCTTGGTTCAAATTTGGGTAATATAAACAAACAACCATCTTGAGTTTTTATATTACATAAGCATTGTGTATTGACTTGTTTGTTTACTTTCTAATTATAGTTGAATGGTTTAGTTGAATGATTGAATGTTTGTATCGTTAAAGATTAAATAAAGAAACTAAGTTCTTAAGTGCTTAACAAATTAAACAAATAAGTCACGAATTGGTTAAAAGAAATAAAATAAATTTAAGAATTCTAAAAGGAACTAAAACAAAAGTTTTAAAAGCCAATTCACCCCCCCCCCCCCTCTTGGGAAGCTATTCATAATTTCAAGTTTGTTATGCAGTTGATGATTCTTATGTTGATTGTTGCAAAATATCAAGTGGAGAATCATCTGTTGATCTTTGTGAAAATACTGCTGTTGTTGCATGCAATGATTCATATTAAAATTATTATGTTAATTCGTTTGATGAATCATCTGATATTCCTTGTCATAATCCTGTTAACAAAGCATGCAATGATTCATGTAAAAATTATGATATATCTTATGATGAATCGTGTATTGAATTTACTGTTGAAAGCATGCCTTCCTCCGTAGAACTAGAAAAGACCTTATTTAACATGCACAAATTTCTAGTTAGAGTGTCTTATAAAAAGACATTCTTGAAATAGGAACACAAAAGGTTGGCTAAACAACTAGGAGATTTAAAAGAATTTCATGCCATCCAAGAAAAGAGAAAAAATAGGAAGGTCCTAAAAATCACTTGCTTAGAAGGAAAAATGGAAAATGATTTTAAATCAAAATCCAAGGTTTCAAGTGAGAATATTAGTTCAATTAAACCCTTAGGAGTCAAAAGAAATAAATCTTTCAAAAAGGGCCCATATTACAAGTCCCATAGTCATAAGTCGTCAAATAAAAATAAAACAAGTAAGCATAATCTGTCACATATATATAAATTTCGCTTATCTTGTAAAATGAAAGGGCATATCCGACTTAGAAATGATAGAAGTTTAGACAAAGAAATGATGTGAGTTATCATGAAGGAAAACCCTGCAAGACATAAGGAAAAATGGATTCCAACTGGAATCACATAATCACTTAATTCATCCTTAGCGTTTACGTTTTGGGGTTGTGATGACTGTAGGCTTGAGAAGTGGTGCATGCTTAAAATTCCAAATCTTAGTATATGTATTCAATATACACTTTTGCCATACTAAGAATCATAAGATAATCAAGCCAATACAAAAATTGAGTAAAATCCACTTTCAAAATGGACAAAGCATTTTTGCTTGGTAAACAATTCAAAATGCTTAACTTATAGTTAAATGTAAATATCTTAAGTTAAGCATACATTTTCCATTGCACAAGCTTGTGGTTTAGGGAATCCATATCACACTATATATCATTTAATCCTAAACCCATCCTTGAACTTAAAAGCCTTGAACAAATAGCTGCCATCACTCTAGGTTGAAGCATTATTGATCATAAATGACTAATATATATTGAGTGCTCATCATAAGACATTCCTTCCACTAACTAGATGTATCCTTACTTCACAATTATAATTATATCTAAAGGATACATACCACTATCCAAGAGTTGTACTCAAAAATTTATACTCTCCTAGACGTTCTTTGCTCAAGCCTGGACATGATTATCATCACGAAAATATTTTGAAAAATGTCCTGTCTATCCTAAATACTCTTTTGTACCCATTAGTGATTTAAATTTTCAAAGATTATTTATTTATCTTCGCTTTACAAGCTCTTAAATCATTAAGTCATATCCTTTAGAGCTTTATCTTTATGAACTAGGTTAAATGGCTAATATGATGGCCATAGGTTTTAACATATATGAAAATGCAATAATTGAGAAACCTATACATGAATGTTAATAAAGAAAAGTCATTTGATCTTGTGCCTCTCACATTTATTGAGATTCATAAGAAAAGAGGCAAGATAGGCTTAGCACACAGAAAAGATATTCATTGAGACATTTTGGTCCATTAAGCCTATAATAAAAAAGCCAAGCTAAAATCATTGAAAATATTATGACTCTTGATTTTTGAACTTGAAAATGAAAAAGGCATTAAATAAGTTGAGTGCATAACTCAGGGGGAGCTTTTATTCTTCATATATATAACTTTGAATGCTCTCATATTCTTATATTGTTTATGTCTTTATGCCTATATGTGTATAGCATTGCAACATTATCCATGATTCAATAAATGGTTAAAATTTCTTTGATGGATAGTTTATGTATTTTTCTAGCACAAACCACTATTAAGCTATATTGAATATTTTGAGTTGATTATAGTACTGGAATGCATGCTTAGTCTAGAATGCCTCCTGTATGGCAGATGCAGTCGATGTGAATTGCATGCTGGTAGTAGATTATAGGTTCTTACATGCTTGAATTGAATTATATATTGCTTGCTTGAATCTATTAAGTATAATTTTTATGAAAAAATGTCCGATTTACAGACGGCATGCTGCCGAATTTTCATTAGAATTTTCCCAAGTAAAACCTTGTACATAGATGGTTATGATATAATTAATGGTAAAACATTTTTGAAAGGATGATTGAAAACTGAATATATTAAATGTCATCCTAGCATAATCATCAAATGTTTAGAAAGACTCAGATCCATCCCTATAGGAAGCGCGTAAATGACCCATATGCATCACTTTTGTCTACTAAAATATTGAGGCTCTTCTGAAATCCCTGAACATCATATCCAATTCTTAAAGGTTTATAAATAGATATGGATTGTTCTAGGTTATGAGTATTAGTTCATGTCTTAATATATTTTCTAAGATGCATCAGTGGCCTATAGGGATGACCATACTAATCATAATATAGTTGATAAATCATCAGTATGGTTGGGTTAAAGGATTTAGAATGAATGGCTTATACTTTTGACTTACCTTGTGAAATCAATCTTGATGAGTATAAGTAGCTTATTTCATCTAAGCTATAATTCAAATTGAAAGGGGGAACATCTAAACATAAAATCCTATTCTGTTATGTTCTCTAATATCTTCAGCTTAGATTTGGCTTGAACTTTTTATGGCATACACTTAATTGTTAGGATTTTATTGAATATTTCAAAATGAAAATATATTGATTTGCCACAAGTTGTTTTTGTTTGCCAGTGATCCTGCATTTAAAATGTCTGAAATTTTAAGGATATATATGGTTGTCATATTCTGGTTATCTTATGAAATTATGCCTAAATGCTAGACCAAAACATTGAAGCTTGCTTGTGCTTTATTTTAAAGGATCTCTTTGCAGCAAGCAACCCCCAATACCTTTTTACAAACATCATAAGAGGGATATATATATATATATATATATATATATATAATTGCATAACTGGTTCGATAACTTCACATGTAAATGCATGCGAACTTGTTAGAATGTGTTTGTGCTCAAACCAACTATTTGCTATCATATGTCGTGTGCTTTAAACTCAAATATTCCACGGGTCTTATGATATGCTTCAATTGCAATGGTTTGTGTATATATATGGTCTAACATTATTTTCATGTCATTTAAATCATTTAAATGAATAGCTATATTGTTTGTGCATAATTGTTATATTTTATACTTTGTCATTCATTGTGCATTGTATGATTATATTATCTTTTTGGATGCTGAAAGTAATAAGTCTTTATCATACTGAACTGTTTGAGTTGGTAGTTGTGGATATATTGTAAATTTAAAACTCAATCAGGTAATTTCTATACAGGTATTTTTGGGAAAATGTTCTATTTTCAAACGGCATGCTGCCGAAATTTTTAAAGATTTCTCAAAACCTTATTTGTATTTAAATGCAATTATCTTTTATTTGCCTATATATACTTAAATGTTTATCTAGGCTCTTTTTTATGTTGCCAAAAGGGGGAGAAGTAGGCAAGTATTTGTCATCATCAAAAGGGGGAGATTGTTGACCTTATGAGTCATACCCGGTTTTGATAATGACAAATACTCTTTATATTTGATGGCTTTCAAGTTTGTGTGCAGGATCATACTAACTAGATTATATTGAGGGCATGCGACAACTTGAAGAAGAATGAAAACCCTGGCATATTTGTTTATTTTAATCTATATTAATTCAGGTCTATAATAGTAACATAGGAAAAAGGTCTGTAATAATCCCTGCATATTATGCATGTAAGTTCTAATAAGCTCAAAAAGACCTAGATCGACCTTGGGACCCTCATGTCTACATTAAAATATGCCCTATTGAATTCAATTCAATCATCATATGAATAGGGATAATTTTATAAAGGGACTAGGACTCAAATGCTCGAAAAAGGCATGTTCGGTCAACTGAACTATAATGCACAAAAGCATTCGGTCGATTGAACCTTCATCGGGTCGACATTTTTTACCCTTCGATCGACCGGCCAGAAATGTACTCCACCGTCCTAGTTGACTGAACCTCCCTGAGGTCAACAAGTTGATTCTTTGATCGACCAATCAGAAATGAGCTGCAACGCTCTGGTCGACTGAACCACCTAAGGGGAGGTCGCAACGCTCTGGTCAACCGAACCTCCAAGTTCAAAAGAACTTGGTCGACTGAAGTTCGTACAGTTTAGTCAACCGAACCTAGTATGGTTGACCAAACCATGGAGTTTCAGAATCGCCTTATGAATGCTGACCGAGCACATAGTTCAATTTTTTTCTAGTCGACCAAACTTAGCACTTCAGTCGACCGAACTCTCAAGACAGTCGACCGGTCCTCTCGGGTTGTCAAAATTTACTGAGGTTAAAAACGTTGTTAATATTATTAACCTCACTTAAACTTTTCCATAAATGACTAATAGGTCCCCAATGGTCATAAAATTGGCCAAGTCTATATATAGGGTCTCATTTGCAAAAATTAAGAAGAGATTAGCAAGATCATTAATGAAAAATCCTCTCAAATTTAAAAAACCTATTTTGCCTATACTACTCCCAAATACTCTCCTACTTCATTTTCTTTGATCATCCAAGCTTAGAGAGAGTGTTTAGATTATTAGTGCTTCATTATAAATAGCCTTATACTCTCATTGAAATTTGCATTGTTTGATTTTTGTATTGAGAGTTTGGCTAGCTAGGGTTCTTCCTACAAATTTATTTTGATAAATCTTGTGTTAGGAAAACTCATTAGCTTGAGGATCATTGCACTGTCATTGTAAGATTCCTTAAGTAATAATTTTTGTGTGCAAAATATTTTACAAAGCTTGATTTCAAACAAGTCTTGTTCTTGATACAATTTAAGAAATATTTTTGAGTTCGTTTGAATATTATTGCTAGTATCTTTGAAACACTAATCTGATATTGAGATTTGATCTACTTTGCTTTCAAAGATTAGCTTGTTTGAACACTCTTATGCATACTTGAGATTATCATTGAATTGAGTGTAGATTGCACATATACACCACTAAGCTTATCGTTCTTACATGTTTGGTGTTCATTGATTGGTGATTGTGCTTAATGGTACATTCCTGCTTAGTGTAAGAAGTATTTCCGTGTACATAAATTTTTATACATTCGTTTTTTTCCAGGTGTGAGCCTGAAGAGGGAGACTAACCCTGTGGAATAGTCCCGGATTGGCTTAGACCCGGTTAGGAAAGCTAGGTGCACCATCTTGGTAAGGTGTTGGTTGAGGTCAGCCTTGTTAATTGACCTAGTTGTAACTGGTGCCACTCCACCTGTTAAGTGAGCATTAGTGGAATCCTCGGGCTTGCGAGCAAGAGGCAGGGACGTAGGCACAGTTTGCTGAACCCTGATAACATATCATGTGTGCACTTTACTTTTCCGTAATTTATTTTCTGCACGTATATGTTATTTTATGAATGTTATGCATGATTTAATTTCCACATATTATCTGCGCATTTGGGTTTATGTGTATATAGAAAGACCCAAAGTTTTGAAATACTACTGTTGGGTTAGCTAAACCTAGAACAAAATTTTAAATACCCAATTCACCCCTCCTCTTGGGAATACACCAAAGCTAATAGGGAGCAACTTGTCTTAAGAATACTACAACTTTGAAAATTAAACATCCTTACAATATTATGTTGTTTTATTCTTATATGCCCTATGCCTTGTGAGAATTTCCTTTTCACTATCCATAATGTACTACATGTTTGATCTTCTATGGATATTTGGTGTATCTTATTTATAGCATGAACTGTCTTGGACTATACTGAATTGATTGAGTGCATGTTACTTGTATGGAATGCCATCTGCATGGCTAATGTAGAAATTTATGATTTGCATTATAGATATTCATTTAGGCTACTTGCACATTATTTAAATGGAACGCCATCTGTAAGGTTGTTGCAAAATTTGTGTGTGCATGCTAATAGTTGACTAGGGTTTGCATATTGTTTTAAAATGATTATATACAAACATACATGCTGCCTAGGTAACTAATGTCATAATGCTAGTTATATTGTTTTGTGTACAAACTTGCCATATTTTTTCAAAATAGTTATGTTTTTGTCAAAAAGGGAAATTTCACTGCTTAAGTTAATTTAAATGCTTTTTCTTTTTTTCTTTTTTTTTTTACCTTAGCCCTTGGGCTGATGCCAAAGGGGGGAGAAATAACTACAAAAAATTGGGTGAATAAATGCAAAGTTGAGTGAGAAAATTTGGGGGAGAAGTATAAGCATAATTCCTTTTAATATATCTTTCTTCTTTCGACCTTTCGTTATCTACACTTGGTATTTGAGCTTAACTGTCAAACTTAAATGCATATTGTTTTGTAATTTCTTCTTTCCTAGATATGCTTGAATTGTATTGAGAATTTTTAATTATGCATATTCTTAGGGGGGAGCCTTTTTAGGCAGAATCCATTTTTGCTATTGTATTTGTCATCATCAAAAAGAGGGAGATTGTTGACTTTTTGAGTCCTATCCTGTTTTGATTATGACAAGTCCAAAGTATCTCACTTGTGCATCTAATGTTTGAACAGAAATTTCTTTTAGAAGGCACGAAGTGTCTAGGTACAATGGAAGCTGTAGAGACCCGAAAAATAGTGATAATAAAAATAATAAAGAAAAGAGAAAATTTGGTTTGGCACAAGCCAAACTGTCGACGATTTTGGATGACCTCGGAAAACTGTTGACGGTTTTGAGTTACCGCGGCCAGGTAAGGGTAAAACAGTGAAAAAATGGGTTTGGTTAAAAACCAAACCGTCGATGATTTTGTCCGAGGACAGCTACCTATAAATCGCCATAAGTTCATTTAATTTGTAAAAAAAAAAAAAACTCTCTCTCTCTCTCTCTCTCTCTCTCTCCAATTTCTACCCTGAATTCAGCCCAAGTCGACTAACAAACCTCATTTCAGGATCCTAGTGTCGATTCTCTGCAATTTGACCGGAGTAGAATGGGTGTCTGAGGATCCTAAGCACCACTCCAAAGTTAAGGTAAGGAAAATGAATTATGCCTGAATCATATCAATTGTTTTTAAAGTTTAACCAGAACCTAAGGATGTTAAAATAGTGGTTTTTTCTAGGGTTCAACCGATTAAACTAAGGTATATGAATAGGGTTCCTGTGGGTATTTTTTCAGTAAACAAGTAAGCGGAATGTTAGCTTTATCGTGATCCCAAGAGGGGGGGTGAATTTTTATTTTTGAACTTTAGGCCCTAGGTTAATCTCTTAACACCAGTATATTCACAAACCTATGGACAGTCTAGTGCAAGCAATGTACATGTATACCAAAAGGTAAATAAATCAATTTCTCAATCACATATGCACTAGAAAGTAGTAAGTAAGAGTGACACGCCGGAGTGTTATCGAGGTTCGACCAATTGCCTACGTCCCCGCCTTGGCTAACAAGCACAAAGATTACCACTATAACTTGCTCACTTAAACAGGTGGAGCGGCACCTATACAAACCAGGTCAATTAGCATAGGGCTGACCTCAACCTTTACACCAATCCTTACCGGGCTGGATTACCGCCCCCTCAGGCTACGCCTGGAAACACTCAGATTTTACAATCAAATGGTATAGATAAAAGTGCTTTCATGTAAAGCAAATATGTACCCAAATATGTTCAACCACATACACCACAAATGGTTAAATACGTAAGCTCAGTGTGGTCTAATATTTCAACTCTCAAATGTATTTTCTATCAGGGTAATGCATGTATGAGAGTGTTAGCAATCAATCGTTGTATTTCAAGATATTCATAATTAAGGTGCTCAAACAAAGATATCACTCAAGTTTCAAATATTCCAAAATGCAGAATATATTAATCACGTGAATAGTGTATTTGCTTGGTTCGCAAGATATATGTAATCTTTGTATTTAGCAAAATGATATGTATTTGAATAATTATTGCAACAAAGAACAATATCACAGACATAAATATCTTTTCACAAATATATCAATGTAAATACCACAAGATATTTGAGTAGGTTTTGAAAACTTTTTGCAACCCAAACCAAATACAAACTTCCTAAGTTATTGCAATGATAATGCAACACTTGGAAGTTCAACACAAGTCTTCTTAGGATAGACTTATGAGCAAAGCCTCCTAAGAACACTTAGGTTATGCTCTCATAAAAAATCGATTCAAACACTTAACAATGAGAGAGCAAACCTTTTAATACCAACACTCAATACACTTACAGATGATATAGAGACTTGAAGAAGGTAAGTTTGAGTGTTTTTAGAGAGAGTAGAAGTAGTAGTGAGAGTTTCACTTGAGAAAGAATTTTTGGATTTTGTATGCTAATCAAGTTACTAATTTTCCCAAATGAAGGGGTATTTATAGACACCCCAAGAATTTTTACCATTAGGGACAAGGCTAATATTATTAGAAATGTTTAATGATGTATTAGCCATTTTAACCCTATTTTAAAATTATTAACCACGGTAAAAATTCACAACAACCCAAGAGGCCTGGTCGACTAGAAACCTTTCAGTTGACCGAAGTTCATATGGGTCAGTCAATCAGGCATATTTTGGACTAGGGACTCGGTTGACCGAATATACATGTCCAAGGCAATTTTTTTGTTTTACCAAGGTTCGGTCGACCAGGATGATTTGAATTGAGTGATTCGGTTGACCAAACCGTTGGGACTTCTCCCGAGGACCCTCGATAGACTAGAGCGTTGGAGTTCATTTTGTGCTCGGTCGACCAGGTAGTCAAACTGTTGACTCCTGGGAGGTTCGGTCAACCAGGGTCAAATGACCTGTCATGGCTCGGTCGATCGAACTGTGGTCAACTGGTTGACCTAGACCGATTTTGGTCGACCGGGGCAGAATGAACTGCATAGGCTGGTCGACCAAAAGTGCACAAAGTGTGCATTTCGATCCTAATTTGATTCACAGACACCCCATTCAAGTGCCTAACATATATGAGTGCAATGGTGAGTGTTCTAGGGTCTTTTAAGGTCCAATTTGAAGACACCGAAAGAATTTGGTATCGGTCAACCTTCAGTCAGCTGAAGGGTAAACCCTAAGGTCATTCTAAGGTCATTTGTATTATGAGCTTATGTATTTGACCATGCATGTGATGTGTGTGATTATTACATTCAAAAAGCCCTAATTACTATTGCAGACCCTTTACATGAATGAATTATATTACAACATAAGAAATTGGGTCTTCAACAGAAATTTAGTCTTTAAGCTTCACTCTCCCTATGTGCATTATGATCTATCAATTTAAGTTCCTGCACAAAGTCTCAAACACTCATTAGAAACAATGAGTATTTGTTATAATCAAAACTGGGCGACCTGTAAGGTCAACACGGAATAAATTAGGTCAACTTATTTTTTGAGATTAAATCTTTTAAAACTAAGATTTTAAGTATAGAAATGTTATATGTGAATTTTCTGAATGGTTAGGCATATGAGAATTTTGGATTAATATTGTTATAGGTATATTTTTGGAAAATAGGTATTCTGAAATTGAGTAAAACCCTAGAGTTTGTTATACCATTATTTTCAAAAGAAAAATAAATTTATTCCAAGCAAATTTTGATATCATGAAGTAACATTCAAAATGTGTGGCATGAGATTGATACAGAATAATAACGATATGATGGTGCATAAGTTGTAAATTAATAATCATCTATGTTGTGTGGCATGAGAAATAGTTGTGTTACTACATAAGTAAGTCTGCTAGGACATTTTATGATGATACAGGGCAAGTATGTATTATATCGAACTCAGGGAACGTATGGAGTATAGTAGATATGGTAGCTTGATATGATATGACGGTGTTTAAGGTAAAATAATGATATGATCATGTTTTTTTACGGAGTTATAAACTGATAATGTTTAATGTAGAACAATGAATTGACAGTGTTTAATACAACATAATGATACGACAGTGTTGGATATAGAATAACAATTTGATAGTGTTTAACACAGAGTAGTTGTATGATAGAGTTTTATACAAATTTTATATAGTATTACAAAATGATAGCGTTCTATATAGAACTACAGTACAACATTTGGCACAGAATTACAAAATGATAGCATTCTACATAGAATTATAGTACAATATTTGATACAGAACTATAGAATGTCAGTAGTTTATATAGAGCTAGAGTATGATAGTATGTTATATTCATGTGAATGATTGGATACTATACCACTACCATTTACGAATACATTTAGAAACTCTCACCTTGCATACAAATTGCATAACATATATCAGAAAAATTATAAAACATGAAACATATAATCTTAAACCATGAAACATATATTTAAAGATAACATGCAAATTACGTTTAGGATAACCGAAACTTTTGAATTAAACCACACAACAAAAATGCTCACCAAAACATATTGATGTTTGTTAAGGTATGGGTATGAATTTCTAGTTTCACGGATGGCGGTACGAAACGCCTCAAACTCAACGAGTGTAATGTATGAATAGTTGATTGGGGGATGAAGGTACGAAATGCCTCAATCAGAGTAAATGAATGTATGAATAGTTGATTGAGAAACGAAGGTACAAAATACCTCAATCATAGTAAATGAATATATGAATAGCTGGTTGAGGGACGGCGGCACGAAATGCCTCAATCATGCAGTGAATGTTAATATGTGTGTAGATTATATAACTTGTGGAATTTTGCAGAGGGATTATGAGTCGAATTGTGAGCTGATTATAAATGGCAGGATTGAGGGATGACGGTACAAAATGCCTCAATCTCAATGAATGAATTATGTGTACATATCATATAACTTGTGGTTTAATATGCATTGAGTTGTTCAGTCGAATTGTGAACTGAGTATAAATGGTTGGATTAGGGGACGGCAGCACGAAATGCCTCAATCTCAACAAATGATTTATATGTGCACAATTCATGTAACTTGTAATTTATATGTATAGGGCTTTTGAGCCAAGTTATGAACTGAAAAAGAATATGTTCTATAAAATTGTATAGGTGTGAGTATAGTTTAAATTGCTATTTCATTTAAGTTAATTAAGAGAAGAATCATACGTATATACATAAACTCATTGCCACACAATAGCTCTAATTTATTCCGTCTTACTGAGAGGTGTCTCACCCTGTTAATATTTCAATATCTCAGGATCACGAGGTAACCAAACCTAGGAGCTCAGGGACGGGGTGTCGATATTACAGATTGGGTAAGTGCTAGTCTGAATCTGTGTATATAAATGTTTAGAGTTTTGGATTATAGTTTTATATAAGGAGATGGTATAGTAATGGTTAGGAGGTAGTACTCTGGTATGTACAGATATGGAGAGGTCTATTATTGTTTCTGTAGGAAGTGAAGGGGCAGATGTAATATTTATATTATCATGTATATATTTGTTATGATTAAAATGAAAGAAAACAAAATGAGAATGTATAATTATGGTATCAGAGACGTCACGATGATGTATTATTATGATTATTACTATTATTTCAGCAATTATTTTCTAGTGCTTTACAATTGTGGTATCAGAGCCTAGGTTGCTAGGTTTTGTAGACTTTAATGGATAATACTACTAGAGTATAAGAATGAGTGGTGATGGGAGTAGAAATGGAATAGGTTATGTGTTGTATGGTGGATTTGGTAGAGTATGTATAGTGAAATGGAATATCCTAGGTAAGTTGAAATTTTAGGTTTTGTCTCATAGCCTAGAGGCTGAAATCCATTGTTGGTCTTCTATGATTTTCCTGAGAACGGTTTCAGGAAAATTATGGCAAACCCTTGACGATTTTTGTTTCTGAGTAGAGGGACTAGAACTTAAGATGTTAGTTGGTTGGATAGGTCATAATTTATGTGGATTAAGGGTTTTGTCTTAAAATGGCTAAGGGCATATAAGAAGGAGGATAGGGAAGGTTTTTGGGCCAAACTGTCAATGGTTTTATATGACAAGTACAAACCGTCAAAGGCTTTGTGATTGAGTGGTGTGTTAAGACTTACCTTGGAAGTATAGATGTTTAACTTTTTTCTTAGTTGGATAATTATGTCAGTTACGTTAAGGTATTGGAATTCTAAGATTGTATTCTGTCCAATTTTCATGATGGACCCTAGGAATAACGCAAATGTTGGGAGTACTGGCAACATAGGGGCTTCTAGCAGGGGTGACAATGATTCAAATTTAGTATTGTGTAGTGTTGTGCAACGGGTCATGGAAGAAATTGCACGAAACTTTAAGGGACAAGGTTTCCCACCTGCTGATCAGTGCTGCACCATAGAGCAATTTACTCAGATGAATCCCCCAACTTTTGTAGGAAGTTTCGACCCAATTATTTCAGAGAATTGGGTATGGGAGATTGAGAAGATATTGGCAGTGCTACGCTGCACTGATGAACAGAAAGTTCTTTATGCTACTTTTAAGATGACGGGTGAGACTGAGTGATGGTGGTTAAAGGTGAAGCTACTAAAGGAGCAGAGGCCAGTACCAGTAGCATTGACCTAGGGAGATTTTAAGGAGATCTTTTTGGACCGCTACTTCCCTGCCTCCGTTAGAGATGCTAAGATGTAAGAGTTTTTGAATTTGACTCAAGGTCATCTAACAGTGCCACAATATGCTGCTAAGTTTGTGGAGTTGTCCCGTTCACCCCATTTATGATTCCTAATGAATTAAGAAAGGTGTAGAGGTTCGAGAGAGGGCTGATACGGGAGATATACGAACAAGTGGCATTCTTGTAGGTGCAAAATTTTTCAAAGCTAGTGGATAAAGCCACTATAACAGAAACAAGTCGGCAGAGATATGCAGGGGTACAAAGTTAGGGGAAGAGGCTTGTGCCTCTTGGTTTCCAAGTCGATACAAATCATAGTTCGTGGAAATGAAACGGAAATAATATGGGCTAGAGATCTAAGATGGGGAATCGAGCTGGGCAGGGTAATATGTAACGCCCTTTTTGTCCCAGGTGTAAAAGGAGACATCTAGGGAAATGCTAGATTGGAATGAATGTATGTTATCTATGCAGTCGGCCTGGTCACATTGCATGAGATTGTTGTGTGTAGCCGATCAATGCAATCCCTATTAGACATTTCCAAGGGGATAGTCAAGCATCCCGAGATGGCTATCAAAGGAACACTGCCCCAGCGTAGGCCTATTATCTTATACTGGGAGAAGCAAAAAATACAAATGACATGGTGACAGGTATATTTTATTATTTGGGATTAGGTCGAATTGCGTGTGATAGAAGTTTGGCTATTAAATATAAAGTTATTTGTGGTCACACCAACGGGGAGAATGGTAGTTTGTAGAAAGGTTTTCAGGGATTATTTAATTAGTATTCCATGGAGGACGCTACCTACTAATCTAATGGTTTTTTATATGCATGGGTTTGACATGATTTTGAGAAGGAACTGGCTAACTTTCAATTATGCCAGTATTGACTATTATAAGAAGGAAGTGGTGTTCAAACCACCTGGGGAGTAGGAGTACAGATATTTTGGGTCGTGCATGAGCGCCTCGCCATAGATGTTGTCAACTAATGAGGAGAGGAGGCTGTCTTTGGAGAGATGCCAAGGGTACCTGACCTATGTGAAGGAAGTGCCAAGTTGAGGAATTAAAGTTGGAAGATATCCCGACACCAATTTATAAGACTCCAATAAAATTGAAAAGATTTGAAGGATCAGTTATAGGAGTCAATGCATAAAGAATTCATCAGACCCAGTGTGTCACCATGGGGAAAACTGGTTTTTTTTGTTAAAAGAAAGATAGGGTCATTGAGGATGTATATAAATCATCGAGAAATAAGTAAGGTGACAGTTAAGAACAAGTACCCACTACTATGTACAAATGACTTGTTTAATCATCTTTGAGAACACAAGTCTTCTCCAAAAATCGAACTTCGAACAAGGTACCATTAGGTGAAGATTAAGACAAGAGAAAGTTGACCCAAGTAGGTAGAGGCAGTAATGGATTCGACGAAACTGAAGAACGTTCATAAGATCAGAAGATTCTTGGGTTTGATAGGGTATTATAGCCAAATCATGGAAGGGTTTTCCAAGTTATTAGGCTCTCTGATAAGTTAATAAGGAAGAATGTGAAGTGTGAATAGACTAGATGAATGTGAGTAAAATTTCTAGGAGTTAAAGCAATGAGTCATCATTGTGCCAATACTAACAATTCTTTCAGGGGAAAACAATTTTGTGATTTACTGTGATGTAGTTCAGAAAGGGGCTTGGTAGCATTTTGAAGCAATAGAAGAAGGTCCTGGCATAAGCTTCTAGGTTACTCAAGGAGTACAGTAAAAATTATTCCATACATGTTTTGAAATTGGCGGCAATGGTATATGCGTTGTAATTTAGAGGCATATCATTCTCTTTATTCAGTGCATCCAGGAAGCACCAAAATATATTAGGATTTGTGGGAATTTTTTTGGTGGAATAATATAAAGAAAGAAATGGCCCAATACGTATAGTGTCTAATATGTGAGCAAAGGAAAGCTGAGCATTAGAGTGGTGCAGCAGAAGCGTGATGGGTGCACATTATCGTGGATTCTGTAATAGGGTTACCGTCAGTATTTCACCCCCCGACTGATGGACAAACAGAGAAAATAATCCAGCTACTAGAAAATATGTTGCAGGCTTGAGTGTTGGATTGCTAGGAAAACTAGATTCAGTACCTGCAGTTAATAAAGTTTGCCTATAACAATAGCTACCAGACCAATATTGGGATGGCGCCATATGAAGCATTATATGGCCGAAGAAATCGATCTTCACTATATTGGGATAAGATATTTTTGAGAATTGTGTACTAAGGAAAATTTTGTTGGTATAAGTATTGATCAAAAAATTTCTAGGACGAAATTTTTGTTGAAATTGATGTATTCACAAGAGCAGGGTGAATTGGTATTTTTTTTTAAAAATTATCTCCTAGGTTAAACTATTCAGCAGTAGTATATACACAACCTAAGGTCTTTCTATGCAATACCAAATGCGCAGAAAAATATATTGTGCGAAAATTAAATCATGCGCATTCATAGACAATTGAGAATAACATACATGTGTAGTAAATGTAAAGTGCTGAAATGTAAAGTGCACACATGATATATTATCGGTGTTCGGCCAATATTGCCTATGCCCCTGCCTCAGGCTCACAAGCAAGAGGGTTTCCACTACGAATCACATAACGGGTGGAGCGGCACCATTTACAACCAGGTCAATTAATAGGGCTAACCTCAAACTATAACTACACCTTACTAGGATAGGGCACCTAACTTTCATAACCGTGTCAAAGCCAATCCGAGACTTTTATCAGGGCAAGTCTCCCTCTTTAGGCCCACGCCTGGAATATAATCAATTACAATACAAGATGTGTACAAAATATATGCTTCTTAACCAAGAAGATTTGTACCAGTATTATTCAACACACACCAATAATGTAAGAACTATAAACTCAATGGTGCATATGTGCAAACAACACTCAAGGTAATAACTAAATCAATTTAAGCACAAGAGTGTATCAACAAGCTAATCTATGAAACTATGTAAAGATGAAAATCTTAATCACAATTTAGAGTTTTAAAGATTTGTACCAAGAGTAATTAGAATATCTCAAAAAACATTTTCTCAATATCAAGGCACAAAAAGATATTCAATAATAGGCTTGTAAAAATATTTTTGCACACATAAAAATACAAGCTCAATAAGTCTTGCAATGATAATGCAAAGACTCACTAGCCACTAGATTTTCCCACACATTGATTTATCAAATAAAATCAAGGGAAAAATCTTATGCTCAACTCTCAATCCAAAAAAAAAAAAAAAAACAATACAATGAGAGTTTCCTAGAAAATAAGGATAATGTATAACCACTTAAATAACTCTCACAAGGTTTGGTTTGGCAAAAGAATGAATGTATAAGAAAGTATAGGCTTTTTATGAAAAATAGGCTTTGAAAAATTTTAGAGGATTTTTCACTTAATTAAAATGCTAACCCCTCACTAATCTGAGCAAATGTACCTCTATATATAGAGGAGACCTAAATTATAATCGTTGGGGATACATAGGGAATTATTAAAATTGTTTTAAATGGGGTTGAGAAAATTAATCATGTTTAACCCCAATTAACTGTGGTAAAATTTAAGCAAACTAAAGAGTTTCGGTCGACCGAGCCAAGCTTCGATTGCTCGAACAGGCACAATAGAAAAAGTAAAATTTGAACTTCAGGTGCCTGAATAAGGGTTCGGTTTGCTGACCAAAGCGATTTTCCATTATGTCCAAGGTTTGGTTGCCTGGTTTGATGTTCGGTCTGCTAAACTTGAACATTCGGTCCCCCGGGGTTATTTTGAACGTAAAGTTTGGGCACCCGAGTTGGTGGAAAAGCTAAGGGTATACGTTCGGTTGACCGAGGATGGTGAAGTCCTTTTTGGTTCGGTTACCCAAAGTCAAGTCATCTATTTGACCATTCAATGGTTCGGTTGACCAAGGTGTTTCAAACACCATAGTTCGGTTGCCTGAAACCCTATTCTTTTAAACCTTTAAGTCCTATTTTAATTCAATTGATTCCCCTGATTTTATATGTGATTTTGGGGACTATCATAAGTGTAAGTGCAAGGACCTAGGGTCTTTCTAAGGTCTTTGAAAGTAAGCCTAAAAACTTGGTGTCGGTCCACCTTCGGTCGACCGAAGGGTGATCCCTAAGGTCCATCCGTGGTCATGAGCTTATAGATCCCTACATGCATGATGCACATCAATTATTACAGACCATTCCTACTTTACTATTATATACCCGAATTAAACAAAATATAAATTACAATAAAAGACTATTTTGGGTATTTATTCTTCAAGTCACCATGTGCCACCATATGATTTTGCAAATTTGATCCTACACAAAAACTCAGCAAACATTACATACCTTGTATTTGTCATTATAAAAAATGAGATAGGACTCAAAAAGTCAACAATTTTTATAAAGATGGGAGAATGTAGAGACCCGAAAAATAGTGATAGTAAAAATAATAAAGAAAAAAGGAAATTTGGTTTGGCACAGGTCAAACTATCGGTGGTTTTGGATGAGATCAATAAACTATTGATAGTTTTGAGTTATCGCGGCCAGGTAAGGGTAAAATAGTGAAAATGGCTTTAGTTAAAAACCAAATCGTCGATGGTTTCAGGAAAATCGTTGACGGTTTTGTCTGGGGACGGCTACCTATAAATAGTCATAAGTTCATTTCATTTGTAAAAAAATAAAACTCTCTCTCTCTCTCTCTCTCTCTCTCTCTCTCTCTCTCTCTCTCTCTCTCTCTCTCTCTAGGGCTGCAGCTCTCCTTCTCTCTTTCTTCAATTTCTACCCCGAATTCAGCTCAAATTGACTAACAAACCTCATTTCGGGATCCTGGCGTCGATTCTCTGCAGTTTAACTGGAGTAGATTAGGTGTCAGAGGATCCTAGGCACCACTACAAAGTTAAAGTAAGGAAAATGAATTATTCCTGAATTATATTAGTTGTTTTTAAAGTTTAACCAGAACCTAGGAATGTTAAAGTAGTAATTTTTCTAGGGTTGAACCGATTAAACTAAGGTATATGAATACAGGGTTTTGTGCGAATACCGCAGGCATCGTTTCAAGGTTCCTGCAGGCATTTCCTCAGTAAACAGGTAAGGGGAATAAATTAGGTCAGCTTGTTTCCTGAGATTAAACCGTTTAAAACTGAGATTTTAAGTACAGAAATGTTATACGTGAATTTTATGAATGGTTAGGCATATGAGAAATTTGGATTAATATTGTTATAGGTACATTTTTTGGAAACAGGTATTCTAAAATTGAGTAAAACCCTAGAGTTTGTTATACCATTATTTTCAATAGAAAATCAAGTTACTCCAAGAAAATTTTTATATTATGAAGTAATACTCAAATTGTGTGGCATGAGATTGATACATAAAATTAACGATATGATGGTGCATAAGTTGTAATATTAATAATCATCTATATTGTGTGGCATGATAAATAGTTGTGTTATTACATGAGTAACTCTTCTAGGACATTTTATGATGATATAGGGCAAGTATGTGTTATATCGAACTCAGGGAATGTATGGAGTATGTTAGATATGGTAGCTTGATATGATATGACGGCGTTTAAGCCAGAATAATGATATGACCGTGTTTTTATACAGAGTTATAAAATGTTAATGTTTAATATAGAACAATGAATTGACAGTGTTTAATACAACATAATGATATCAAAGTGTTGGATATAGAATAATGATTTGATAGTGTTTAACACAAAGTAGTTGTATGACAGAGTTATATACAAATTTTATACAGTATTACAGAATGATAGCGTTCTATATAGAACTACAGTACAACATTTGATACAGAATTATAGAATGATAGCGTTCTATATAGAACTATAGTACAATATTTGATACAGAACTATAGAATGACAATAGTTTATACAAAGCTAATGTATGATAGTATAATATATTCATGTGAATGATTAGACACTGTACCACTACCATTTACGAATACATTTAGAAACCCTCACCTTATACGCAAATTGTATAACATAAATCTAACAAATTATAAACATGAAACATATAATCTTAAACCATGCAACATATATTTAACAATAACACATAAATTACGTTTAGGATAACCGAAACTTTCGAATAAAACCACATGACGAAAACGCTCACCAAAACATATTATTGTTTGTTAAGGTATGGGTATGAATGGCTAGTTTAAGGGACGGTGGTACGAAACGCCTCAAACTCAGCGAGTGTAATGTATGAATAGCTGATTGAGGGATGACGATACGAAACGCCTCAATCAAGGTAAATGAATGTATGAATAGATGATTAAGAAGCGGCGGTACGAAACACCTCAATCATGGTAAATGAATGTATGAATAGCTAGTTGAGGGACAGCAGCATGAAACACCTCAATCATGCAGTGAATGTTAATATGTGTGTAGATTATGTAACACTTGGAATTATGCATAGGGCTTATGAGCTGAATTGTGAACTGATTATAAATGGCTGGATTGGGGGATGGCAGTACGAAACACCTCAATCTCAGCAAACTATTTATATGTGTATAAATCATGTAACTTGTAATTTATATGTATAGGGCTTTTGAGCTAAGTTATGAACTGAAAAAGAATATGTGCTATGAAATTGTATAGGTATGAGTATAGTTTAAATTGCTTTTTCATTTAAGTTTATTAAGAGATGAATCATATATATATATATATATATATATATATATAAACTCATTGCAACACACTAGCACTAATTTATTTCGTCTTACTGAGAGGTATCTCACCCCGTTAATATTTCAACATTTCAGGATCACCAAGTAACCAGGCCTAGGAGCTCAGGGACGGGGTGTTGATATTACAGATAAGGTAAGTGCTAGTCTAAATCTATGTATATAAATGTTTAGAGTTTTGGATTATAGTTCTATCTAAGGAGATGGTATAGTAATGGTTGAGAGGTAGTACTCTAGTATGTATAGTTATGGATAGGTCTATTTTTGCTTCCATAGGTAGTGAAGGGGTAGATGTAATATTTATATTATCATGTATATATGTGTTATGATTAAAATGAAAGAAAAAAAATCGGAAAGTAAAAGTATGGTATCAAAGATGTCACGATGATGTATTATTATGATTATTATTATTCTATCAACAAATATTTTCTGGGGCGTTACAGAAGCCATAAGGAACTGAAAGCTTACATCACCTGGCTTGCGGCATGGCAAAGTGAAGAGCAAGGAGTGAAGATGTTTTATTTTGAATTGTAGTGCATTAATTTAGGACTGTAATTGCATAACTTGCATGATGTGATTGGATGCTCAATAAGGACCATAGACTAACCTTAAGAATCAAATTTTTTTTGTGAAAAACCTTTTTCACAAAATTGTCATACTAATATACAAAAGGTTTCAAAAGTTTTAAGGCCAAAACAGGGCTAAAATCATATTTTTTACTAGGCCCAGTCGACCGGCCAAGAAGGTCGAGTCAACCGACCCTGCCTTTCGGGCAAAACTCAAAATTTACAATGGCCCAGCTGACCGACCCTTATAGCCCATTTGACTTGACCATACACACGGCCAATTACAACATACTCCAATCGAACGGCCACATTTATACCTGTTGAAGCCCAGTCAACCGGACTAATGATCCGACTGACTAGATCTTGAGCCCTAGTCGACCAAATCTCGAGGATTTGAAAATTGCCTATAGCCCGTCGACCGGAGCCATTGCCAGTCAACTGACCCTCTCAGGTTGAGCTATTTTTAAGCTCCCAAACTCCCAAAAAATTCAAATTTTAATATTAAAATATTGCCCAACGGTCACTTAACGACCACATTTTCAAAAACTTTATAAATACCAAGCCCAAGAGCCATTAAACATTTTTTTATCTATCTTGAATATTCTCTTAAGCATTTGAGTTTTATTTTTCCCATCTTTTCAAAAGCAAGCATTTCTACTTTCTTACTTTCACTTTTTTGAATATATTTCTAAGAGAGCATTGATTTTCTTTCACTCTCTTCATTTGCAAATTTATTGCTCTTAAGGGTTGTCAAAGAAGTATTTCCTTGGGACATTTATATTCTCATCAAAAGATTATCCACTCTCCTACTTGTTTTATTTGAAAATTTTATTGAGAGCAAAAACCTATCTCCTCCTACACTTCATTTTTGAAAATCATTTTTGGAGATATCACTTGGGGGTTTTGAGATCTTTGAAAGCTTTTATGAAAAACTTTATTTTTGAATCAAAGATATCTTTTACATCCTCTCATTTAACTCAAAGTACTTTTTGAGAGAGGAAATCACACAAACTGTTAATTCAGGTGTAATCCATAGAGGGGGGTGAATTGGGTTTATTTAACATCTTTAAGTTTATTTACCACTTAATCCCTATTTATATAATTAAAAAATTAATTGCAGGGATTTTAAATTGATTCAAATTATTATCTCAATAAAATTGATTTTACCCAATTAATTATCAAGTGCGTGTGGGGTTATTCAACATACACACATGCGAGATAGGTAATGAAATGGGTTTCAGAAATTAAAAAGAGTAAGGGAAGAGAGAAGGCAAACACAATTTTTACGAGATTTAGCCAATCCGGCCTACGTCCTCACCTTGAGCAACCCACTTAAGGATTCCACTAAATATTTGCTCCTTTAACCGGGACAAAACTTCCCTTACATCCGCTGCTTACAAGAGGCACAACTTCCTCCTCACCCAGTTCACAACCCGAACCGTGACTACAATATAGAATTTCAAATCTGCAAAACAACTCAATGTTGCTTCTAACAAAGTTAGTGAGTACAATGGAAAACCTAACACATATCCATATGATATAACTTGAAGCTCAGTATGTATCTAATGATGTAATCGTTGTATAAATGATATGCTTCTCAAAATTTTCCTTTGATCAAATCTCCCAAAATAATTATATAAGTAAGTGCTTTGGAGAAGTTAGGGTTTTAAATAATCTTTAGTTTAAAAGAATATAACTATTCCGCTTCAAATATTGAATTCAACCAAATGAGCTCAATACGAATAAGTAATTCAGTTTTTCTCCAAAAATCTAGATCAATACGTTTATTCCAAATATCCAAAACACAATATGATCTTTGTATATGTATATGTATATATATATATATATATATATATATATATATAATATGTGTTCCAAAGATCAAAAACCTAATATAATATTTTTTTCAGAAAATATCCCTCAACAATATATATAGTTATGAGCTCTAAGGATATTTAATCAAGTGGTTTTGTAATATCAAAAATATCGAGTCTTTAAATAAATACACACTTGAATCAAAAATATTTAACCATTGGCAAAACTTATCTCATGTAGTGATCTTTTCAAAATAATCTATATGTATATAAGTACACTCAAGATCAATCTCTTAAATAATATTCAATGATAGATTTTGAGATGAAAAACTCTTTGAGAATAAGTAGTAACAAATAGATCGATTTACCAAACCTTAATACCAAGTTGAATACAAAACAATCACTAGAATGTCTTTTGAAAATCAATGTAGTCTTAGCTCAGATTTGACATATAAGCTTTGAAATCCCAAGCAAGAATTCATTAGTCTGTTCAATGCTCTCCCAAGTTGTGCTAAACGTTCAATACACTCAATCTTATGCCAAAAGTTGGGGAACTAGGGTTTAGAGGTTGATTATATATGTAACCTTAGCCTTAGGATAAGTCCTAGCTGTTGGATCAACTTTGTTAAAAAATAACTCGTGTGTTCTCTTGCTATAGATTAAATTTTTAATTTTCCCGTAGGTTCAGGCGACTGAGGATTAGGACGCAGACGACTAAAGTTCCGTAAAGCTTCAAAAAATTGAAATGGACACAGGCTCAGACGTCTGAAGTTGGGGTTCAGGCTTCTAAAGTTGTGGGTTCAGATGACTTAAGTTAAGGTTCAGTCTTCTGATGTGCTTCTGCCTATTTCTATGTTTCTCCAATAAATCTTCATACGACTGAATTTAATCTTCGGTCTTCTGAAGAAATTTTTCTGATGACTGAGTTCAAACTTTAGTCTTCTGAAGTTGAATCTTCAGATGACTAAGTGTAGACTTCAATCTTCTGAAGTTGACACTTCAGACTTCTGGGCAGGGACTTTGGTCTTCTGAATAGTACACTTTCTGGTATTTTTCATTTTATTTTCAAAATTCTACTTTGCTCTCTTTCTTTGCTCTTTTATAAAATATTTTCCGGGGTTTTAAAAAAATCTCTAAGTCCATAAATATCCCCTAAATATTTTCATTGTATGCATAAGTCCTAAGGTCAGTCTAGGGTATATTTTGAGCTTTGAATTAAATCATATGAAATATGTAAATACATTCAGTTCTAAATACCCATTCCCATGACGATCTTGAACTTGCCACTTGCATCTTCATTCTTCAACTCTTTTAGTTCCATGGATTATGCCAATATGTATATATTTTAATCTTCATGGATTCCATGACTTTCTAGCCTTCCATATATGTTAAATATTGTTCCTATTCACAATCTCAATGCACAGATCAAATACCAAGTGATTTGTCATTATCAAAATAGGATTGGACTCATAGAGTCAACACAAACTCTATTGAGTTCAAATCCTATCATATAAGAGTTAATTGATTTTATATTGTACCACACTAGCTTATTTGAGAAGCACCTTATTGTACACACAAAATTATTTTTCATATCTTGTATCCCTACGGTTCGGGTTGTGAACCATGTTCCAGGCATGGGGTATTGCCTGAGAAGGAGGGCTCCATCCTGTAAGGAGGGATTGTAAAGGGGGACTCCACCCTATAAGGAGAATTTGTAAATTCCTCTACTAGCCTCCATGAGGTGCCTGATAACCTCCCCGGTAGGGTTTGGGAGCTGGGACCTAGATTGGCGGCCCTGGGCATGCTCGTGCCATGTGGCCGGGTCTCCCACAATAATAGCAAATGTCTCTCCTTGCCTGGTACACTCCCAAATGTCTCTTCCCACACGTCTCACACACACGATAGGTCTACACACCCTGATTCTCATAAGGTCCTTTCATTTGTCTCTGACCACCACTGTAACAGTCTCCTCTCCATGGGCTTCAGCTAGAACCTACCTAAAAACCCTGAGGCGTGGGCCTCTTTCTCTGACTCTAAGCTGCGATGCCTCTCTACATGCCACTCTTAGTAACCTTAGACCTATCCACAATCTCTGCAAATGTCTGAGCCCGAAACCAATAACCTACACAAATAAGTTCTATCTCAGACCTCATTCAAACTTCCTCCCCTTTTCTCCTTGTCTAGTGCCAAATGTGGGGCAAATTGAGACAACTCAATAAATCGAGTTGCGTACTGCGATACTTTCATCTGCCCCTGAGCTAAGTGCATGAATTCTGCTGCCTTTGTACTCCGAATGATAGTAGAGAAATGTTGCTCAAAGAACAGTTCCTTGAATCGACTCCACGTCACTAGCACAAGATCCAGTCTCTACTCCTCAATCAACCTCGCTGATCGCCATGGAAGCACTGCCAATGTATCATTTTACCGAAGTTCCTAAAATATCACCCACTAAGGTCCTCAACCCTTGCCTACAGGGTCCCAAAACACCCTATTCCTGAAAATATAATACCATGATTTTACTTCACAAAACCCCAGTATATTCTCATACAATACAAAATCTAGGCTTAAATGAACTTGGTAATACTAACAATATCCAAATATTCTACTTACCCTAGTTTTGGGATGGTTCGCAAACTTCTTAAATCAATATTTCGCTCCAGTTATGTTGTAGAGAATCTCCCCAAGATCACCTTGGTAGCTTCTGATCATCGAACCAGGGAGAGACAAAGCCGGAAACTTAGAGAGAAGTGAGAGAACACATTTTCTAGAGAGAGAGAGAGAAATAAGCCTGAAATTTTTCATAGAAAAAATGATTTTTGGATTTATATAGAAACCTTATCCACGTGAACTCGTCGACGAGACACGTCGCCTCATCAATGAGTCAATGAAGGGAGCTCGTCGACCAACACCTTCTCCTCGTCGACGAGTTTTAGGTTCTACAAGCGGTCCTCTTGGTAGTTTCTTGTCGATGAGGCACGAGTTCCCTTCAACAAGCACTTCTTCTCTCATCAACGACACCCTACTAAAATCCCTAATGAAAATTTCTTTTCTCTCCTTTCTTTTATTATTTAATTATTCTAATTCTTCGGGTCTCTACATTAGGCTAAATTCATAAGAACTTTGGGCGATCAAACCTATCAAGTCAAATTACCTCCATTGACCGAACCATGGACTGGTCAAATAGTTGACTTGACTTTGGGCAACCGAACTCAAAATGACTTGAGTATCCACGGTCAATCGAACTCTCACACTTACTTTTTCCAAAAACTCGGGCTCCCGAACTTCACATTCAAATTACCCTCGGGCGACTAAATGTTCAAGTTTGGCAAAGAAAACTTAAGTCTAGGGACCGAACCTCGAACAGAATGGAAAATTGTCTCGATCCACAAACCGAACCCCCATTCAGGCACCCGAACTTCAAATTCACCTTTTTCCAATTGTGTCCGTTTCGGCAACCAAACCTATTGCTCGGTCGACCAAAAATCTCAGGTTGGCCAAATTTTTACCACAGTTAATTAGGCTAAAACAAGGTTAACTTCTTAAACTCATTTAAAACATTTTTAATAATTCCCTGTATGTCCCAAACGGTTATATTTTTGGCCTTCTCAATGTATATGGGTTCATTTACAAAAATTAAGGGTGATTAGTAATTTCAATTAGCAAAAATCCTCTGAATTTCCTAGAGCATATTTTTTCTATACCAAGCTCATATACTCCTTTTTGCTATTCCCTTGATAGATCAAGTCTCTAAAGAGTGTTCTTGAGTGTTTCTAGTACTTAAATTCTCCTTGTTATTGATTGCAATATTGTTTTTGATTGAGAGTTTTTAGCTGAGGCTTTTCCCTGATTTAACTAATAAATATTTGTGTGGGAAAACTTTTGTAGCTACTGAGTCTTTGCATCATTGTTGCAAGACTCATCAAGCTAGTGGTTTTTGATTTGCAAAATATTTTCCACAAGCTTATTCATTTTTCAAATATCTCTTGAGCTATTATTTTGAGAAAATCATCTTTGAGATATTTTGAATACTCTAGTTGGAACTCTTCGAAACTTGTGGTGATTGATTTACATTGATACTTTGGTTTAAAGATTGCTTGGAAATACACTCTAGGTCTATATTATACAGTTACATCAGATTGAGTGTTTAGCACACGTTATCGGCACTAAGCATATTTACTATCATCTGTGCGTGCATAATTATCTAGACTTTATTGTGGTACATCTCTACTTGTATAGAAGCACTTTATTTGTACACAAATATCATATTGATTATTGTATTCCAGGCGTGGGCCTGAAGAGGGAGACTTGCCCTCGTAAAATTCCTAGATTTGCTTTGACCCAGTTAGGAAAGTTAGGTGCACCATCCTAGTAAGGTGTTGTATTAGGTGCTGCTCCACCCGTTAAATGAGCAGTTTTTCATAAGTAAGCATGCTTTCACTACCAAAACTATCACATGATTCAGTGTCAGATGCATCATTAGAATTATCATATGAATTATTACCAAGATTATTGAATAAAATAGAAGGAAACGAATTTACCTCATCATCGGTTAAAGTTATAAAGCACCATTTTTCTCCTTCAAGATCCATAGAGCTTGAGTCACAAGGATTGATCACCTTTTCTTGCATAGTTGCTCCATATTTCTTTTAAAGTTCCTCCCATATCTTTTTAGCACTATTACATGCCATAACTTCACAAAAAATCTTAGAATCTATAGCATGCAACAAGGTGTTCATGGTATCAAAATATATTTGCATTAAGTTCCTATCATTATCATTCAACTCAATTTCAGACTTGGGAACATCAACACAATCAATGACTTTCATTTGTATACTATCTCCCTGGGCAATAACTTTCTAGAACCTCCAATTCAAGGCTTTAACAAATATAGTCATCCTAAATTTCCATATGGCAAAATTTTCACCGCAAAACACTAGAGGGTTCGTAAAATAACCTTCCCTCACAAGATGGGGATGCACCAACACGAGCCATCATGATCTTTTTACAAACTAATGCTTAATTCTATGTAAAAAGGCTCTCATACCAATTGTTGACTTTGGTATAATCCCAAGAGAGGGGGGGTGAATTGGAGATTTAAAAATTTCTTCCTAGGTTCAACTAATCTAGTAACAGTATAAC
Organism: Malania oleifera; assembly: GCF_029873635.1. NCBI lineage: Eukaryota > Viridiplantae > Streptophyta > Magnoliopsida > Santalales > Ximeniaceae > Malania > Malania oleifera. Next base: position 26,851,225 of record NC_080421.1, read on the forward strand.
GCAACCTAGGGGCAGTTTAAGTATATATGAAATTGCAGATATGATATATTAATCACCTTTCAGTACATACAACGCAATTTTAGTATTTTAAATCAAATGCAATACTGTGCCAATCAAATATGTAGTATATTCAGCAAGGAAATTAAATCAAGCACAAAACAGAATATAATGCAGGAAATGAAAACTTGACACCGAATATGATATCGAGGTTTGGTCAATCCTACCTACGTCCCTGCCTTATTGAATATGTTAGAATTCATAAGTCACTTTTTAAGCTAATAAAAGACATACTGCTTTGAAAAACAAGTATGAGGCATCTTTGAAAGAATGTGAGTCAAATGTTCTTGTTGAAAGGGAAAGTCATTTCAAAATCAAACAGTTAGTAAACTAAAATGAAAAATTAGAAGAAGAATTGAATTCAGTAAGATCTCAAACTTCAAATGATAATAATAAAGATCTTCTTATTGCAGAACTTGAATGTAAAGCAAACAACATGATGAAAGAATTTATTAAATTACAGGATGTTTGCAAAGGTCTAAAGAACTTAAAAATGCAAGATTTGGAAAAGAAAGTAGAAGACCAAGCTAAGATCATCTATACGTTCACTAGAGGCAAAGACAACTTTAATAAGTTGTTAGGTTCACAAAAGATGACTTTATATAAGGAATGTATAGGATATAATGGAGTTAGAAATAGAAAAAGAAAGAATCTATACATGGGGTACTTCATGAGAGAGTCCGATCATTATGCTAGTACCTCCTCGAGGCCTTATACCCATACCAATTGTGCATTGTGTAAAAAGAAGGGGCACACAAAGTATGATTGCCCATTTAAACGGAAAGGGGTCAAAATGAAGCAAGTGTGGAGAGTCAAAGAAAAACCTGATTTCATCTCTCCTTGACCCTAAAAATGATCCAAGTGTCAATAGGTTATAAAAGGTGGACTTCATAATCCTTAGGTCATGTATTTAAATCATTGGGAGTCATACAAATTAAGAAAAAGTCAAAAGAGGAGAATTTGACTTGGTTCGGTTGGCTGAACATTTTCATCTTAGACCATTCGGCCGACTGAACATAAAGTTTGACTAGCATGTTTGACCACATTCGGGCGCCTGAATATTCCAGTTCAAAACCTATTTGGGCCACTGAACTTGGTTCGGGTGACTGAACTGATTTTCGGGTAATCGAATCTTGGTTCAACAAACCGAATTGAAATGAACTAAGTTAATTTGGGCTACCGAGCGTTGGGACATGAAAAGCCTCTTGAGATTCAACCAACTGGCCCAATGTTCAGCCAACCGAACAGACTTAGCATCTAGAGTAATTATGATGGTTTGAGTGACCGAACGTTGGACTAGGCGATCGAATCGTAGTCTATATATATTTCTACCCGTGAAAACAGCTTCATTTTCTCCATTCTCTTGAGAGCTCCTCAAACTTTCTCTCTTCCAGCTGCACCCACTTTCATTCCAAGCCTATTTTACCTTAGAAAAACTACTCCTAGCTATGTCGAGAGATCAAAGGCACGCAGAATCTGGCATTGCTCTTGAGCAATGGTTTCTTAACTAAAGAGGAGAATCAAATACAAGAGGGTATTTTGACTCAAAGAGCTCATTGTAGGTAAAGTTCTCAATGTAGAATTCATGCAAACTCATTTTAATAATGTGCTAGAAATGTTTTGGTATCAATGATGGTATGAGTTCAATAGTTATCATCCCAAGAGGATATACCCCATCCTTGTCAGGCTGTTTTATGCCAACCTTGGACAGAACGACTAGGGATGCTACTCCCGAGTCTTTGAGACCGATATTTGATTCAACGATGGGTATCTAGTTGAGGCTCTCAATATCTAGAGAGGAGATTTTGACTGCCTTGAGGCTCTCAATATCCAAAGAGGAGATTTTGACTGCCCTGACTTAGTCTTAACAAGGATCAACGAGCAGGATTTCACTGTGAGTACCTTCGTGAATCTAGTTATGTCTAATCCAGTGATTGATCTTAGTCACACCCCTAGTTATAGGTCACTGACTCTAGAAGCTAAAGTAGTGCACCATCTGATCTCGTACAATATCCTGCCAAATTTTGGGTCTAGGGATCATAGTTCATACCTAGACTGCTTCATGATGTGGTGCTTGTTTTCAAGAAAGAAGCTGGACTTGTCGAGACTGATCTTGAAGTGGATGTTCATAAAGACGGTGGGCAAGAGGATCATTCTACTATACAGGGGCATCCTAACTAAGATTTTTGTCAGAGAGAGAGTACCCAGAACTCCGTATGCAGTGTTGAAGAAGATAAAGGGCACAAACACCTTCTCCTCCACTAGCCTAAAATTGATGGGTTCATGAGCTGACTGGCAACATGCGGTTGCCTACCATACCCAAGAGAGGACTAGCACCTCAGGAGGTTCCTCATGAGCAGCTTCATATGCCATCCAATGCTGAGATTACAATAACTATCACTGTTCTCACTGCATCCTCTGGTGAGTTTAGGCCTTCTGCCCAAAGCAAGATCAGGGAGCAGGCCTCCTCATCCCAGGCGAGGCATTTCGAGTTTTACGTCAAGCTCTTAGAGTTCAAGTCTATGGTAAAAGCGAACTTCCACATCCTTAGTGAGCGCCTTAGGAAATGAATGATGAGGATTATGGTAAGGATCAGATGGACGTGAGTGGCAATGAGGAAGGGGCTGATGATAAAGAGGCTTAGAGGAGGTTTTGAGGATCAGCTTTTATCCTGTAATGACCTAATTTTTCTTCCCTTTTTTTTCCTACATAAATTAAAGGTAAAATTTCTATTGCTCTGATACCTTTTACTATAAAACAAACCAACATCACGGACCAAATAGGACCCATGGAATCTAAGACACAATAAACCACCTAAACAGCGGGAAGCCGAATACATACAACCATGTCAATATATACAATACCAGAGTGTCAAAATATTTCCCAAAATTTACATACACACCCATTCCAAAAATACCCTCAACTGAACCTAGGGACTACTAAAACTGACTTCGCAATATTCACACTACACAGATAGGGTAGTACAGAAGTCCCCTTTATCTGCCAACCTGATCTGCTCGCCTAGCTGGATCACCTAAAAAATATTAAATCATTAGGATGAGACAATGCTTGTTAAGACAAAATATGTTATTTCTAGTGTATGGCAGGTGAGATTACATATTATAAAACTGATTTGGAAATACCATAAATAATTGAGTCTTCGACTACTACACTTTCTACAACTGTAGGAAAGCCAAATATTAAATAAAAAGTCTTACCTTGAATTTGGGATGTAGTCCAAGCTAGCCCTCACCAACGATCCATTCCAGAAGACTTGAAGAGAACTTCCCCAGGAGTGTCGTGGCAGCTTCGGATCTTCGATCCGGTGAAGAATGGACCCAAAATCTTAGAGAGAAGGGAGAGGGGACGAACAAGAGAGAGAGAGAGAGAGAGAGAGAGAGAGAGAGAGAGAGAGAGAGTGAGTAAGAGAGTGAGAGAGAGAGTGAGAGTGATTCTTCACGAAATTTTTTTATAAAAAAATCGAGTTTAGGCTATTTATACACTTGCTCTCATCGACAAGCCATGTCACTTCGTCAATGAGGCCATGAAGGAAGTTCATCAACGAATGATCATTCCTTGTCGACGAAATTTAGAGCTAAAAAATAGTCAGTAACTTCTCGTCAACAAGGCACGTGTCCCCGTTGACGATCCCAATAAGCCACTTCGTCGACGATCGCGAACCTGCTGTAAACCCCTTTACAATTTTCTTTTTTCTAATTATTTATTATTTAAATACCATAATTCTTCAGGTCTCTACATTCTCCCCTCCTTATAAAAATTTCATCCTCGAAATTTATTATCCAAATGATTCACCATCCCTTAAAAATAAAACAGTCTACTTATTTTATTACTTACCCTCACTTATGGTAGAGGAATACCGTGGTTACATTCAGAGTTTTAGGAGATTATGTATATAAAATAAAATTCTCCCAAAACTAAAATACCTCCTACTAACTAAACTATTACATATACTAACTAACCTACAAAAGAAACATTTCATAATTACTTACACTTTTCAAATTACAACTGTACTTCGCTAAATAAATGTGGATAATTCTTCCTTATCTATTGGTCGAGTTCCCAAGAAGCTTCTTCTATTGCATGATTTCTCCACAGAAATTTCACTAGAGGAATCTTCTTGTTACATAATTCTTGTTCTTTTCTGTCCAAAATATGTACTGGTACCTCCTCAGAAACTAGTGAATCATTGAACTCTAATTCACCATAACTAATTACGTGAGAAGGGTTTGGGACATATTTCCTCAACATGGAGACATGGAATACGTCATGTATTCTGAACAAAATGGGTGGTAAAGCTAGTTGATAGGCGATTGGCCCAACCTTCTCAAATATCTCAAGTGGGCCAATAAACCTAGGGCTCAACTTACATTTCTTCCCAAACCTCAAAACTCCCTTCAATGGTGGTATTTTTAAAAACACATGGTCACTGACTTTAAATTCTAATTCCTAGCGGCGAGTATCTGCGTAACTTTTCTGACGACTCTGTGCTGCCCTAATTCTATCTCGAATAAGTCAGACTTTATTGTACGTCTGCTACACTATTTCTGGCCCCAAAACTCACCTCTCTCCTAATTCATCCTAATATAAAGGAGAATGGCACCTCCTACCATAGAGCGCCTCGTACGGTGTCATGCCTACGCTAGCATGATAGCTGTTATTGTAGGCAAATTCAACCAACCGCAAATACTGGGTCCAACTACCCCCAAAATCCAATACACATGATCGCAACATATCCTTAAGTACCTGGATCATCCTCTCTGTCTGACCATCTGTCTGAGGATGGAAGGCAGTGTGAATGCTAACTGAGACCCAAAAGCCTCCTACAAGCTCTTTCAAAATCGTGATGTAAAATGTGGGTCACGATCCGAGACTATAGATATTGACACTTCATGGGATCAAACAATCTCCTGAATGTAGATCTCTACTAATCTGTTCATAGGGTAGCTAACTTTAGTAGGTAAAAAGTGGGCTATTTTCGTCAGCCGATCAACAACAACCCAGATGGCATTCTAACCATGCGGTGTCGGCGGTAGCCTAGTAACAAAATCCATGGATATGTGATCCCACTTCCATTTAGGGATGTAAAGTGACTGCAACTGTCCTACCGGCCTCTGGTGCTCAATTTAACCTGCTGGTACATCACGTACTATTGCACAAATTCTACAATCTCCCTCTTCATGCCACTCCACCAAAAATACTCTCGCAAATCCCTATACATTTTAGTACTGCCAGGATGAACCATGTATGGAGATTTGTGAGCCTCCTCTAGAATCATTCTCCTAATATCATCATCCGCAGGCACACACAATTTGGTACGAAACCTCAGAGCCCCATCATCAAAAATGATGAATTCCTCTCCTTAACCATCTTGTAATATGGCTATTACCTCTACTAATTCTGGCTCATCCCTTTGGGTGACTTTAATCTTTTCATATAGCATAGGCAGCACAACCAGGCTGACAATAAATGCCTGAGGATCATTCCACTAACTCCACGCCGAGCCTTTCCAAGTCCATCTTAATTAGGTGCTGAATTACTGCTGCTAACTGCGCTGTACCCTCTGATTTATGGCTCAATGCATCAGCCACCACATTTACTTTACCTGGGTGGTAGCTGATGGTGCAATCGTAATCTTTCATAAGTTCTAACCATCTCCTTTGCTGCATATTCAGCTCTTTATACGTGAAGAAGTACTTTAAACTTTTGTGATTAAAGAATATCTCGCATCTCTCACCGTACAAGTAATGCCTTCAAATCTTTAGTGCATGAACCATTGCAGCCAACTCCAAATCATAGGTAGGATAGTTCTTTTCATATTATTTCAACTGTCGGGAAGCATAAACTACAACCCTACCATGCTACATCAACACACAACCAAGCCTTTTCAAAGACACCTCACTGTAAATTACATAGCCATCACCTCCAAAAAGAATCGTCAGTACAGGTGCAGTGACAAGCCACATTTTTAATTCCTGGAAGCTTTGTTCGCATTCATCATCCCATGCAAATCTGACATTCTTTCTGGTCAGTCGCATTAGAGGCCCCCCTGATAGTCCTAAAAATCCCTCTACAAACCGACGGTAATATCCCGCCAGCCCCAAGAAACTCCTAATCTCCTGAACATTCCTCGGCCTTTACCAATTTACCACTGCCTCTATTTTACTAGGATCCACTAAAATTCCATCCCCTGATATAACATGCCCTAGAAATGTAACTTTCTCTAACCAGAATTCATATTTGCTAAACTTGGCAAACAATCTCTTTTCCCTGAGCATCTGAAGTACCAGTCGTAAATGTACCTCATGTTCCTCAAAACTCCTCAAGTAGTCCAGTATGTCATCAATGAAAACCACAATAAATTGGTTTAGGTATTGATGAAACACCCGATTCATTAAATCCATGCTTTCTTAAAGATATCTTCTGCTTTAATTTTCACTTGATGATAGCCTGATCTGAGGTCAAACTTAGAGTAGACTTATGTACCCTGAAGCTGATTAAATAAATCATCTATACGGGGTAGAGGATATTTGTTCTTAATGGTTACCTTGTTTATCTCCCTATAATCTATGCACATCCTCATAGTCCCGTCTTTCTTCTTTACGAATACACTGGTGCTCCCTAGAGTGATACGCTGGGTCTGATAAACACTTTATTCAATAGATCCTGTAACTGGTCCTTTAATTCTCCCAATTCAGCTAAAGTCATACGATATGGAGCCTTAGAGATTAGTGTTTTCCCTAGAGGTAAATCTATAGCAAAATCTACCTCACGATTGGGAGGCAACCCAAGTAGCTCTTCTGGAAAAACATCTGGAAATTCCTTTACCACTGGCGTACTGTCAAGCTTCGATTCATTTCTCGACACCTCTTTTACAAAAGCCATAAACCCCTGATGTCCATCTAGAAGTAGTGTGATTGCTTACATGACTAATACCAATTGTGGCGAGGCACGCACACGTGAACCCACAAATCTGTATTCTTGCTCACCATGGGGTTTAAAAATTACTTCTTTCTGATGAAAATAAACACTGGCGTGATTTGCTACCAGCTAATCCATACCCAGTATTACATCGAATCCCTGCATGTCTAGTATCACATGATCAGCTGGTAATACTTTCCCTTGGATGGCCACTAGAAAATTCCTAAGTACCTTCCCACATCTCACAGTAGATCTAGTCAACATGGCTACACCCAATTCAATATCTAACAACTGTGCTTCAATCCCAGCTAACTTAGCATACCCCGTTGAAACAAAAGAATGGGTGGCACCTATATCAAACAAAACAACATCTTGATACGAGAAAGCAGTAAAGATACATGTCACGACATCTCCAATTGCCTCAGTGTCTCCTTGCATCAACGCATATACCCTCGCCGGAGCTATACTCCTCTGCTGGCCTCCACGAGGCGCTTAATAACCTCCACGATAGGGTCTAGTTGCTGGAACCTAGATCGTTAGTCCCGGGCATGCTCGTGTCATGTGGTTGTGTCTCCCACACTAATAACAAACGTCTCTCCCAGCTCGGCACTCTCCCAGATGTCATTTCCCACATGTCTAACACATAGGGTAGGTCTACACTCCCTGATTCTCATAAGGTCATGTCGTCTGTCTCTGACCTCCCCTATAACGGTCTCCTCTCCATAGGTCCCGACTGAACCTGCCGAAAAACCCTTAGGCGTGAGCCTCTTTCTCTGACTTTGAGCTGCGATGTCTCACTGCATGCCACTCTCAATAATCGCAGCCCTATCTACGACGTCTACGAATGTCTAAGCCCAAAAATTGATAACCTGCTCAAACAAGTTTTGTCTCAGGCCTTCTTCAAACTTTCTTGCCTTCTCCTCGTCTGGTGCCAAATGCAGGGCAAATCGAGACAACTCAATAAATTGAGCTGCGTACTAAGATATTGTCATCTGCTCTTGGACTAAGTGCATAAACTTTGCTGCCTTCGCACTTCGAACGATAGCAGGGAAATATCGCTTGAAGAAAACTCCTTAAATTGACTCCACGTTACCGATACTGGATCCGTCCTCTGCTCCTCAATCAATCTTACTGATCTCCATCAGCGTTTTGCCTCTCCAGTCAGTTTGAACGTCGCAAACACTACCTTATGTTCGTTTGTACCTAGAAGCACTCCCAATGTTTCGTTAATGTCCTGGACCCAATTTTCAGCCATGATCGGGTCAACTCTTCCAAAAAAAGATAGGGGCTTCATCCGCATAAACTACTCGATCGTGTAGCTACGCTCCCCTGAGCACCTGGCCATCTCAGCCATCACCTTTTGGGAGACGCTGCGCAACACTACATCAATATCTCCACCTCCTATACTGGAAGGTTCTACTCTATCACCCCCAACATTCATACCACTGCTCCCTAGATCCATCCTGAAAAGAAAAAGAACACAATTTAAGGACCCTACCTCCCGTACAGATCTAATTTATTTCGTCTAATCGAATTTTCATATTCACATTTAACCATTCTCCCTGATCTTAATTCAAAATCAAATCATGTAACCTAGACACACCTCGCAATAATAGTTTATTGTGGCTTTCCTGAAATCGTCACCCCAGGAAAGACACAGAAACCACCATGAAAATACTACACCCAGACTACAAAACAAAACCTCAAATCCTTCCCTATACTCTGGTATTGCTTCCACTGCCCTCTAAAGTCTACAGAACCTAAAAATCTAGGCTTTGATACCAAACTGTAACGACCTAATTTTTCTTCCCCCTTTTTTTCCTACCTAAATTAAATGTAAAATTTCTATTGCTCTGATACCTTTTACTATAAAACAAACCAACATCACGGACCAGAATAGACCCGTGGAATCTAAGACGCAATAAACCACCTAAACAGCGGGAAGCAGAATACATACAACCATGTCAATATATACAATACCAGAGTATCAAAATATTTCCCAAAATATACATACACATCCATTCCAAAAATATCCTCGACTGAACCTAGGGACTACTAAAACTGACTTTCCAAAAATACTCACACTACAAATAGGGTAGTACAGAAGTCCCCTCTATCTACCATCCTGATCTACTCGCCTAGCTGGATCACTTGAAAAATATTAAGTCACTGGGATGAGACAACGCTCAGTAAGACGAAATATGCTATTACTAGTGTATGGCAAGTGAGATTACATATTATAAAACTGATTTGGAAATACCATAAATAATTGAGTCTGTGAAACACATATAACATTTCAATATAGCTCATACCTATGCTGCTTAACATAAACTGTTTTTCAAAATTTTCTAAACATAATACTTCTAATATTCACAGGTATATCTATGGTTTCTATAAATTTAAATATACATATATATAATAACTGAGAAAATTTCCCAAGATGGATAACTGAAAGTCATGATTTAACCCCTCATGACAGGGTTGTGCGGCCCGAATGCGGGACCTATCCTGGCCGGCCGACCAGGGTAAGTCAACTAAACTCCGAAAGTCAGATCGGCCTCCTCAACCTTTATCTGAAGGGGAACCTGTCCACAACGTAGGCACGATCGATTGCTGAATACCACATATTATCTGAGTAATGTGGTTGCACTTTGAATTGAAAATAGCTACGGTACCGTGCTCTGCTGACTGAATTTGGTCCATCAGGGTCTAATACTATATACATATGTAACTGATATTTCTATATTACTGTTTTACCATGATTTTATAATAACTAAAATATTGTAAAACTGATATGCTAATATGAATATCTGGCTGAACATTTAATGTCTGTATATATCTAACTGAAATCATGGTATTCTGAATATGCTGTAAATATATATTTCTATACATATACTGTAAATCATGGTATCATGGAAAATAGATAAATCATGGTATTCTGAATATTCTGTAAAATTTCTATCTGTATGTATACTGAAAATCATCATTTTATAAAACATATATTTATTCCATGATATTTTCTGCCTAATACACTATAAAACATGGTATTTGTAAACTGTATAAATAATGTACTAGTTTTCTATAAACTCATGCCACACAATTTAAATAAATAAATTCACTTGTTCTAAAATCTATATTTTCTAATATACAAATATATTGTAATCTAAATAATAATAATATGGTAAAACATATAATTTTTGTTGACTATCATACTAAAATTCCTAGCATAGCATATTTCTCTTACCTGATTTCTGAAAAGCCCCTACAATGTCTAGTCTTACACCCGCAGGGTTCCCCGTTCAACACCCTAAAAACAACATCTCCCTAAACAAAACTTCAGTATTTCTTTGACTACTACACTTTCTACAACTAAAGGAAAGCCAAATATTAAACAAAAAGTCTTACCCTGAATTTGGGATGTAGTCCAAGCTAGCCCCACCAAAGATCCACTCCAGCAGACTTGAAGAGAACTTCCCCAAAAGTATCGTGGCGGCTTCGAATCGTCGATCTGGCGAAGAATGGACCCAGAATCTTAGAGAGAAGGGAGAGGGGACGGACAGGAGAGAGTGGGAGAGTGATTCTTCGCAAAAAATTTTGCAGAAAAATCAATTTTAGGCTATTTATACACCCACACTCGTCGACAAGTCACGTTACTTCGTCGATGAGGCCATAAAGGAAGTTCGTTGATGAAATTTAGAGCTAAAAAATAGCCTCTCAGTAACTTCTCATCAACAAGGCACGTGTCCCCATTGATGTTTCCAATAAGCCACTTCATCGATGAACACGAACCTATTGTAACTCCCTTTACATTTTTCCTTTTTCTCCCTCTTTATTATTTAAATATCATAATTCTTCAGGTCTCTACTTATCCATCTTATCTATCTTATATTTTACATACATACATCTGGGTCTGTAATAGCTATACAGTTTTCATTTTTGTTTTTTTTTTCTTTTCTTTTTTTTTTTTTTTTTTTTTGCTTACATTCTCACCACACTCACACATAGATACATATATTTACTATTTTGTGGTGATTGGTTTCATGGTTTCTTTAATATATGTGATTATTATGTTTGCCTAATTGATGTGCATGGTGGATGCAGTTGATGTATATTGCCTACCGGTAGATATGTTAGGTTCTTGCATGCTCAAAACTAGATGATATATTGTTTACTTGAATCCTTTTTATGCAGGTTTATAAGGGAAATGTCATGTTTACAGATGAATTGCTGCCGGATTTTCATTTAACATTTTCCCAAAATATTCAAAACTTGTGCTAAAATATTGATGGATGTGCATGCAAAATCTATTTCAAATTTTAAATATCTTGCACTTAGTTCAATTTAATTTGAAAACATGTGAAGCTTGTGCATATGCTTAAATGTTTTGTAATAGGAAGGTATTCATGGGAAAAACTGTATTTTTAAATGAAATGCTGCCAAATTTTTCCCAAATTCACTGCACACATCCTATGTTTTTATAAAAATTGAACATTTTAAACTTAGGTTGTGTTTCTAGTTTACTTCAATCTTTTTTTTGGACTTAAATTCAATATTTTGTAGCAAATTGTATCCCCAAAACACTTGTTGATTATTTCAAAAGGGGGATTTCTTTTAAAGTCAAATTTGCATGAAATAAGCTTAAATAATAATTCTTCGTCATGTGGTGTATTTATAAGTTTTAAAATACTTGCGTCATATGGTCGAGTGATTGCATAATATGAGGGGGAGCCACTTCACTTAGAAAAATATGGCTCTGAAATATTAAAAGCTATCTCATATCATTCATTGCTATACTTTATACCTCACAAGAATGTCTTTCAGTCATTGTGTGTTGTTTGATCATATTATATCTTTGACTTGACTTCTTAAATTGAGTTATACTGGACTGTTTGAGTTGATGTAAATTGTTGTATATTATGTGTTGAACTCAAATAAGTCACTTAGGTACAGATATTTTTTGGAAATTGCTCTATTTTCACAAGGCATGTTGCCGAAATTTTTCTAAAAATCTTCCCAACCATATCTTGTATTTAAATGATTCATACTCACTGCCTTGCCTATATACTTTCACTTTAGTATGACCCTTTTTGTGGTTGCCAAAAGGGGGAGAAGAGGTAAAATTGGGTACATTGGGTACATTAATTATAATTGAACTTTTAATTATCCTTATACTTATGCATATAGTGAGGAGGAGTCTTTCTTGGTTGTACCCACTTTTGTATAAAGTATTTGTCATCATAAAAAAGGGAGAGATTGTTGACCTAATTGGTCACATCTCATTTTGATAATGACAAATACACTTGGTACTAATGTTTGCTCTGAGCTTGCATGCAGGTTCACTCTACGCATAGAGTTGAAAAGCTTTCTATATCATGATGGTGTATAGTGACCTCAAGGAAGATCGAAGAATATTATGATTCATTTGTATATGTATTTTTATATTCTTCTTACTAGATTGTAATTCAATATGGTTTGTAATAACTACATCATGCATGGTAGGACTGTATGTTCAGTTTGGCCTTAGATTGACCTTAGGTTCCCACACTTAGTGCACAAGACCCCACTATAGTTCACATGTCATTAGGGATAAATTTAAAATCAAGTAATGGACCTTAGGCTAAATTCATAAGGACTTCGAGCAATCGAACCTGACAGTCAAATTACCTCGGTTGACCGAACCGTGGACTGGTCAAATAGTTGACCTGACTTCGGGTGACCAAACTCAAAATGACTTAAGTGTCCACGGTCAACTGAACTCGTACGCTTACTTTTTCCAAAAACTCAGGCGCCAAAACTTCATGTTCAAATTAGCCCCGAACGACTAAATGTTTAAGTTTTACTGACCGAACTTGAGTCCAGGTGACTGAACCTCGAACAGAATGGAAAATCACCTCAATCAACAAACTGAACCCCCATTCTAGCACTCGAACTTCAAATTCACCTTTTCCTGTTGTGTTTGTTCGGGCGACCAAACCTATTGCTCGATCGACCGAAACTCTCGGGTTGACCAAATTTTTACCATAGTTAATTAGGGTAAAACAGGGTTAACTTTTTAAACTCATTTAAAATATTTTTAATAATTCCCTATATGTCCCAAACGGTTATATTTTTTTTCCTTCTCTATATATATGGGTTCATTTGCAAAAATAAAGGGTGATTAGTAATTTTAATTAACAAAAATCCTCTAAATTTCCTAGAGCATATTTTTTCTATACCAAGTCCATTTACTCACTTTTTTCTATTCCCTTGATAGATCAAGTCTCTAAAGAGTGTTCTTGAGTGTTTATAGTGCTTAAACTCTCCTTGTTATTGATTGCAATATTGTTTTTGATTGAGAGTTTTTAGCTAAGGTTTTTCCCAGATTTAACTAATAAATCTTTGTGTAAGAAAACCTTTGTAGCTAGTGAGTCTTTGCATCATTGTTGCAAGACTCATCAAGCTTGTGGTTTTTGATTTGCAAAATTTTTTTACAAGCTTATTCATTTTTCAAATATCTCTTGAGCTATTATTTTGAGAAAATCACCTTTGAGATATTTTGAATACTCTAGTTGGAACTCTTCGAAACTTGTGGTGATTGATTTACATTGATACTTTGTTTCAAAGATTGCTTGGAAATACACTCTAGGTATTGATTATACATTTACATCAAATTGAGTGTTTAGCACACGTTATTGGAACTAAGCATATTTACTATCATCTGTGCATGGATGCATAATTATTTGGACTTTATTGTGGTACATCTCTGCTTGTGTAGAAGCACTTTATTTTTACGCAAATATCATATAGATTATTGTATTCCAAGCGTGGGCTTGAAGAGGGAGACTTGCCCTAGTAAAAGTACCGGATTGGCTTTGACCCGGTTAGGAAAGTTAGGTGCACCATCCTGGTAAGTTGTTGTATTAGGTGCCACTCCACCCGTTAAGTGAGTCGTAGTGGAATCCTTGTGCTTATGAGCCAAGGCAGGGATGTAGTCTGGATTGGCCAAACCACGATATCATATTCGGTGTCAAGTTTACATTTCCTGCATTATATTTTGCTTTGTACTTGATTTAATTTCCTTGCTGAATATACTGTATATCTGATTGACACATTTGATTAGGAAATACTGGAATTGCGTTGTATGCATTGAAATGTGATTAATATATCATATCTGCAATTTCAAATATACTTAGACTGCCCCTAGGTTGTGTTATACTCTTACAAGATTAGTTGAACCTAGGAAGAAAAATTTAAATCTTCAATTCACCCCCCCCCCCCCCTCTTGGGATTGCACCAAAGTCAACAATTAGTATGTTAACCTTATAGGTCACACACAGTTTTGATAATGAAAAATACTCAGGTATTTGATGGCTTTCAAGTGTATATGCAGGTTCATTTTAGCAGATCAAGTAATGGCACATGAAAGCAAAGCATGAAGACCTAGAAGATTATTTCTTATTGTAATTTATATTATATGGCTCTGTAATAGTAATATAGGAATGGTCTATAATAATTCATGCATAGCATGCATGTAGGAACTAAAGCTCAAAGATTGTAGAGAACTTAGAGAACACCCTTGGTCGACCGACGCCAGGTTTTTTGGACCGACGCCAGGTTTTTTGGCATACTTTAAAAGGCCTTAGAAAAGACCCTAGGTCCCACCACTTGCACATAAGAAAGTCCCCAACATCACTTACTATATCAGAGGAATCAATTCAGGCTAAAAATGAACTTAATAGAAAATATTGAGAGGGTTCGAGCGATAGAACCTATGCCGTTTAAGATGGCTCGGGCAACCGAACAAGTCAACATGTTGACTTGGTTTTCGGGCACCCAAACCTATTTTGAACGTATCTTCCTCAGGCACCTGAAGCTTTTTCAAAACACTTTTCAACTACTTAGGCGACTGAACGATTACGCTCAAAAAAGGGCTTGAGCGACAAAAGTGCCTAGTTCGGTTAACCAAACTGTGATCCAAGCACCCGAACTATCGAACAAATGCTACTAACTTTAGTTCAGCCGACTGACTCACCCTTCAGGCACCCGAACCTCTAAAACCTGAAATTTTGACTGTTTGCTTGGGCACCCAAACCTCAAGCCGAGCACCCGAACCTCGCGGGTTAAAATATTTTTTATCGAATTTGTAAATGGGGTAAAAAGGGTTAATATTCTTAATGGTCCTTTAAACAAAATTAATTATACCCATTGTGTCCCCAATAGTCAAAAATTCCTCCTTGCTTATATATACTCATTCATTTGTCTTAATTAGTAAGGATTAGCAAAATTAATTAGGGTCAAACTCTCTCAAATTCAAAAATCCTTCTTTAGCCTATAATACTCACATACACTTTAAAACTTCATTTTCCTTGATCATTCAAGTGTTGTGAGTATATTTAGTGTGCTTGTGCATCATTCTAATTTGCTCATACTCTCATTTGTTATATTGATTGTTTGATTTTTGTTGAGAGTAAAGCATCAAGTTCTTCCACTAATTTAACTTGATAAATCTTGTGTGGGAAGACTTGGAAGGTTGTGGTTCTTGCATTGTCATTGCAAGTAACCTAAGCCTATATTTTTGTGTGCAAAATCATTTCACAAAGCTAGATTTCAAATAATCTTTGTACTTACTACACTGAAGAAAATATTTTTGAATTTGTTTGAATATTATTGCTAACATCTTTGAAACCCTAATATGAGATTGAGATATAGTTTATCTGGTTTTCAAAGAATAGCTTGTTTGATATACACTCTTGTGCTTGATTAGATAAAGTCATTATTCTGAGTGTTGATTGCACACGTAGAGCACCGAGCTTTTAGTTCATACATCATTGAGGTTCATTGATTATATCGCGCGTATTTGGGTACATATCTACTTTACATGAAAGCATAATCACTGTACCATTTGAGTGAACATATTGTTGTATTTCCAGGTGTGGCCTGAGGGGGCGGTAATCCAGCCCGGTAAGGATTGTGTAAATGTTGGGGTCAACCCTGTGAATTTGACCTAGGGCCTTCTCTGCCCCACAAGGAGAGTTTGTAAAGGTTGAGGTCAGCCTTTGTGCTAATTGACCTGATTGTATTAGGTGCCACTCCACCCATTAAGTGAGCCATTAGTGGAATCCTCGGACTTGCAAGCTAGAGGCGGAGACGTAGGCACAGTTAACCAAACGCTGATGACATATCGTGTGTCTATTTATATTTTCGCACGTGTATATTATTGTGTGAATGATGTGCATGATCTAATTTCCACATATTTATCTCCGCATTTGGGATTGTATAGAAATACCCTAGGTTGTGATATTCTGTTAACATCTGGTTTAACTTAGGAATAAGTTTTAAAATTCCAATTCACCCCCCCCCCCCCTCAGGAATACACCAAAGCTAACAATTGGTATCAGAGCCTTATTGCATTAGACTTAAAAGTTTTTGCAAAAAGATCGCAATGGCTCAATTTGGTGTATCCCCATTCGGAGAGGGACAGTCACCTACTAGTCCTCCATTATTTTGTGGTGTCGATTACACCACCTGAAAAATTAAAATGACCATATTTTTAAAATCTATGGACTAGAGGGTCTGGCTTGTGACTATTAAAGCACAAATAAATGAAAATGATTTTAACATGGTAAATTCTAATGTCATGGATATATTATACTGTGCTTTAGAGTCTAATATTCTACTTGAGTTTGTGGCATGTCATAATGCACAGGAAATCTAAGATGAGCTTGAAAGGAAATATGGAGAATCCCGGGAAAATGAGACCACCACTGAGGAAGTAGTAAATGACACGGTAGTTGCACTAACAGAATAGGAGGTATATGATCCTATCTCAGCCTCTATAGATGATTCATTTGTTGAATTATATGATACATTTTATGTTGAATCATCTATTGAAAATAATGACAGTTTTGTTGTTAATGCATGCGATGATTCTTGTGAAGAATTTTGTGATATAACTTGTGATGAATCATCTGCTAAATCTTGTGATATACTGGCTGATTATAATGCATGCACTAATTCTGGTAACAATTCTTGTATTAAATTTTGTGATGAATTTTGTGTTGAATTGATTGATGAAAGCATGCCCATATATAGAAAATTAGAAAAGGCTTCATCTAAACTATATAAGCTTCTAGGTAGGATACCTAAACATAAAATCTTCATGAGAAATGAGAATAAAAAGGTGGTAAAACAATTAAAAGATTTGAAAGCTTTTCATACTACCTTAGAGAAGAAAAGCATGAAGAAAATATTAAAAATAATTTGCGAGGAGGAAGAAATGGGAGATGATAAACCCACAAGTGGTAAAAATAAAAATCTTTTCAAAAAGGGCTCAAAATCACTTAATAAATCCCATACAAACTTTTATGCCTCATCGAGCAAACGTAAGATTAGTAAGCATAGCCTTTCACGAAAATTCAAAACTTGCTTACAGCATAAAAGAAAAGGGCACAGCGGGTTTAATTGTTTAGTTGGAGATGCCGGAGGCTTAGAAAAAGAAATGAAATGGATAATCATGAAAGCAAACCCCGTAGGACCTAAGGAAAAATGGATTTAAATTAATATTACTTAATTATTTAAGGCTTCCTTTGATCCTAAGTTTAGGTTTAGGGGGTTGTGATGACTATAGGTTTGGGAAGTGATTGTTTCTTAAAATGAAAATCTTAGTATACACACTCACTAAACTATCTTGTTATACTAAGAATCTTTATCTACTTCCAAATGGACATGACATCTATACCTAGTACTTAATTCTAAATGCTTAACCCGTGCTAACATGAAAATCACAAAGTTAAGCAACTGTTGTCCATTGCACAGAAGGGATCCATCCCATTCTATATATTTTTAACCCTAACCTCATTAGTCAAAGTCTGGATCAAAATTTAGTCATCACTTTAGGCTTAAAGCACAACTGATTATAAATGATTAATATATATTAAATGTGTTCTTCATAAGACATCTTGCTATAATCAAGATTAAAGGCAACCACTAAGGGATTCTGATTTTATTGATTAAATCAAATATTCGCTTTGAACCAAAAATATAAAAATCCTCTAATTTTGGTTTATTTGATCCATAGGAAATCTTTACCATACCACGATCGCATCAGGTAAAGATCCACCCTTTCCTCAGTTAGTATCCTTTTTCCAAAATTGTGATAATATCTAAAGGATATTTTTAAATCACCAAAGAGCATTGTTCACAACATTCACATATCCTATATGCTCTTTGCCCAAGCATGCACATGATTACCATCATAGAAATATTTTGAAAAATGTCATGTCTATCCTAAATACTCTTCTGTACCCATTAGTGATTTAAACTTACAAAGAGTATTTATTTATCTTCCTTTCACAAGGTCTCAAATCATTAAGTCATATCCTTTAGAGCTTTAGGTACTTAGAGATGAGTTGAATGGCTAATATGATCACCTAGGTCTCAATCTAAATGAATGTATAAAATTCAAGTAGACCTATGCATATGCAGTTTAAATTGAAAGTCATTCCAACTTGTGCCTCTTACACGCATTGAGATTCATAAGAAAAGAGGCAGACATTGGCTTATGACCCTGAAGAAGTATTGCATGTGAATCTTTGGTCCTCTAAGCCTAAGCATGTTCATGCCAAGATTAAACTATTGAAAATCTTATAAACTCTTGGCTAAAGAACTTGAACTGTAAGAAAAGGCATAAAATGATTAAGTGCATAACTTAGGGGGAGCATCTTTCTTTGATTGTTATATTAATTAAAATTCTCTCATAATTCTTATTTTATGCCTAAATGTCCATTTGAGTACTGCATTGAAATCCTAACTATCCATGATCATTTATTGTTCATGTTATCTTGTTGGATGGTTTACATTTTATATAGACTGTTGATTGTACTATTGGATTGCATGCGTAGTCTAGAAAGCCTCCAGCATGGCGGACGCAATGATGTGTATTGCATGCTGGTAGTGGATATAGGTTCTCGTGTGCCTTGAATTGATTCATAAACTACTTGATTGAACCTATCATGTATAGGTTTTATAGGAAAATGTCTGATATACAAACGACATGCTGCCGAAATCTCGTTAGGATTTTCCCATATAAAACCTTGTGTTAAAGATGATTATGATAAAATTAATGTTAAAACATTTTTGAAAGGATGAGTGAAACCAAATAGAAAATTAAATTTCATCCTTGCATAATCATCGAATAATTAGGGCAACCCAGTTCCATCCCTATAGAAAGAACTTAAAGAATCCATATGCATCACTTTCATCCACTGAAATATTGAGGCTCTTCTGAAATCCCTAAACATTACATCCTGCTCTTAAAGCTTTGTGTTTTGATATGGAATGTTCGTGGGTCATGAACTCTATTGCATGTCTTAATATATATCTTCTAATGCATCTATGGTCTATAGGGACAACTATACTAATCAAGTGATAATATGTAATTGACAAATACTCAATATAGTTGATTTTAAAGACTTGGATTAATGGCTTATACTACTAGGCATAATAAAATAATTCTCTATCTAGTATAAGCAGCTTATTGTATCTAAGCATGAATTCCAAACGATAGGGGGAGCATCTAATTTTTTTGCTCACAAATATCTTTAGTTTAGATCTATTGTGAACTAAGTGGCATGTGATTGAATGAAATGTTTTTTATAGAAAATCATAATATGAAGCATGTTTACATTGTCACAGCTGTTTATGTTTGCCACATGATCTTGCATGTGATTGTTGAATTTTAAGATCATAATGGTTTTGGTTTTCTAATTATATTATGAATTGTACTTAAATGCTAAAACCAAAAAAATGTTGCTTGCTTGCATGATCTTCAAATATTTTTTGGCAAGCAACCCCCAATGCTATCTTGCAAGCATCATAATGGGGATGTATATTTATATATATAGATATATATATATTTATTGTAATAGTTTATGGCAAGAACTAATTTCAAAACTAAAACGTTTTCTCTTGCCTCATTATTACTATATACATATATGTTTTAAAGTCGCAAAACTGGTTCAGTAACCTCACATGAAAATGCATGCGAACTAATTAGACTATTTTATGCTCAAACCTAATATTTGGTATCATATGCCGTGTATTTTAAACTCAAATCTTTCACGGGTTTTATGATATGTTTCAATTTCCATGGCTTGTGCATATTTATGGTTTAATTTAGTTATCATGTCATTTAAATCTTTATGACTAGTTATATTGTTTGGGTGCATAATTTCTATATCTCATACTTTATCATTCATTGTGCATTGTATGGTTATATTATTATCTCTTTGTATGTTGAAAGTAATATATCTTGATCATACTGGAACTGTTTGAGTAGTTGTGGATAAATTTTTAGGTTTTATTAACTTAAACAGGTCATTGTTTATACAGGATTTGTTTTGAAAAGTCCTATTTTCAAACAGCGCTCTGCTGAAATTTTTCAAAACTTTCCAAAACTTATAATGTATAAAAATGATGTTTACCCATTACCTAGAGCTGCTATTTTTATGACCCTTTTTTCTGTTGCCAAAAGGGGGAGATGAAGAGGCAAAAATTGGGTTGAATTGAACTTAAATGAAAAATTTTTTGCATCGATATACATTATGCATATTGTTAGGGGGAGTCTTTTAACGTTATACTCATTTTTTGCACGATGTATTTGTCATCATCAAAAAAGGAGAGAATGTTGACCTTATAGGTCACACTTGGTTTTGATAATGACAAATACTCAGGTATTTGATGACTTTCAAGTGTATGTGCAGGTTCATTTTAGCAGATCAAGTAATGGCACATGAAAGCAAAGCATGAAGACCCAGAAAATTATTTTTTATTATAATTTATATTATATGGATCTGTAATAGTAATATAGGAATGGTCAATAATAATTAATACATGGCATGCATGTAGGAACTAAAGCTCAAAAATCGTAAAGACCTTAGGGAAAACCTTTGGTCGACCGGCGCCAGGTTTTTTGGCACACTTTAAAAGGCCTTAGAAAAGACCCTAGGTCCCAGCACTTGCACATAAGAAAGTCCCCAACATCACTTACTATATCAGGGGAATCAATTCAGACTAAAAATGAACTTAATAGAAAATATTGAGAGGGTTCGGGTGACCGAACCTTGCCGTTTAAGATGGCTCGGGCGACCGAACAAGTCAACATGTTGACTTGGTTTTTTGGGCACCCGAACCTATTGTGAACGTATCTTCCTCGGACACCCGAAACTTTGTCAGAGCACTTTTCAACTACTCGGGCGACCGAACGATTACGTTCAAAAGAGGGCTCGAGCAACCGAAGTGCCTAGTTCGGTTAATTGAACTGTGAGTTGGGCACCTGAACTATCGAACAAATGCTATTGACTTTGTTTCAACTGACCGACTCACCCTTCAGGCACCCGAACCTCTAAAAGCTAAATTTTTGACTATGTTTGTTCGGGCACCCGAACCTCGTGGGTTAAAATATTTTTTACCGAATTTTTAAATGGCGTAAAAAGGGTTGATATTCTAATGGTCTTTTAAAAAAAATTAATTATACTCATTGTGTCCCCAACAGTCAAAAATTCTTCCTTGCCTGTACATACTCATCCATTTGTCTTAATTAGTAAGGATTAGCAAAATTAATTAAGGCCAAACTCTCTCAAATTCAAAAATCCTTCTTTAGCCTATAATACTCTCATATACTTCAAAACTTTATTTTCCTTGATCATTCAAGTGTTGTGAGTATATTTAGTGTGTTTGTGCATCATTCTAATTTGCTCATACTCTCATTTGCTATATTGATTGTTTGATTTTTGTTGAGAGTAAAGCATCAAGTTCTTCCACTAATTTAACTTGATAAATCTTGTGTGGGAAGACTTGGAAGGTTGTGGTTCTTGCATTGTCATTGCAAGTAACCTAAGCCTATATTTTTATGTACAAAAATCATTTCACAAAGCTAGATTTCAAACAACTCTTGTGCTTGCTACACTGAAGAAAATATTTTTGAATTTGTTTGAATATTGTTGCTAACATCTTTGAAACCCTAATCTGATATTGAGATATAGTTTATCTAGTTTTCAAAGAATAGCTTCTTTAATATACACTCTTGTGCTTGATTAGATAAAGTCATTAGTCTGAGTGTTGATTGCACACATAGAGCACCGAGCTTTTAGTTCATACATCATTGAGGTGCATTGATTATATAACGCGTATTTGGGTACATATCTACTTTACATGAAAGCATAATCACTGTACCATTTGAGTGAACATATTGTTGTATTTCTAGGCGTGGCCTGAGGGGGCGGTAATCCAGCCCAGTAAGGATTGTGTAAAGGTTAGGGCTAGCCCTGTGAATTTGACCTAGGGCCTTCTCCGCCCCGCAAGGAGAGTTTGTAAAGGTTGAGGTCAATTCTGTGCTAATTGTCTTGGTTGTATTAGGTGCCGCTTCACCTATTAAGTGAGTCATTAGTGGAATCCTCAGGCTTGCGAGCTAGAGGCAGGGACGTAGGCACAGTTGGCCGAACCCCGACTACATATCATATGTCTATTTATATTTCCGCACTTTATATTTACCGCACGTGTATGTTATTGTGTGAATGATGCGCTTGATTTAATTTTCGCATATTATATTTATCTGCACATTTGGGATTGTATAGAAAGACCTTAGGTTGTGATATTCTACTAAAATCTAGTTTAACCTAAGAATAAGTTTTAAAATTCCAATTAACCCCCCCTCCCCTTGGGAATACACCAAAGCTAACAGGTATCATAGCCTTGTTACATAGACTTAAGCGTTACTTTGTGAAAAGATCATGATGGCTCATGTCAGTGCATCCCCATCTTATGAGGGAAGGTTATTTTATGAACCCTCTAGTATTTTGTGGTGAAAATTTTTTCGTATGGAAATTTAGGATGACTATATTTGTTAAAGCCTTGAATTGGAGGTCTTGGAAAGTTATTGTCCAGGGAGATAGTATTCCAATGAAAGTCATTGATTGTGTTGATGTTCCCAAGTCTGAAATTGAGATGAATGATAATTATAGGAACTTAATGCAAATAAATTTTGATGCCATGAACACCTTGCTGCATGTCATAGATTCTAAGATTCTTTATGAAGTTATGGCATGTAATAGTGCTAAAGAGATATGGGAGGAACTTGAAAGGAAATATGGAGCAACTATGCAAGAAAAGGTGATCACTCCTCGTCATCCCAAAATCATGTTTATCCTTTGATTTGGGCTGAAATCAGATGAGAAATCGAAAAGATAGGGTAGAGAAGCCACAACCCTAGGTGTGTGTGTGTGTGTGTGTGTGTGTGTGAGAGAGAGAGAGAGAGAGAGAGAGAGAGAGAGAGAGAGAGAGAGAGAGAGAGAGAGAGAAAGAGAGAAAAAAGAGAGAGAGAGAGAGAGAGAGAGAGAGAGAGAGAGAGAGAGAGAGAGAGACTTAATTTCTTTAAAATAAATGACCTCCAATGCTATATATAGCTGGTTGTACCTGGACGAAACCATCGACGGTTTTCTTGAAACTGTTGACGACTTGGTTTTTTAACCAAACTCTTTTTCACTGTTTTATCCTTACCTAATGATCACGGTAACTCAAAACTGTCTACGATTTTCTGAGCTCATCCAAAACCGTCGACGGTTTGGCCTTGCACCAAACCAATTCCTCATTTTCTTACTTATTATTATTATCATCATTTTTCTGGGTCTCTACATCTTCATGGCTCTATTTGAGTCCCAACATTTGGCTTTATAAATGGTCCCCCATAATTTTGATTTTCGTTAAGTATTATAAGGATGCAAGGAAACTTCTTTCTTCTGGTTAATGTTGAAAAACTTATTTGCCTTCCTGGTACAGTAACTTTAACACACTGATTTTGCAGGCAACTGTATAATGTGAATAGGGTCCCACTAGCATTTCTTATGACAAAGATGTATGTATGACTATGCATGAAATGCTTGAATGCTTATAAATGCAATGCAATCTAAGATAACCACTTTACCAAAATTCTTAGGAAAACCCGAACGCTCCATATATCTTTATTACATTAGGTCAAAGAAAAGTACAAAGATGAATTCAGAAATAAAGATCACTCTCTTTATATATATATAAAACTAATTTCATTACAACAGTAAACAAAAATGACCCCATATGCTTAATGGGAATGTACAAACCATCCTAGCTCTTGGTGTACATGCATCATATATAATTTATGCATCTTTAGGATCAAACTAGCTAGAATACGCTATATACTCGACCTGTTTCATTTTCTTAACCACAACTCTTGCCCTATTAGCAATTCCCTGAGCTTGAGGGGTCATCTTAAATGTTTGGTGATCCAGCACCCAAAACTCAGCCTCCCAACATCTTACTTTCCGTATATAAGACACTACTTCTTGATATTTGGTTTGCAATTGTCTTAACTTTGCAACCTGGCTTGAAGTTCCTGTAGGACTTGGAATGTTACCTCATTCTCAATCTTAGCAATTTTTAGTGATACCTTATTCAGATCAACTTTTGCTTGGAGTTCCTTTCCTTTCTTTCTCAAAGCTATCATTTCTTCTTCAGCTTACAGGTACATTTCTTTCTTCTGTTTAATATTCTACTGGAAATTAAGGATTATTTCTTGTTCCTTTAATTTTATTTACTGAGCATTTAATTTGGTCCTGATTGCATCTTCCTTAGCTAAGTGAAGTATTTCCTGCAGCTCTACCTTTTTCTATAGCCATACTGTTACTTGAGCTTCCATTTCCATTTGAAACTAAGGTGAGATCCTGGCAATCAAAGGCCCTATCTAAAGAGTGGGAGCTACCTAAGGATATAGTAGTTGAAAATTCGTGACCTGAGGATTAACCTAATTAGCGCACCGACCTGACTAGATTGTCTTCAACTACTTTAGAAAATTTAATCAAGTGTCAACTTCAATTCGAGCTGGCAACATCACATTAATTCCTTCAATCAAACTGTATCCCTGATGATTTTGATGGTCTTTTGAATATCGCTATACTTCTATTTTTTTTCTTTGTACACCGCTACTGAGCCGTCCATGAGATAGTTTATGGCTAATTTAGAATTTTGGCAAAGCAGTGTGTGCGCTTAAAATGAATGCAACAAAATGTGACAAAATATTAACAATGCTGACTATACAGCAAATGAGAAGAGAACTAACCAACACTGTAAAGTAAGAGACTTGATAGTACTCCTAGGATTGATATCACTATTTTATTCTCAAAATAATTTACAAAATAAGAATGGATGAAGTCTGCGAAGAAGGATGAAGATACTGTCCCAACTCAGGTGGATTCATTGATTATTGGTTTTCTTCGAGGCTCTATCCTAGAAAAGGAAACTAGATTTAAGTATGTGTGGTTTAGGCTTTATCTCTACCCACAAGAGGTCCCCACAATGTCCCTTATCCTTCCCTAGTGAGTTTGGACAAGGTACATACTAAGTAGAGTTAAAATGCGCCCCTAAAGACTTATACCCTAGAGGAGCTAGTACTACTACACCCCCTATCTAATCCTAAGAGGGTAAAGTTTGGGTATAAGGCTTGTGAAAGCATATGTGCTCACATAAGGTTAAAAACCCAAACCCACATTCCATCATATCATCACACCATGCATACACTTGTCCATTCATTCACAACATTCATTGGAAATATAAAATTTGCATACACAGGTAAAATATTCATATATACACAACCATTATTCAAATATACAGGTAAAATATCATAGAGTAATCAAAATGACTATTAAATTCAAATTTGGGATAATTCACAGTTAATTAATGGCTTAACTCTCTAGCGGTCCCCAATGGAGTCCCCAAGCTACCGCAATGTCCTAGAGAAGGGGTCTGAAATTGTGAGAGAAGATAATATTGATGCTGGTACGATGGAGTCACCACTAACTTGTTATTTGCCTGGGTTTGGTTAGTTCACCTAATTACTACTTGTTGATTGGCCCTTGGATTAATCCTTGGCCAAGAAACCCGTAGTCACGGTATGCTTTTACCATATTTGAGATCAGGAGTACAGTTATATGATGGGAAGGTATTAGCACCCTCTACATACTTGTTTTACAAACGGTACCTAATTAATTATAAACTATCCCAAATTAAATCAAATAGTCCTTAATTAACTCCTAAACAAACCAATAAACGTTAAAATTTTAAAATAAAATTTAAAATCAAGTGTGATTTAGGGATGTCTAATAAGACCTCCAAAAGAGGGGATCTTATTAGATAAACCCCTCTCAAAACTGTATAAGTGAGACCGGAAATACCTCTTTACTCTTTGTTTTATCATTGGGACATACACATGTACAAAATAAAATATAGATAATAAATATATAAAAATATCATGAAAATTCAACAAATTTGAGCAAAAAGAATCTTTAAACATTCCCAAATTTCCAAAAAAAATTCAAGAATTTTTTTAAAATTTTCCAAGATTTTTTTCTACACTTTTCTTGAATTTTTAAAGAGTTTTCTCCATTTTTTTTATTTTTAATATTTTATTTTTTTCCCATTTATTTGGTTTCCTAAGACAAAAATGACTCAAATAAATTTTATTTATTTTTTTATGATTTTTATTTGATTTTTTTTACTACTTTCCCAATTTTTTAATTTAAAATGAATTAAAAATAAATCAATAAAATTTCAAAAATGGGACAATCCAGGGATGGTGTTGTCATGTCAACCACGCGCAACAAATGAGCAATTTTTATTTTTTTATTTTTTTATTTTTTTATTTTTTTATTTTTTATTTATTTGTTTATTTTTAATTTTTTGAAAATTTGGAGGCGACACATGCTAGGGTGATATCATCGTGATATCACTTGTCACGTGGCAAAAATTGATAAGCGTAGAGCACTTGACATAGATTGCTGATGTGGCAACGATATGACCATTCGAACACGTACATTGGATATAGGTTTTCGGATCTATGTTCTCGAGTTTGGATATTTGGGTTTTTTGGGTATGTCTTCTTGGATCTTAGTAAAACACTTGGGTCTGTTTGTGGGATTTTTGGATTTTAAATACTCATTTTAGAGACACTGCTAGAGGAATTTGATTTTGAGTAAATTTGCAAAAAAACAAACTCTTTAAATAATCATTCATACCTCATAATTATGCAAACTTACCCAATCTCTTACCTTTCCATTCATTATCAATTGAAATTTCAAAACAAATCATATATTTAAATGAATAGAAGTATAAGATGTCTACCTCTTCAATTTTCTCTTCCTTGCTATTCATGATGTTGCCTTTTTGTTTTCTGCTTCCTTTGCTTTGAACAACTCCAAGTCATTCCTCCTTCCTTCTCTACTTCTCGGCTACTCCCAATTGCTGAACTTTGACTTCTTTCAATCTCAAATTTCAAACCCTTTATTTATTCCTCAAACTTTAATCTCTTAATCTCTCAATTATCTCACTCTTTTTCTTCTCTAATTCTTCTCCAATTTATAGGCTTAGTGGAAAGCAACCCATTAACTCCAATTGATCACTCAAACTTGATTGATCAATCAAATTAATAACATATTGATTGATTTTTAATTTTAGTTTTGATTTGCAATTACCACTAATTTCTAACTAAAATATCTTCTTATGATGTGTATGTGCAGGTGTAAGCATGGAGAAGCTGACCCACCATATTTTTATTATTTTTTTTTAAATTTTTTTCCTTATCTATTTTCATTTTATCATGTATTTATTTATTTATTTATTTATTTTGAAATTGTACTAATAAAGTTACAAAGATAATTTTTACAGAATAAGGCCTTGGACAAAGTCGGGTGTCCACAAACATAAAATTATTTTCTTTTCTTTGCCTTCTTTTCATTTCTTCTCTTTCTTTGTTTATTAATGTTTGTTGTTTTGAAAAGACATAAAGTAGTAAAGTTCTCATAAGGTTAGGTTCTCTACATAGACTCTACAAAAGTCTTTTCAAAAGAGGATTAAGATTTAAAAATTTTCTACAAAAACAAACAAAGAAAAGGAAAGTTGTAACATGCGATCGACCTGCCTTTATATACGGTCGATTGGACATTGCTGCAACTTTTTTTCCTCTATTTTTGATTTTTGATTTTTGATTTTTTTTTTTTAAAAATCCAAAACGCACACACACACACACACACACACACGCATAAAGGTAAGTGTGGTAGCTATTCTTAAAATGAGTGTTAAATGATGTTAGATCTTGAAACTTCATTTAAGAGAAATTTAGAGAGTTACCTTCCCTATTCACAATGGTGCTTTCAAACCTAAGCTCTTTTCAAAAGTTTCTTTTTTCTTTTCATATTTTCAAAATTAAAATGAAATGACAACTCCGTTTTCTAAAACAAAAGAAAATTACTTAGATAACCAATGGCTTGGTGCTTTATCTTGATTGTAAACGAGCACCAAACATGTTGGCAACCAAAATAGGTCATCCAAGCTCAATGTTGATAACACTTATAACATTTGAAGTCAGTGTAACCAACTTTCTTATAATCTATAAAAACAAGATTATTATTATTATTTTAAGCATTTCAAGAGCTGCTCATATTTTATTTTTATAATGTACTATTTTTTTTTTTTTCCCTCATGACTATTTTGTATGATCTGTTTTAACAACATGTTTATGTATTTAAGATGCTATAATTACAAATTGAGCGATTGGCATTTCTATTTGGTTTTGAAGTTTGAAAAAAAAAAAATCTTATACAACACAGATACTAAAGATTTCAATTCTTATGCAAATGAAAATAGGAAACCCATAGTAGTTTTTATTAGAGCATTGACATTTTTATAGTGTAGTTCTAGGCATATGTGTAGCTCCTAATTGAAGCATTGGTTATGGCTTATTTATAAGTGAGGATGGATAAAGTATAATTTATAATATTGGGATTCTTATATTATATGGTTAAAGAAAAATTAGAACTATCTAATTCTGTCTATTTATTCATTGTAAAATTCAAAAATTAAATTAAACTTTCAATTAAGCATAATGGTTTTTTCATAATGTTTATTTTTTATCTATAAACAATTGCATTTGAAATACAAGGGAAATACTATCAAAATTTTGATGTGAATTGAATTTCATGATTTAGATAACACAAAGTTAGAATTTTGGACTTATTTTTATAAAAAAAAAAAATAGTAATTAAACTTGTTATTTAATAATTTAATTCAGACCTATGCATGAAATCATATCCATGCATAGCACAATTTTCTACTAGTGTAATAATGAACTTTATCTATTTAATAAAAAGTTTTTCTAGTTTTAATTTGTATTAGCTTTATAAATATTAACCAAATTGGTTGATATTTTCTATTTTTAGGTTGGTTTTTAGTTTTCGTTTGCATAATTTCTGACAGTAATACCAAATTGTTTCTTATTTTTAAAAAAATATTTTTTCCCTCATTAAATACTTTTTTTTTTTGTTTGCGTTGTAAAATTCCAAATGAATGTAGGTGCGATCCTCGTATCATTTTATTTGATTTAAGATAGAAATCTTGAAAATATATAAAAAAGATTACTCTTATATGCTCAATTTGAACAACATACCAAGAATAATCACATTTTTAGCACACAATCACACAGAGAGCACGTGCTAGATTAATTTCATATCCTAAAATTTTCGATCGTTATAAAAAAAATAACACATAAAAATCAACCAATCAAAATAATGGGTGTTAATATGGCTTCAAATGTTAGGACCCTGTGAGCAACCAGAAAAATATGACACCAGAAATTTAACGTGGTTCGGTTAAGATCAAGCTACGTCCACGGAACACACCACAAATTCACTATTCGCCATAAAAATACAACTTTCTTCTTCCTCTCACTCTTTTCCTCCTCTTTTTCTTCCCTCTACTCTTTGAGCTTCTCTTGTACATATTATAACTTCCACAACTCTCTATTTATAGGGCTTGGAATCAATTTACAATTAAATACATTAAATCAAAAGAAGAAGTTTTATCCATTTAAATTAAATGGTGGATAAATTTTCAGCTTGCAACGCGTTTCCAACTCTTCATGCGTCTCCAGCTTCTAGCTCCAGCTATATCTCCTGTCTCCAGCTACAACAATCTCCCACTTGGAGACGGAGACGCCTCCTCAACCAGTATCATAAATAAATTATGTGCTCAAAATATGTCTTCAGGCATGAAGACCAACTGAAGTTGAACACAACTTCAGCTTCTCTGTAGTCACTACCTTCTTGTCTGCTCAATTCCTGTGGACTACTTTGATGGCTGTCAGCTTCATAACTGGTGCAAAGATGTCGGTGTAGTCAATCCCTTCCTTCTTTTTGAAGCCTTTGACTACCAATCGAGGCTTGTATCTTCTGGAGCCGTCATGCTCCTTTTTAATTTTGTACACCCACTTGTTGTGAAGGGTCTTCTTACCTTTGGGCAACTCAGTTAGTTCCCACATTCTGTTGGAGGTGAGGGACTTCATCTCGTCCTTCATCGCAAGCTCTCACTTGCTCGTATCTACCACCTGACATGCTTCATCATAGTATTCAGGCTCTCCTCCATCTATAGGAAGTAAGTAATCAATATACCTTCTATTTGGTACATGTTGCCGAAAAGATCTCCTAAGCTCTGGTGTTGGAGTAGGAGGTAGTGGTGCAACAATCTGCTCCACATGTTCCTCTACCTAAGGAATCTCGGTATTCTACTGAGGATTCTCGATGTTCTGCTGACGTGTCCTTGCACCTTCTAAAACATCATCCACATCTACAAAGGTCATTTCAGACTCTGTAGATTATGTTGTGTGTCTATCTTTGTACATCATCTTTTCATCAAAAATCACATCTCTACTTCAAATCACCTTTTTGTTTTCATCATCCCAAATGTGATATCCATATTCATCTCCACCATAACCGATGAAAGTGCATTTCTGAGATTTCAGATCCAGCTTAATCCTGACATGATCATTGATATGTACATATGCACACAACCAAAAACTTTCAAATATAAAAGTCTTACCTCTTTGTTAGTCCAAACTTCTTTTGGTAGACTATAGTCTAATGGTATTGATGGACTCTTGTTAATCAAATAAGCTGCTGTGTTGACTGCTTCTACCCAAAACATCTTTGGCAAGCCTGACTGCATATGCATGCTTCTGGCTTTTTCTGTCAACATTCTGTTCATCTGCTCGGCTATGCCGCTGTGTTGAGGCGTACCTGGCACAGTTCTTTCCATTCTGATACCATGCTCATAGTAGAATTTCTTGAACTCAGTGTCAACATAGTCACCACCGTTATCTGTTCTCAACTTCTTGATTTTCAAACCAGTTTCATTTTCTACCATTGCTTTCCAAATTTTACAAGCATCAAAAACATCAGATTTATACTTCAGGAAGTAAACTCATACCTTCCGTGAATGATCATCAATAAACGTGATGAAGTAATTCTTTCCACCTATGGACGAAACGATTGTTGGTCCCCATACATCTAAATGGACTAGCTTAAGTCTCTCATTCTTCATGGTACTGATGTTTGTCTGGAAGCTGACTCTCTTCTGTTTCCCAAATATGCAATCCTCACATGTGTCAATCTTCACCGACTATAAATCACTCAACTTACCCTTTGAGTGCATTACCATGAGTCCCTTCTCACTCAAGTGTCCGAGTCGTTGATGCCATAAGTTACTATTATTATTTCTTGTAGCAACTGTAATAGACATACATGCATCAGGAGTTACATAAAGAGTACCACTTTTCTTACCTCGAGCAATTGTCAATGCACCCTTCGAAATCTTCCATTCATCACCAATGAAAGATGTGTTATATCCTTCATCTGCCAATTGACTGACTGAGATCAAATTCTTCCTTAAGCCTGGAATATACCTGACATCTCTTAGTTTCCATACTGACCTATTCATTTTGATCTTCACTGTCCCCTTACCGGCAATGTCACAAGGTTGATCATTACCCAGATATACTTTACTGAAATTACCTGATGTATACTCCTCTAGGCAATCTCTGCTGCAAGTGGCATGGAATGAAGCTCCAGAGTCTAACACCCAAGACTCCTTTTTGCTCTCCAAAGAGCAGATCAACAAATCATCATTTTCTGAAGCAACATTGGCTTCTGTCTTCTCCCTCGTCTCGTATTCTTTCTTCTGACTTTTGCACTAGTTCTTGCAATGACTAGTTTTTCCACAGTTTAAGCATTCAATAATTTTTGTGCTCTAGGAACCTGTGTCTTAAGAACCTCTGGGATTTCTAGATTTAGATCACCTAGGCCCAGATCTGCCACAATTGTTTGATCGTCCATGCCTGTTTCCACTACCTCGACTTTCCATGTTCAAGGCTGAACTCGAAGTAGAGCCATGGTTTGACTGCACTCTGATTTCCTCTGTCAAAATCATGCTGACAACCTCATCGTATACAAGCTTTGATTTTTCTGCAAAGCGACTGATGGCAGTTACAACACCATTCCAACTTTCGGGCAACTGGCTAAGAATCAGTAGGGTACAAATCTTATTATCAAATGTTATCCCGACTGAGGCGAGTTGATCCTACAACTCGTTGAAATTATTCAAATGCCTGCTAAAACGTTCACCTGCAGACATGCTCATAGTAAATAATCTTTTCATGAGATGTACCTTATTTGTGGCTGAAGGCTGCTCGTACATATTAGAGAGCGCATCCATCAGAGACTTGGTGGATGATATATGTTTGATATTGAATGTCACGGACTTTGACAACGTCATTCTAATGGCTCTAAGAGCTTTTTGATCAAGCAACTCCCACTCATCCTCATTTATAGATGCTGGCTTACCCTTCAATTGTAAGTGCAATTCCTTCCCAAACAAGTTATCTTCTATCTACATCTTCCTGAAACCGAAATTGTTACCATTGAACATTTCAATTTTTGAACTCTTTTCGTTTGACATCTCGATTCTCTAATCTAGAGATGGAATTAGCTCAAATGAATAGCATGGTTAGATCTGGAATGGTCTAAAACCTTAGAAATGGTTCAATTCGTTCAAAAAATGGACCTAAAACGACTCTGAAAAGATCTGTCAAAGTTAAGGTCAAACCTTGTCAAACTGGTCAACTATGCTGACGTGGCAGTGGGGTCCACCTGTTAACGTAGCATTGGGGTCCATTTGCTGACGTGGTGTGGGGTCCTCATGTTTACGTGTCACTATGGGGCCCACCAGCTGATGTGACAGTGCGAGCCTACTTGCTGATGTGGCACGCTGACGTGGCCGGGTTCTAAGGCGGCGGATCGGATCCAAGTCGGGGACCAGGTCTCAGGTTGATCCGGTCTGAGTGAGTCACCAATTCAGATCTTTGGGTCAGAGTCGGGTTTCTGGGTCGGGCTGAGGCGGACCAGGCGAGGAAGACGCGTGGGCGCGCGTGTGGCACGTGAGAAGCAGCTCTCCGGCGCGTGGCAAGGCGTCCTGCTCCAATGAGGCAGGTGGTGGCGCGTGTAGCTTCGTCTGAGCTCCTTTCAAACTTTGGCTTGCACGGTTGGCTTCGTCTCGGCGAGGTGAATATGATGGCGGCCTAAAAATATAATTTTGAGCCATTGAATAGAGCTCTGTTTTCGATGTACCACTCCGATCTTGCTTTTTTGCTCCAATCGGGCTTTGATACCACTTGTTAAGACCCTGTGAGAAACTAGAAAAATATGACACCAGAAATTTAATGTGGCTCGGTCAAGATCGACCTACGTCCACAGAGCACACCACAAATTCACTATTCCCCGGAAAAATACAACTTTCTTCTTCCTCTCACTCTCTTCCTCCTCTCTTTCTTCCCTCTGCTCTCTAAGCTTCTCTTGTACATATTACAACTTCCACAGCTCTCTATTTATAAGGCTTGGAATCAATTTACAATTAAATACATGAAATCATAAGGAGAAGTTTTATCCATTTAAATTAAATGGTGGATAAATGTCCAGCTTGCGATGCCTTTCCAACTCTTCACGCGTCTTCAGCTTCTGGCTCCAGCTATATCTCCTGTCTCCAGCTACAACATCAAAATTTTCAACTATTATCTTATATTATTGTAATATGATAATAATATTATTATTAATTAATAACAATGTATAATGATACTATATTATGAGAGAACTAATGTTCACCTTATCAAATTCACAACCTTTGTTAGTTAAAAAAGAATTGCCTAGTGGCTTTGGACTTTGATCATTATAAGAATGAGACCAATAGGAGCTTAATTAATTTCATAGATTGATCTGAATATTGGGACCATAAAGTTGAACATGATTGGTGGTTTCTTCGACTATATTTGAATGGATGGTCGGAGGCTGTTGAGAGACCATAGTCATTGGTTGTCTAGTTTTTTGATCCATATTGGCCACACCAAAAATATACCATGCCACGTTTGTTGGTCCAAAGATAACTCAAGAGGGGGAACTGAATTGGGTTTAACAAAATTAAACTGTGCTTGATATAAAGTTTAAATCAATTAAAACAATCAAGCAAAACACTCAATACGAAAGAAATTAAAATCAAAGAGAAGGGAAGAAATATTTTTCAAATTCTTTTAAAGTGGTTCAGCAGCCATGTTGGAATTGGTGTGATCCCAAAAGGGGGCCGAGATGAATTGAGTTTTAAAATATTTTGGTTAATTTAAACTTTTTCCAATTCACCACATGTCATATCCCATTCAAAATATACACGTGTATGTAAAATAATTTAAACAGTGAAAACAAGCACACACGTTTGCAGTATCTTATTTAAATTAAATGGATATATGTAAATTGTTATGACAATAAATATGAACAGGAATACACGTGCGGAAATTAAAGTGTAGGAATTTAAATAAGATAGAGAGATAGAGAGACACATGATATTTGTTATTGAGGTTCGGACAAACCAGCCTACGCCCCTGGCTTAAGCATACTCTCCAAAGATTACACTATCCCTACTCACTTAAACGAGCGGAGTAGAAGCCATTTACACCCTCTCCTTAGAGGTGAGGAAAATCTCAGCTCAATTACCAGGTTGAGCCCAATTGGTCTCCCTTACGGGGCAGAGACACTCTAGTTCAATTTTCATGCTGAACCGAACTGGTCTCACTTATGGAGCTGAGACTCCTCAGTTCAATTAATGTGCTAAACCCAACCAGTCTCACTTACGAGACTGAGACTTCTCAGTTCAATTCTGGACTGAACCTAACCAATACAATAAAAATAGTTTTTGTACATATTAATACGCTTCTAAATATAAGCATGATGTATACATTAAAAGCTCAAATACATTTATGATATGAAATGTGCTCAGTAGAGTAAAGGTGTTTTTATTAAAAACAATTTTTGCACACAAAAATTCATATGATCTTTAATTTCAAAAATGAAATATGCAATAAGCGTTTTCAAAGATTTGAATGTGATGACTATGTTCTCCAATAAAAATCTTGCAATGAAAATGCTTGGAGAAGTTAGGAGTTAAGCTCGAAAATATTTGTGCAATGAATACTATTTGAGCATTTGAATCTTGCAATAAAAGTGCAAAGATTCAAAGGCTACAAAGAGTTTTCCACAATATATTTATCAAAGAAAATAATATAGGAAAAACTCTAAATCTACTCTCAAAAATAATTTTCAAATAAAAAGTTAAAGAGAGTAAGTGATTTTGAAAAGCAAAATGGCCAAACAAAATAAAATGCTCACTTTCAAAAGATTTTCCAAAGAGTAATAAAGAGAGTTGGAGAGTGAAAAATTTTACCCCAAAGTAATTTTGTAGTTAAAAATGTAAGTGGGGGAACTTTGATTAAAAAAATAATTTGAGAGAAAAATTGTTTAATCAAAGTTGCTAATTTTGGCTTATGATGGGGTATTTATAGATTTTCCGAAAATTATGACCATTGGGAACACGTTAGGTATTTTTCAAATTATTTAATTAAAAGTTAATTACATTTAAGCCCTAAAAAAATTCAAAACCCGAGAGGTTCGGTTGACCATAGACAAGGTTCGGTTGACCATATTAATAAGTTCGGTTGACCGTGGTAATTTTGAACTAGGGATATGGTCGACCTTATCAGGGCGATTTTGAACCCCTTCGTGGGTTTGATCGACCAAGACAAGGTCGGTCGGCTAGACAACTAGGTTCGGTCGACCTAGACAAAAGATTGGTTGACCATTTATGAGGTTCAATCAACCACGACTATTTTGAATTATGTATTTGGTTGACCAAGTTGTTGGAGGTGTCAGAGGCTTTATGGTTTGATCGACCGAGGAAGGTGCATTCAAAACAGAACGATCGACCGAGCGAAGTCAACAGTTGACTTTTGGCCAGTTCGGTCGACCAAAACATTTATACTGCCAAGGGTTCGGTCGACCATGGCTTAGTCATCATTTTGACTTTTTAGCCAACAAAATGTTTGGTCGACCATGGTGATTTAAACCTTACTGGATTAGTCAACCGGGGCTATTTAATTAACCCAAAAACTCCAACGTCGATCGACTGAAATTCGTTTTTGCCCCAAATTTGACCCTAAATTATTTTTAAACCTTTTGTATGATTTAGTCTTTTAGAAAAAGGTTTTTTTTAGAAATGTTAAGTGTCGTAAGGTCATTTGGTTCCCTATGATCAACCTACGGTCATCTATGCATTTAATCCATATCATGCAGATGCATGCATTATTACAGACCAAAATAATAAAAATTAAATGCATATACAGCTTAAATTAAGTGTCTTCTTCTTTTGCTCTTATGGTGTCATAGAATGCGCTTGAGTGTGTAATCTTTAACGTTCCTTCTGACTTCCATGTCCATTACCTCATGTGTGTTCTAAATCATGAACCTATTCAAAAACGCTAAATGCACACATGAGATACAAATGCTTTGTCAGCATCAAAATAAGGACCGGACTCAAAAATTCAACAAGCCGACCTATGCCCACTCTCTCAAGACAAATCACCTAGAAGTTTCATTAACTTCCCTTACTTTAATAGTGGCAAGGACACCAATTACTCCCCTTATTTTGACGAAAACAAGGAAATGAAAACACCCCTAGTTTTTTGAATACCAATTAAGGAACCAATTACAATAAAGCTTTACAAGAGTGAATTTCTTACAAGGAAGGATACACAATTAAAGTTCACAAAACAAAGTCTCAAAAAATAAATCATTGAAACTCAAGAGTTTTCTCTCAAAGATAAGAAAATGAAAGCACGAAAAGAGATTTAGAGAGAATAAAGGTTAGAGCACTTGTTAATTCAATATAGATTAGTTCCCCAACATTCTCAAGGCTCAGGAGGGCATATATATAGACTTTGGATGAAAACTAGCTATTTTTTTGCTTGTTGGGGTTTATTTGGCTTTCAAACTGAACGACTACTTGTATGGTCCAATTGACCATTTACTAGACATTAAAGAGAAAGAGTGACAATTGCAAGCAAAACTTGTCAAACCAATTGACCGTATTTAGGGGCTGGTTGAACGTCTTTGGCCTTTGCCTAAGGTCAATCGACTGTACCTTGGGGTGGGTTGACGGCCCCTGACACAAAGGTTGGTCTGGTATACTTTTGTTCCCCCTTTCTCTAGTTTTGGTCCAATCATGCTATGTCTTATGCTTTTACATGATTTTACAATATAAAATTCATTACAAATAAAAGAATAACAATATAAATATATGAAATTGAGTCTTCAACTTCTTCTTTTAATTTCTTCAACTTTAATGGCTTTAGTTTTGTAGAATACAACTTAAACACAAAATTATTAGTACTCAATAGTTTGTTATCATCAAAATCAAATTAATGAAACCTTGGGGCTAACAATCTCCATTTTTTTTTTATGACGACAAACTATTTGCAAAAATGGGAATGAATATAAAGCAATCAAGTTCACATAGAAATTCCTATTTTCCCTATCTTTCCCTATGGCATCATCAAAACCAAAATAACATGATCATAAAGATATAAAACATTAAGCCCAAAATTTGAATTTTATCAACATATTCATAAAAATATGCCAATGTCCTCCACAAAAATTTTTTTACATAGTTAAGATTATGACAATTGATAATACCAAATTAATGCATAGTTTTATAAAAATTGATACTCATTGTTGTTAATCATAAGTCAAATAAAATAAAATTGATACCGATTAATTTAAAAACAAACTTTCTATCCTTGAAATTTTTTCCCCTTTGTCAATATGAAAAGGAAAATATGGGGAGTATGAATTTTGTAAAATAGCCCACAATTTGAAACTCAAGTTTGAATCAAAGTGTTCTAGTTTAAAAAAAAATGCATATATTCATAATTTTTTTTAAAAAAATATCACAATCATTATCAAAATGATTTGCTATCATGTTCATGTTTTCAAAAATATTTTTCACATATGTAATCATGTTCATGTTTTCAAAAAGACTATTGAGGAAAAGTGATCGTTGCAGACAAAACCTGCTAGACAATTGACTGCCTTTAGGGGTCGTTCAATTGACCCTAGAGCAAAGGATGGGTTCGGCCTACTTCTGTTCCCATTTTCTCCAATTTTGGTCCAATTGTGTCATATCATATGTTTTCACTTGATGTTCATTACAAAAAAGTCAATAACAGTAAAATAAATGAAATTAAGTGTTCAACTTCTTCTCTCAATTTCTTCAACTTTAATGGTCTTACTTTTGTAGAACACAACTTAAACATAAAATCATTTATACTCAATAGTCTGTTATTATTAAAATTAGATTAATGAAACCTTGAGGTTAACAACCTTAATCACACTCTTTGAGGAGACAATAAATATGCAGATCATTTAGTCAAACTAGGGCAAACTAGGAAACTTATTCGACTAGAGAGTTATCCACTATTAGGCCTTTGTCAGCTTTTATAATGGTTTACGCTTGTATTTGAGAGGTTTTAGTTTATTATTCCTTTCTACAAAAAAATAATAATAATAACTAACAGAAACTTGTGTGATGCAGGAAATATTTAACTATTTAGATTGTAAATATGATTATTTTCTACTATTTTTAAGTCTGTCTCATAAGATAATTGTTCAATTTAATTTTTAAAAATATTCTTTTTTACTATCTCTTAATCCTACTCAAAAGTCAATTGTTGAATTTAATGTAACTTAATAATCTTATACCAACCACTCAATTAATGAATATACTTACTTTTTCAAAAAAGTCCAATAAATAATTGAATTAAATGTAACACTATAATAAATATATTACTTAATTAATTAGTTATACAAAAAAATTTATTTGATTCTTGTAATTTTATTTTATTTTTAAATTAAAATTACCATAACTTAGCATTAAAATTTTAGAAGTCCACAACCGTTTTGTTTTGTTTTTATATAATAATAATAATAATAATAATAATAATAATAATAATAATAATAACCCTCCATCCAAGTCATCTGAGTTCACCAAAACCCAAATGGTCTATTTAAATTAAGGTTTTGTTTGAAATAAAAAATAAAAAATAATAAAATTTATTTTTTATATAAAATATTATTAAATATGAAATTTTATTTTAATATAATTAAAAATTTTAAAATTCCAAATACTAGTGATGTGTAAAATTAAAATTTTATTTATTTCCTTTCTCACTTGATAACCATGTAAAAAAAATGTAAATTTATTGATATTTTTATTTCTTTTTTCTAATATTTTTTTAAGTTTCAAATAAGGGCATAAAGTTTGATAAGCTTAACTAAGTTATTTTATGCATTTTCAATTTTACATAGAATCGAACTTATTCTTAGTTTTTGGTCATTAGATTATTAGTCCAAAAAATTGGACTATGCATAGTTTAATAACATTGGTTTAATAAATTTGGGATGGGGCCGTTATATGGGTGGCTTCTAACTCTTTTAAAAAAAAATAAAAATAAAAATAAAAAATAAAATAAAATAAAAATAACATTGGTTTAAACTTAGAGATAAATTATTTTTTTTCGGTCCTATGCAAAGTCACAAATATACTTTGAAGTAATCATTTTTTTTTTAGAAATATTTGCTCCAAGACATTGGAAGAAAATTCTACTCTTTTGAATTCATATAGTGAACGAATATATTTGAGTTAGATGTAATAATTTTTTGTAAAATTTCCTCTTTATTTCAAGGTATGATTTTCAAAGTTATAAAAAAGTTTGCAAAATTGAAGACTATTTAGTTGCAGAAAATTTTTTATTTTCTATTTTTTAGTTTTCTAAATAATTGTAAAAATTTTAGCTTACTTATAAATTTTTCAAGATTTGTATTTAAAAAGTAAAATATAAAGAGCTTGGTTAAATGTGCAAAATATTTTTTTTATTCTTATTTTTAGATTTCAAAATAATTATAAAAAAGATAACACGTTTTTAATTTTTTTTAATAATTATATAAGGTAATATTGGGATCATGGGTTTTGGGAATTGAAATTTGAATTTGTATAGATTTCAAAAAAAAAAAAAAAATTCAATACATAATCTAACATTTTATCCTCTCACATAAAAAGTAAACGTTAGATATTTACAAAATAATAAAAAACATTTTTCAAAATTTCTATATAAATTTTAAAAATTGTAAAACAATGTGATATTTTTGTATTTTTTTGAAAAAATTAAAAATGAAAAGTAAAATTACTTCTATAGTCAAACAATGACAAAACCTTTTATCATTATTTATTTATTTCAAAATAAATAATTCTTTAATTTTTTTAAAAAGAAAATAAAAAAATATATTTTCCACAACTAAATGATCCCTTATTTTAGATTTTTTTTTTTTTATCTTGTCGAAATATTCTCTTTTTAGTGTCATTCTTTATTACAAAAAATAGAAAAAGAAAGGCAACCTGGTGCATAAAGCTCCTGCATATGCAAGGTCAAGGGAAAGAATTGATCATGATAATAAATATTTGTCTTGTTTCATATGGATATTAGTTTAGTTTTTATTCAATATATATTTTAAATATTTTTGCGGCATATCCTTGTTTGTAAGTAAAATATTGAGTTTTGCTAAACTCGTCAATAGCCCTTACTTTTAGATTGGAGTAATTAAAATTACGTGTTTGGTGAAATTAGTGTTAGTGTTGAACACTAAATTTAAAGTTGATTTTGTGAACTAGTTCTAATATATAAATTATTTTAACTATTTGGTATCTAAAATTTTAATATTGATTATTTTTCAATTTTCACCTTTTCAACACTCAACAATATAAATATTTGATAAAATTAATAGACAATTACATGAGCTAAAATTTTTAATTTAATATGAATAATATTTTCATGTCTTAATTAATAATTATAAATAAAAATAAAATATTTTATTATTGTATAAAATTTAAATTTATTATTTTAATTTTAATCACTTGGGTATTGAGGTTTTTTGTCATTTTCATGTTTTATAATGGATTCAATTGGGAAAGCGGCTTTTGAATTTGAATCAAACATGTTTCTATACCTAATTCTGTCAGAGAAATTTGAAGAAAATTTAGAGTTGCCACTAAATGCTCTGATATTTAACTTAGGGGTGTATTTGAGTCGAGGCAAGTCAAGTCAACACATTAAAATACTTGAACTCGCCTTGACTCAAAAATATTAAACTCTAAACTCAAAACTCGATTCAAATTCAATCAATTTCATAATTGTTAAACTTGAACTCGAATCAACTATAAGGTCATAAAACTCAAGCTCGACTAGATCATAAATTAATATTAAATATATATATATATATATATATATACATACATATATATAATGTACATATAATATTAACTATATTTATAAAATATATATTATATGACATATACAATATAAAAATATGAAATTGAAAAACTCGATTAGGCTCAAAAGTCGACTTGAATAGTACTATTAATGAGCTCAAACTCGACTCGTTAAAATACTCAATTAACTTGAACTCGACATAAATTTAAGTAGAATAAAGTCAGGTTAAATTAGGGGACAAATCTAGTTCGAGTAGCTCACAAATAAGTTTGACTCACTTACACCTTTAATTTAACTAATTCACTTCTTTAGTGAACCAATTAAGACATAACCTTTGTTCAGATGTCGTTCAGATCAAACAAAACACCGCCTAAATGGTCATATAATCCTTTATTTTCGAAGAGCTAATTGGAGACTTAAAAAGGTAAAGGATTAAAATTTAGTGTGGAGAAATTGTGAATTAATGCCTACGCAAGTATTTATGTTAGATGATTTTTCTCAAAGCCATATTCAATGACTTTATCCTTTTTATTATACTTTCATGATTTTTCTCAAAGTCGTATTTAATGACTTTGTCCTTCTTATTATGCTTTTTCTATTTCATTATAACAACTCGAAAATGAAATTTGAGATATGCACCTTTGTCCTTAAGTCTATGTGAGTTCATTTGTAATATTTTTTCCTTTTAAATAAGTTACCCTCAATTTATTGCAAGTAAAACGTTGATTTTTAATTAATTTTTAGCCTATTGAGTTTTTTAAACTAGTGGGTGGCCCTTGGTAACTAATCGAAGTCTTCAAAAGTTAAAGAGTTGAAATTGTTAACAATGACAAACTTATGAATTAATGACCACATAATGGAGCTAATTATTTATGCAAGGTGTTTTTTTCCTAAAAAAAAAAAAAATTTAATGACTTTATCCTTTATATTACTTTTTCTACTTCATAATAATATCTCAAGAGTGAAATTCAAGATAAGAACCTTTATCTTTAAGCCTGTGTGAGTTCGTTTGTAATTTTCCCCCCTTTTAAATAAGTTATGACCAAAACTTTACATTTTTTTGGACTTATGTGAATAGTAAATAACTAATAATCTTTTATTTCTAAGAGCTAATTGGGAGCTTATAAAAGCTAAAAAAGAGGGTGCGGCTGCCTCCACAGGCATGGCGCGGTAGAAAAACATTAATAAGTAAGAAGGACCATTGGGGGTTTAATTCCAGGTAGATACACTCACGAAACCAACGGTACTTGTGGATAGTGAGAGTTTCTTTATGAGCTAGCGGAGACCGTGGATGGTGAGAGTTTACTCTATGAACTAGCGGAGACCATGGATGGTGAGAGTTCTCTGTGAGTCAGCGGGGACCATGGATGGTAATGAAGATGTGTCCCAATGATCGAGTTGACCGAACGTCCAACTGATGCACATAAGTCGTGTCCACATTCCGGACTTTACCCTGATCAGCAAGACCTGGAGGCAGAGGACGCTAATTCGTAGGTTTTGTGCCATAC
The DNA here is from genome assembly GCF_029873635.1 of Malania oleifera. NCBI lineage: Eukaryota > Viridiplantae > Streptophyta > Magnoliopsida > Santalales > Ximeniaceae > Malania > Malania oleifera. The sequence continues at coordinate 26,894,308 of NC_080421.1, forward strand.
CAGGGGGTCCAAAGGACTCATTAGTAGCTGGAGTTCCTATGTAATAAAAAAAAAAGAGAAAAAAAAAGGAGGGTGCGGATTAATTATAATGTGTGTGAGCCAATTATCAATGCCAACAAATTTATTCTGAAATCATATTTAATGACAATGTCTTTTTTTTTTTTACTTTTCTAGTGCACTTATTTCTAGGGGTGAGTATTGGGTTAGTTAGGTGAATTCAGTTAATTAATCGAATTAATCAAAAATTTTCGTTTAAAATAACTTATTAACCGAATTGACCAAAATTTCATATTTAACTGAACTCAAAACCAATCGAATCGAACTTTGGTTAAATCGATTAACGGATTTAATATTTTAATATATATATATATAATATATAAAAAATATAAATAGTATATATAAATTTTTAATATATATAATATATAAAAAATAAATAAAATTTTAGTGTATATATATAATATATAAAATATTTTAATATATAATATGTATAATTATTTATTATTAATTTATACTAACGGAATTAACCGAACCCAAAAACTAAACCAAAAATCAAAAATTGAAATTCAATGAAAATGAAAATTAAACTGAACCGAACCAACCGAATTTACTCGGTTAATTCAATTAATTTGATTTTAACCGAATTATGCTCACCCCTATTTATTTCTTTATATAGTTCGTTAAAAATATGACATAGTGTGAGTGAGTATTTTCATATTGTTAATGTGACTTCATAATAACAAAAAGTATTTAACAAATAAGTATAAAAATTGAGTGTTTTTTTTTCTTCTTAATCTCTTCTTGAATATGTTTTTCAACTTAGATTGTATTAACTTTTGCAATGCAATAAATAACATTTAAGTAACGTGAATAATTAATTTATCTTCATTAATTATACTATGAAAAAAAAAAATTTGTTTTAGTCAACTGTTTGACTTTTAGAACAAACAACTATAATCAAATTCTCAATTTAAAAATTCAAGAAAAGAAAAAACAAAAATGATATTCTTAACCAATTACTTACCTTATAAATTTATAATTATTGCTTAAAATTTATTTTTATATATTAATATTAAGAAATCTATATATATATATGTGTGTGTGTGTGTGTGGGAGCGCGCGCGTGTGTGTCTATTATTTAATTATTATTTTAAAATAATAGATTCGTTCGTTATTATTTTCATCTTATTTTATTTTTTATCATCTTGATAATTTTACCAAATGAAGTCTTGGAGAAATCAAAAACCAAAAAAAGGAAATCAAATTTAGATTCTTACCTATAAGGGTTTTATTTTATTCTATTTTCAAAACTAGTCTTTCAAAATTTGTTTTTTTTAATTAAAAAATAAAAATAAAAAAAAGAGGAAGAGATGATGGGTTCAACTATCTTTTTGGCTTAGAAAATAATTCAAGAAAAAATTTTCAAACAATGAAGCATGCTTTAGGCGCTATAGCCTTTTACATTTTCTTTTCTCAGGGAAAAGAAATTATTGGTTTACTTTCAATAATACCAAGAAATAATTTTTTGACGACAACCAAACAAACCCAATTACCCCCATGCATTTTTCAAGACATTCTCAAAAATTCATCGTCGGTCAAAATCTTTTTTGACGAAACCGGGACCTTTTCCCGTCCTCTATCCGGATTCGAATGCCCCTGCAACCAAACAGATCCGAATCCGCAGTCCTCTTAACACACACGCGGTTAGAACCGCGATTCATCGGAACATGTGGGGCCCACGTGTTCTCACTGTCCGAGACCGCCGATTTAAATGGGAATAACTGTTGTGTCTTTAACCTTCAACGGTGACGACTGCTGTTTCGCCCACGCGCAGCACACGCGCGTGCACCTACTTGGCCAAACACCACTCTCTTATCCAAAGTATTTTTACTTCCAATCATTTATCTCGATGGTCTTGTCTATATTTTTATCAAATAAAGTTTTAAAAATGTTTTCAAATTTCAAAGATTAAAGATTTACATTTCTTTTAATTTATGGGATGTAATATGACAAAAATAATAAAAATAATAAAAATTTGAATACAAAACAAAGTACGGTAAATTTATTAAAGGTGTAATTAATATGTTTTTCGTAATATAATTAATTTTTATAAGTAAATTAATTTTATAAGCTGGCTAACTAATTTTTTGTTAATTAAATAATATCATTAATTACAATTTTAACTGACAACTAGGTTATTGGGTGTTTTAAATTTTCAAGTCTCTTATCTAGCTAACAAATTTTTTTTTTTTTTTTTTATGCTAGTGCAATAGTAGAAAAAGAATAAAGTGAAAAGAAATAACGAGCCAAAGTTGAATAGAACTCAACGTGCCTTGGAAATTATACAAGGAACCTCCCCCTTAGCGTGCCCATGTGTAAATTGGTCCTATATAGAAAGGGAGCTACTGCCACACCGACTTTCCTAAATTAAGTAAATCATTAATTGAATGAAACCAATTTTTATAGTTCAAACATTTCTTTAAAACTCTAATAATCAATCAATATTAATTTTTAATTGTATTTTTTTTAAATGATATTTTTTATACGTTCAATATTAGTGTAAATATTTATATAATGTCATGTTGATATCATCAATTTGACCATTTGTTTGTTTCACCAATTCAGCTAACTTAACATCTTTTTTGAATTGAATGCTGATTTAAGTTTTAAAACTTTGTTTGGATTATGCTGGCAGGATATCTTTTAACTATGCTATAGCTAACATTTGACTCCATGCAATATGAATTTGTGCAGTCATATAAGATCGTAACATTGCATTTAGTAGCATACACTCAAGTTGTGAATTTGACTTTGATTTTGTAGGGCTTTAAATACAACTCTATCGATTTGTATTTCATTTGTGTAAATCCCAATGAATCCAAACTCAAAACTGCCCAAAATATATTCAAGTTATCAAATATGGGGCAAATAAATTATTTATAAGTATGAATGAGCCGAGCTTGTTCCTATTCAAGTTTTACTAAACGGTTTAACATCTTGTTCAAGAATCACTCATCTTCAGGCATGATGAACAAGCTCCGATAAGGCACTGAATTATTTGATTTTATTTTTTTATAATAAAATATCTCCTTGTATGATGAACCTGAAGCAATGTGTTGTTTATAATAAAAATTAATTATACGAATGTGCATTAAAACGGACCTATCAAAATCAATGATATTATTTCTATTAGTAGTATTATCATTGTATTATTATATATATGCATATTAATTCTATACTAAAATTTCATACTTTGAAATTTCTATTTCAATTAAGAAATTTAAAAAATAGATCAACCCGCATACAAAAGATTAAATAACTAACATACAAAAGATTCATAATTCACATACTAAGATGAAGTCTGAATAAATCATGTCTTTAAAAACTATCTTACCAAATTCAAAATTAATTATTTTTTAATGCACACCAAGCTTAAGAAATAATAAAAAAATAATAATTAGTTTCATATAAATTCTTATCATCTTGCAATAGATATTGTATTAATTAATTATCTTACTTTTTGACTTAAATTCAACTTGCCTAATTTATTAGCATATATATATATATATATATATATATATATATATATATATTTTTTTGTATTATACAATTAGTATCAGTGTCCTAGATATTATAATATTTTAAAATATTATATTACATAACATTATTAGCTTTTTACAATTTTTTTTTCTTTTTGAAATTTACAAACAAGCCTCTCTTATTTCTTTTGAAATTTATTTATTCGTCTTTTAAAATATTGAATTTGCACTTATATAAAGGTCTATAGAATAAAAATTTAACCGAAACTAATTTTCATCATAAAATATTATTTCATGTAATTTTTTTTTTAAAACTATGAGATAAATGGGTTTACCCCTCTATCTTTTCTCCCCTTAAATAATGCAAAATTGCGACCCTTAAGGCTCAAATCCTAATATTTTAGGCAGGAGAGCTTTGAGTTTAGCACCCAAGTCGCGCTGGCAGAACTTATCTCATGCAACTTATTAATTTATATTATTTAGATTTTTAAAAAATTTAGAAAAAGAACTAAAAAAAATAAGAAAGCTTTAATTACTCATTTCTCAATTCGAAAACATAAAGATAAGGTAATTTAATTGTAAATTCCATATTTTTCTACAAATTCATTTCCACAAGTTAGATCTTGTTTTAAAAATATGATTTAAAGAAAGATTCTACTAATTAATATTGTTAAATATTATATTTCAGTTAATTTTAAAAATAAAATTATATGAAAATTTCAAGATTATTTGAGCATTTACACTTTAATTAATTCGTGAAAATATAAAAATTAAAATACTAAGTGTAAGAATATAATAATTTCAAAATAAATGAAATATTTTTTATTATTTTCATTTTATATTACTCACATACAACCTAATTAATAAATTAACTAATTATTCGAAAATCATTTGCGAGTAGAAATGCCGTTAGGGACTGTAATGAGATTATGAAATTATAATAATGGCAAAATTGGAAATGAAATAGGATCACTGCCCTTTTTATGGGAATGCGTAGTTGCGTACCCAAGGCGTGTGGGCAAACTTGGAAACGAAAGGAGAATCTCTGCCCTGCCCTGCCCCTAACCGTTATATAAGGGCAAGGATTAAATTTTTGGCATGTGCTTCTGCAGAATTTTGGAGCTCAATTAAGGGGGAAGATAGCTGGGAGTTGATTCTTCCGAGCTAATTCAATCAATCCCTCGGTTTCTGAGTTTTTGACGGTGAAGCGATTGCTTCGCTAGTTTGGGAATGTCTTTGGAGTTCGCGTAGCCGGAGAAGATCGATCGAAAGAGGGATTCTATGATTTTTATGCAGTTTTTGATTCGATTTGCCATTTGGGTTTTTGATCAATCTCGCGGGTTTTGAAGTTTGAACTCGTTTCAGAGAGATTGATTGAAGAAGGTGAAGAATCTAAAAACCCAGAAAGCTTCGCATTGCATATCAATCTCTGTGTGTGTGTGTGTGGTTTAAAATCATCTTGATTTAGATTTTGCTCTGTTTTTCGGCGATTCTGGTTTGAAATGCATTGTGGATCTTGGAGATTGTTAAATTGCTAATCTGTTTTAATATTTTTCTTTTGTTTTTTCGCCAATGGTTCATTAATGTTTTCTATTATTTGCTTAAATCAGACTTTGCGAGTTTAATTTCTGCATCGTGGAAATGTACATTAATGGGAGAGAGAGAGAGAGAGAGAGAGAGAGAGAGAGAGAGAGAGGTGACATGTTCTGATTCTCTGATTTTTTTTCAGTTGGGTTCGGCAGCGTAAGCTCCCCAGAAAAGGAATCTGAGACGGGAAGCCTGGAGATTTGTCTGGGAGCGGCGTTTGGAGAAAAAGAAAAAGAAAAAGAAAAAGAGGGAAAGAGAAAGGGAGGGGAATAACAGGCAGAGAAGATACAGAAGAAACAAAACAGAGTCAGTTCTTCTCCCGGGTGAGTCGTTTTCGAATGGTATAAAATAACAATAACAATAATAATGCAATAGTTATTTGTATGATACAGAGTATACACTGGAATTCCGGTTGTCTCTATGCTTCATTCATCTACCGCTTTCAACCCTCGACATAAAAACACATTTCTTCTCTAAAGCTATGCTATTGCTGGTCCATCGTCTCAGCTAGCCTGCGAGAAAAGGGATTCTATTCTATTCTATTCTACTCTCTCTCTCTCTCTCTCTCTCACAAACCCTTTGCTTTTGGGGTTTTTCTTGAAGAGGGCAGAGTGATGTGATTCTAAGCAAAAAGAAAAAGCGACCCATTTAGTATTAGTAAATAAGTCCGTCAGAAACTTCGGCTTGCACAATCAGATTGTTTATTCGTCTCTGTACCTTAAAGCAGGCAGGGGGCACCCTACTCTGTTCTCTACCCCCCCAAATCCCAATTAGACCCACAACCCCATTTCCCTCCTCCCCTTCCCCCCCCCCCCCCCCCCCCCCAACCCAAAAAAAAAAAAACCTTCAATTATTGATTCCTCTTTTTAAAATATTTTTATGTATGCTCTCTGATCCCGAGCTCCTCTGTCCCTTCTCTCTCTCTCTCTCTCTCTCCGGGAAAAAACAGAGCCCGCGAGGGAATTTGGGGATCCATTGGACTTTTTGAATTGCTAAATTAAGTTTATTTACTTATTTTAGTGTTTACTCACTAGCAGTCGCAGACTCTCTCGGCCATGGCGTTTCTTGTTTTATTTGGGGGCTTTTTTTTATTCTTTTCTTTTTAATTTTCCTCCCCATTTTCCTTTGTTTTCTCTCGAACCAATCAGGGGGTTTGCCACGTTTGCAGAAAAATGGGTTTGTGGGCCATCCTAGTTTTGTCTATACCAACCCAATACAGCTGTTTATTTTTCAGCTGTTTATTTTTTCTTTAAAAAAATTACTTTAAAATCTCATTGGGATATAGAGTTCATCCAAGATTTTCTCTTCAGACCCCCCAGAGGCCAGAGGGCACGAAGAATGTTGTCAAGTCTGATCGGTTTACCAAATCTACCCCTGCTGATACCCAGCCGTTAGGAATTAAAATTTTTGTATTCTGTAACAGCAGAGAAGAATGGAATGATTTAATAAATATTAAAAAGATCAGCATTAATTATTATTAAATTAACCTAAATGTGGGTATTTTGTTTATATGGAACAGGGGACAGGGGTAAAAAGGTAAAAATATACGAATAAAGGAAGCGGAGGAAGATGTTAACATGCATAACGTGTTCGAAGCAGAGGGAGGAGAGAGAGGAGGAAGGCTCGCGTGGCACTCCAAGTACGAAGGAATCCGTCAAAAGTCTGACGGCCCAGGTTCTTACCCTACACCTTCCCCTCACCCTATCTTTCTTTCTTTTCTCACTTTCGAATTCTTCTTTTCTTATATATTTATTTATTTTTGGAGTCAATTAAGTCATGACGGACCGGGGGAGGCGAGGGGTTGGGGAGCTACCGATCCACTTGGTACGGTCGCGGTGCATGATTGCCACGTGGAGGGAGAACATGCCAGGTCACACCTCCACATGGAATGTAGGCTTCTAGGTAGCTTTCCATGACTCACGGAACCCAAGACACTGACTTGGTTGACCGATGCATGGTTCATGTTCAATTGTTCATGCAGCAGTACCCATTCCTCTATAGGGTACTTGAATGTTTAATACCCGGATCACCCGACCCGGTTGAGACGGATGTCCGGCGTACCCGCTATGGTTCTTCCCATTTAAATATGGTACTTGGCTCTTTCGGGTGGACCCAATATGGATCTCCCCATTTGCTAGGCGGGTTTGATAGTTCAACCCATTATCATCATTATTTATTTATTTATTATTTTTTTGAAAAATCAACTGTTATTAATATTTTTAAATTTCAAATAGTGAAATGTAATAATATAATACAATTTCTTCAACTTAATTTATCTTTATTTTTCTGAAAATAATAAAATAAAATAAATAAATGGAAGGACGAATATGATGTCGTTTTGGGGTATAGGAACTAGGGAGTGACGCCTGGTTGCAGACGGTAGCCAAGAGGGATAGGGGAAGGATCTTTAGGAAAAGACAAGACGCAAATTGAGAGAGAGAGAGTGAGAGACCCACCATGGAATATTTGTCCGTCCACTGTCTCACTTCTAAAGGTGTTTTCATCAAAAGAAGCAAAACTACATTTCAAATAAATAATACTTTCATATATATATATATATATATAAAAGAGGTGTCGATGGGTAGTGACAGGCGAAGGAAGATCCACCCTTTCGTTTCAGGTGCTGCAGAAAAACATAAATAAAGTAAAGAGAAGAATTAGAGTCATTTCATTTCACACTTGTACTGTTAAAACCTCCCCTCTTTCCCCTCTTTGCTCTTTAGTCTTTACCCTCACAGTGCACAGCCCTGTTTGGGGAAGGGGCCGGAGTGAGCATGGTCATTGGGTTTTATCCAATCATTACTCAGAAAATGCTAATTCATAATTTTGACCAATTTTTAAGAGTTAATCCAATTCATTCAAATAATTTTAAATATATATTTTCTATGTAAAAATGAAAATAGAACTGTTTTAGAAAAATCACAATTTGTTTATGTGTGAAACCATTTTTTTTAAGAAAAATACTATATATATATATATATATATATATAATATTTATGATGTAACAGTCTCAATTTTGTTAGTTTTGGTTATTGAGGTAGCAAAACTAAAATTGAACTGATAACCCACTAATTTTTGAAAATCCATTAAAGTAGAATGTGTCCATATCTTGCTTCATATACTGCAATGCCAATGCTATATCAAAATTCCTTCAAATTATTATTATTACTAAACGTTGTTATTGTCAGTACTATTGTTTGAGTTTTGATAATATCATCTATTTTATAATTCTTCATTTCTTATGTATTCATATGAACATAAATTGTTGTAGTTGACAAAATGAACATGAAATTATTACAATTCTCCTTGTCGTATACATTCAATTAAAAATAAAACGTTTTATTTGACAAAATGTGACATGAAAATATCACATTTATTTGCCTCCACACACCCAAAAATGTTTCAACCAATGAATCTAATATTGAATTCATCTTTCTCTTCAGCAATCTTTAATATTCCAACTAATGCATTCTGAACCTGGCCAAACGTGACAGTATTGCATTCCACATTCATGCTTCTAACCGGAATGCCACTGGAGATGCATTTATTTAATTTTAGCACATATTTACTTTTCCTTTCCTCTTGTAATAATCTTTATATAAATATCAATGATGGAACAGATAAAGGATATGGCATTGAAATTCTCGGGTGCATATAAGCAGTGCAAGCCCTGCACTGGAGGCTCCAGTGCTGGCAGCAGCACCTACAAGAAAGGGTCGCGCCCATACCCGGACTTCGACACCATTTCTGAAGGGGTACCATATCCGTTTTATCAGCCCGGGAGCTCCAGCTCGACACCCGCATGGGATTTCACGACCTCAGCCCACCAGGGCTCCAGACCCGACTCCAGATTCTCCGGAGCAATCCGGGGAGACCAGACCCCCGGTGGGCTGGAGTCTATATCAGCCCAGTCATGTGATGTGGTGCTGGAGGATGAGGATGAGCCCAAGGAGTGGATGGCCCAGGTGGAGCCTGGTGTTCACATCACCTTTGTCTCTCTTCCCAATGGTGGCAATGATCTCAAACGGATTCGCTTCAGGTACTATTCCATTACCTTTTAACCAGTCTTTCATCCATATATTCAATGTTTGGTTTGAAGATTTTTGTGAGAGAAGGAGATGAGGAAAAAGTTAATGTATTTCTTAATTCTCTTTATTTCACATATGATTAATAATAAAAACTTATTTAATTTAATTAAAAATAAAGAAGAATTAAAGGTTAATGGAGTGTTAAATAAAAATTTGTAAACTCATTTCTGGATTAAGGGTTCTTGTGAGAGTAAAAGAGAGGAAAAAGAAAATAGTAAGGCAAAAATTAATCTTTTTTTCCTATTCTCTCCATCTCAAATATGAATAAGAACAAAAGCTTATTTAATTTTGATTAAAAATTAATAAAATTAAAAGGTTATTACATGTCAAGTAAAAGTTTTGTTCACTCATTTCTTACATGTCTTGTTTTCTTTCTCTATTTCCTTCAAAATTAGATATGAATTTTTTTTTCCATATTTTCCTTTCTTTTCCAATGTTTTTGAAGTTCCAAATGCAGCTTTGATAATCAAAATATTGAGAGTAATAGTATTAAAATAGTATTTTGTTCATTAATTTGTTATATATTGTGTTTCCTTTTTCCATATTTTACAAGTACTAAATTGAGCGTTAAATTTCACATAAAATTGGCATTATATGGGCCTGTAAATTTTGAAGCCGAGATATGTTCAATAAATGGCAAGCTCAGCGGTGGTGGGGTGAGAATTATGACCGGATCATGGAACTTTATAATGTCCAGAGATTCAATCGGCAAGCACTGCACACTCCCCCGAGGTCTGAGGACGAGGTAAACCCCAACCTTCTGCTACTTTCTTATTCTCTCTGCCTCATTGTTAGAATTGCTTAGTTGTATCTGCATTTTTCAGCTCTTTTAGGACCTGGGCATCGCTGGTTTTGAGTTGTAATTATTCCATGGTGAGGCCATGTATAGTTCGTTTTGCTTGATATAGGTTTTCATGTTTTCCCTTAGTAATGAATATGCCAACTAGTTATATGCGCACATGCAGGAAAGAAATGGTTCTCTCTGTTTCTCATGTTTGGTTTGTATAGAGAGCCAATGAAGGAGGAAGAAGAGAGAAAAAAAAAAGGGAGGTTTCAGAGTTGGAGAGAAAATAAGAGAGAGAAATCAACTCATAACTTAGCAAAATGAAAATCTCGTCCCTTGTCAAAAAGAACTCCTAAAATCATAATCCTTACCTTGTTCCATTTTTTTTATGGTTTGCCTATTCTAGAAAAAAAAAAATGTCCATTGAAAGTACATTGATCACGGAGTTCAATGTGCATTGAGGTTTGTTTTGCATTTAATGGTTTCTTGTGCAATTGGATAATCTAAAACAATTTGTATTTTTTTTAATGTAAAAAACATTCTTTACTCTCCTCTAGAGCCAAAAGTATAAGAGAGAACATAGTTTTCTTTCTCTTCTCCTTTGTTATTGTTGGGTGGTCTTGAGCCTTCTCAACCCCAAAAGCTAACTCATAGGGTGAGACTTTCCCTCACACTTAATAACTATCCACCAGCCCCTTCCACAACTGATGTGGGATAATCCCAACAATCTCTTCCTCACATATCGGGTTCCAAATCAGCCACATGCCCGGCATCCCGGGAAGAATGTTGAACCATGGGCTCTGATACTAGTGTTGGGTGGTCTTGGGCCTTCTCAACCCCAAAAGCAAACTCATGGGATGAGGCTTTCCCTCACACTTAATAATTGATCACCAACCCCTTCCACAACCGATGTGGGATAATCCCAACAGTTATTAGTTTCTTTTTTCTTCTCTCTACTTCCCAACCAAACGCACTCTTAGAATTTCAAACCTCAGTTATTTATATATTGTGAATATCCTAAAATGTGCTCATGTAATAATATAAAATCATTATGCCTTGACTTGTAAGTTGTAATATCCCCATGCATACGGGTATATATATAACCCAAAGTTCAAGTGGACTACCCTTTTATGAGTCACAACTCAATACCTTTAGTCATTAAGTATCGTCCTTTTGGACAAACATGGAAGCCTGACACTTGAACTGCTTTGCTGTACTGTCCAACCCCGATGAATATGTGGGGAGGACCTAGGCCCTCTAGTGTAAGAAGAATGTGAAATTCTTGGTTTAGATGAGAAACCAGACACTCAACAAATTCCTTTATTAAGGATCTTGGACTGGTGATAGGGTGGGGGGCAGGATGGGTTTTGGTTCGAGGCCTCTAGTGCATGCCCACTCCCCCCATCCTCTCCACACATCCCCCAATCTGTATACCCTCTTTTGGATTGATAGTTCAGGTGACAATTCTTTGCAGTAGGTATATTGATTTGTGAGTCATTCCCTGTGGCTCATGGTGAGTGGTCAAAGCACTTGGTGTGAAAACTGCAATTCAAGAAGAGGACCATGGATAAATGCTAGTATGTGCTCGGTTTGCCAGTGACAATGTACAAATATTTTGTGCAAATCCATCATCATGGATGGGGGCGAATCAGCCAGAAATGGCCATAAAAATTTTGAAAGCTGGCAACGTTTGATGAAGTCTTGCAGCTTATCCTCCAATGGGTGGTTTAGAGATGAAACCAGTTTTGTAATGGCTGCATTTTTTGGATGGTGTTTTTTTCCTTTCAGGTACTACAAAGACAATGGACTAGTGTAATTCCAATGGATGTCAAAAATGTCATTTCCTAAATTCCTATATATACAAATATTACAAACGGGCATAAGAATTCAGACCTTATTCCACTCTTGGTATAATATGATTCTTTGTTTATTAAGAAAACACATTGGAATGTCCTACCTTTACATTTGTTTAGGGAATGGTGCAACTGGATAGAATTTGCTTCACAGCTACAACAACAGCCATTCATTATAAAACACCCAACCAAAATATATCACCTTACAACAGATGAAAAAATAGGTAAAATGACTAGTAATTAGGAAACTTTTACTGGTGGTGCATGTGTTTACCATGTAAATTTTCCATTTTTCCAGAGAGATTTTGCAGCAAACTGAAGCCTGGCATGAACAAAACTTCTAGGAGCATTTTATATTGTCAATGGATAATGTGTTTTCTGTATCTTCTTTCATTCATGTTGAAATTGCCACGATGTCTTGAATATGCATTACTAACAAACTTGTTACTCTTCAACTGCAGAGAGATTCATCTTTCTCAAGGTTTGGCTCTGCAAGGGAAAGCCCAATAGCACCATCATCACACAATTGGACCCCAAGAAACCATTACAAACCCTCAGGCAGTAAAGGGTATTTCCCATGCGACCCTATGGATCATGGTGGAAGCCAACACTACCCCGGGTCAAGTGCTTATGGTGCAGGTGGGCCAAAGGGTGAAGCATCTTCTATGGATGCATCACGGACGACAACCTCATCTAGAGACGAGGCTTCTGTTTCTATAAGCAATGCCAGCGACATGGAGACTGAGTGGGTTGAGCAGGATGAGCCAGGAGTGTACATTACCATCAGACAATTAGCTGATGGCACTAGGGAGCTCCGGCGTGTTAGATTCAGGTAATTAAATTGCTCCTTAAATGCTTCATTTCCTTCGAAAACTTAATTTGGGATTGTGGTTATAGAATCGGCTGAAGCCCCTTTTTGATATTATTGAAGGCAAAAGTATGTGTAGATTCATCTCATAGCTTGAGAGAATAATCTGCACTGCCATTGATTTGACATTTTCATAACACATGCTTTATGCATTTTACATATTTTACATTACCAATTCTTATTCACCTTTAGGTGTTAGTCATGACTTGTGATATGTTTTGCTGATTCTTCCTACCTATTACGGTTAATAGTGCATGATTTTTTTTTTCTTGCCTTTGTGCAGCCGTGAGAAATTTGGAGAGGTGCATGCCAAGTTGTGGTGGGAAGAGAATAGGGAGAGAATACAGGCTCAATACCTCTAAATTGTTTTCCAGGACTCTTATCATAGTGGATGGGGGAACTCAGGGCAGTTCCACGCATGGTAGAAATTGTACCAGTTCTCTTGGCATGTTATACTATAAAAGCACCCACTAGAATCTATACAAAAAAAAAAGAAAAGAAAAGGAAAAGGGTGTTTTTCTTCTGCGAGAAACAATAGAAATTGAAATGAGTTCTCATTGAAATCCTTTACCGTTGATTGAGATTGTAATGCATCTGTTCTGGAGGATAAAACTTCGAGTTAAATGCTAAGGAACCACACGGCAATGTTATCGGATCTTTGAGATGTCTAAATGTCTTTTTGTTTTTGTTTTTGTTTTTGTATCTGTTTCAGAAGTTACAATTGTTATAACCATTTTGAGAAATTTTTTAGGTTAGTTTTCTGAGAGTTTCGCCCTGATGGCTTCACGGAATTATTTAGCTTTGATTTTAGAACATACCATAATTTGTTTTTTTGTAACATAAACTTTCTGCAATGAAAGATCAAATTGGAATTATTGGCTGTGAAATATTTGATTGGTGATGTTTGATTTTATGGACCAAAATGCTGAGTAGCAGAACATAGGTGTGGAACTTTATTGCATTCTTTGCATTCTCTTTGTTCTGTTCAATGTAAAAAATATTCTCTCTCGACCATGGTTTCATTATTGAACAACCATTGCATGTTGCAGAGTGTACATAAACTGCACAACATGTGTTAAAATCCCAATCCCGAGTATCATTGTAAATAATATACAAATTAGGAAAGTGGGTAAAAATGGGGGATTTGATATTATTCAGTAAGGGAATTGTTTCCTTGTTTAGAATAGGTAATCGTATTATATATTGGGATGTACATATGAACAAAGTAATGTAGAAAATATTCAATAGTTTTTGCTCTCCTGGTATCAGAGTTAGGGTTTCTCAACCTTAGCTAAACAATGGCCAACAGCAGAGGCTCTACCTCTTCTGCAAGTTTCAACGCTGACTCAGAGGCCACATCCGTTGGGGGTTTGAATGGGCTAGATAACACAGCCTTTTTACTCTCATTGGAAAAATTATACGGAAAAAATTTCCGTGAGTGGGCCCAATCCATGAAATTGGTGATTGAGGGAAAAGGGAAGCTAGGTTATCTTACCGTTGAGCAGAGAAAACTAGACCCTACCGACGTTGTAGCTTTGTAAAGATGGAGGTTCGAAAACTCCATGGTCACAGCTTGGCTCGTCAACTCGATGCAGCCATCAATCGGAAAAGTCTACTTGTTCTTGCCAACGGCGAAGGAGGTCTGGGAAGCCGTACGTGAGACATACTCCGACGTCGAAAGCTACTCGCAAATCTTCAAGATCAAGACTTGATTGTGGTAGATGAGGCAATGTGAGAGAGGCGTTACCGAGTATTTCATGGAGATGACTCATCTCTAGTAGGAGCTCGATCTGAGCATCGACGAGGAGTGGGAGTGCTTCGGCGACAGCACACGATATCGAAGGAGGCTCGAAAACGAGAGGGTCTTCAAGTTCTTTGTCGGCTTGAACCGAGAGCTCGACGACGTGAGGGGATGGATCCTTGGCTGGCGACCTCTTTCTTCAACCCGAGAGGTCTTCACAGAGGTTAGGAGGGAGGAAAACAGGAGGCGTGTGATGCTGAGGCCTCAAAATGAACCTGCTGGGCTGGACCTCCCCATACCCGTATCTGCCCAAAAATTAGATGGGCACACTGGACATGCTGGGTCGAATGCTTCAGCTCTTGTATCAAAAGGCCCAGGGGGACCTAGTCAACGAGCACAAAAAGGTAAAATATGGTGTGAACATTGCCGAAAAATAGGACATTTAAAAAATACCAGCTGGGAGACTCATGGAAAACCAGCAGATTGGGAGCCAAGACAATACCAGAAAAATCGTGGGTACAAGGTTAGCACTGACGGATGAACTGAAAGATTACAAGGAGAAAACACCAATACCTCTCCCAATAGTGCATTCAGTCCTGAACAGTTGGATCAGCTATATAAGATGATTTCGTCAATTCAAACATCGGGTCAATCTTCCTCTAGTTCCCTGGCTCACCAAGGTAATTACCTGTCAGCTTTAAATACTACATCCTGTTACAAATCTCCATAGATAATTGATTCGGGTGCATCCGATCATATGACTGGGTCTTATCAATGTTTTTCATCCTACTCACCATATGCCGGGAATTTGAGGGTAAAAATTGCAGATGGCTCTCTCTCACCAGTTGCTGAAAAAGGAAGTATTCGCATATTTGATTCTTTGACTTTACAATCAGTCCTACATGTCCCCAAGTTATCTTGCAACCTGTTATCCATCAGTCAGTTAACGAAAGACTTAAATTGTTCTGCTAAATTTGTTTCCTCTCATTATGCTTTTCAGGACCTATCATCGGGGAAGATGATTGATACTACTAAAGCGTATGAGGGACTCTACTACTTTGAGGAGGCAAGTTTGAGTGAACTATGTAATACTACAGTTTGTGATTTTGCATCTACTTTTAGAAATAGTGAACTTTTGTTATGGCATTCAAGGATGGGTCATCCCAATTTTCAATATTTAAAACGTTTGTTTCCTTCTATTTGTTCAAATAAAATGGCTTCTGAGTTTCAATGTGAAGTATGCGAGCTTGCCAAACATCGTTGCATTTCTTTTCCATCATCCATATACAAACCATCTCGTCCATTTACTATGTTTCACAGTGATGGGGTCCCTCACATTCCCTCAATCGCACCAATACAAAATGGTTTGTTACCTTTATTGATGACCATACTCGCCTTTGTTGGGTCTACTTACTGAAAGACAAAACTGAAGTCTGCTCAATTTTCATCAGTTTCCATTCCATGATTCATACACAGTTCCAGACTTATATTCAGATTTTATGTACTGATAATGGTACGGAATATTTTAATACTATCGTGGGAACTTATCTTCAAGATAATGGGATTGTTCATCAAAGTTCTTGTGTGGATACCCCTCAACAAAATAGGGTTGCTGAACAAAAAAATAGACATATACTTGAAGTAGCCCGGGCATTAATGTTTACTACCAACATGAAACATTATTTTTGGGGCGATGCCATCTTAACAGCCACACATCTCATTAATCGAATGCCGAGTCAAGCACTTTCGTTTGTCACCCCTCTTCATAAATTCCAGGAACACTTTCCTACCTCTCGATTCCCCTCCAGTTTCCTGCTGAAAATCTTTGGTTGTACTGCTTTTGTTTATGTTCATGCACACCATCGCGATAAATTGGATCCTTGTGCCATTAAATGTGTCTTCCTTGGTTATTTGCCTACCCGAAAGGCTACAAATGCTATGATCCGGTCTCAAAATGACTGTTCGTGAGTCTCGATGTCATTTTCTTTGAAACCACTCCTTATTTCCCAAAGCCCTCTCTTCAGGGGGAGAAATGGAGTGAAGATCGGTTCTTTGACCTCTTTACTACTGAATCTGCGTCATTTTCTCTAATTACTCCATTCCCTGACCCATCTATCAAGCCTTCCTTTGCATTACATACTGAGTTGCCAAACACAACAGAACACTTACCCTCAGGGGGAGATACAGGAGAGCAAAACGACGCAAACATACTTGTTTACTCAAGAAAGCTGAAAACAAAGGATAGGGAGAATCTCATGCCTGAGGCACCAAGAGCATTGGAACTGGTGATGGCTTTGAATAACCATGAGCCCATGCCCAATCCCAATCTGGTAATTAAGTCTTCCTCCGATAATCCTGCACCTGATGATATCAATTTACCTATTGCAATCAGAAAACAAACCAGGTCATGTACTCAATACCCTTGGTCTAAATACATGTCTTATAAAAGTTTGTCTATAGGATATTGTGCGTTTGTTTCTAACCTTGACAGGATGAAAATTCCAAAGAACATTCAGGAAGCTCTAGAAATACCGAAATGGAGAGAGGTAGCCATGGAAGAAATGCGAGCCCTAGAAAAAAATGAAACTTGGAAGTTGACAAATCTACCGAAAGGGAAGAAGCCAGTGGGTTGTAAATGGGTCTTCACAGTGAAATATAAATCTGATGGAACAGTTGAAAGATATAAAGCCAGACTTGTTGCAAAAGGTTTTATACAGACTTACGACATTGACTATACTGAAACATTTGCACTAGTGGCAAACTTAAATACAGTTCGGGTTCTCTTGTCCTTGGCAGCCAATTTAGATTGGCCACTACAACAACTTGATATTAAAAATGTTTTCTTAAATGAAGAATTAGAAGAGGAAGTATACATGACTATACCACTAGGATTCAGTGAAACAGGTGAAGAAAACAGAGTGTGTAAACTCAAGAAATCCTTATATGGCCTCAAACAATCTCCTAGAGTGTGGTTCGACAGATTCGCAAAAGTACTAAAGAATCAAGGTTATTGACAAGGGCAATCATACCATACACTGTTCTTCCAACAGTCTGAAGGAGGTAAAAGAACAATTCTAATAGTGTATGTTGATGATATAATCCTTACTCGTGATGATCTGTAGAAATGGAGAGATTGAAGAAGGTTCTGGCTACTGAATTTGAAGTTAAAGATTTGGGACAGATGCGATATTTTTTGGGCATGGAAGTGGCAAGAACAAAAAGGGGAATTAGTGTTTCTCAGCTAAAGTATGTTACTGACCTCCTAGTTGAAACTGGCATGCTGGGATGCAAACCCAGTGAAACCTCGATGGAACAGTAAAGAGGGTTGAAGACTGTGGAAAACCAGTAGAAAAGGAGAGGTATCAGAGATTGGTTGGCAAACTAATCTACCTATCACATACTAGACCAGATATTGCATTTGTAGTCAGCGTAGTAAGTCAACACATGCATTCACCAAAAGAAGTTCACTTAGATGCTGTATACAAGTGACTCACTCGAAAAATGAGCAGCTTGGAAGTTATCCCAAGTATAGGAGTTCTATCGTGTAATATTAAGCCCAAGGGCTAGATCGTCTCCTCAGCGAATGCGTTTTAATCTCAGATTTTACTTTCTTCCAATCGAAATTAAAAAGGTACTGAACTCAGTTCAGATTCGGGTTTTCAAGATTGTGGAGACTTAAATGAAAACACAAATTAAAGTCCTAAAACTATCACGCACGGAATTAAATAACAATAATGAAAATCCTAGTCTACTTAAGGAAACACTAGATCATACTAACTAAAAATGGAAACTTTATACATGGAATTAAAATAACAATAATGAAAACCCTAGTCTACTTAAGGAAACACTGGGACACGCGTTAATTAAAAATGGCAACTTAGAACATGGAATTAAAAACACACAATGGAAACTAAACTAGACACATACTAAAAAAAAACCGAACCTACTAAAAATCGAACCTTTAGCACAATTAAGAGATCAAATCAAGACTCACAATTTAAATACAAACATGAATTCAATGGAAATTTAAAAAACGTAAACAATAACAGAACACAATAAAAACACAACCTTTACTAATCATAGACCCTAACTAAATCGAATTTCGACAAAAAAATATCTGAATTTAATTAAGAATGCGAAATTAAAATAACTATCAATTAGATAAACAAAGAGATTAATTTAACAATAATGAAATACCCAACATTACTCAACTTAAACAAAAAGAAAGAAAACTCCAATAACATTAAAAAAAAAATTAAACTTTCTTCAATATTCCAAGATTCAAAGAAAAGTAAATAAAAGAAAGAAAGAAAGGAAAAGAGAGAGACAGAGAAACAAATCCACGGAGCCGTGGCAGCAGCTGCGGCTGTGTGTGGGTTGGTTCGCGGCTGTGGCATGGAGCAAGGAACAGCGGGAGAGTGGCTCACGGATCTGCTGGTGTTGTTGGCGGCCGCCGGAGAGAGCAACAAAGTGCAGAAGGAGCTTTTTGTGCTGCGGCAACAATGGGCAAAAGAGGTTTGAGCGAGAGAGAGAGGGATAAAGGGAAGGAGAATAGAGAATAGTGAAAAGAGAAAGAGAGCAAAGCAGAATTTAAAAGAACAAAAAGAAAACAAACTAAAGAAGAAGAAGAAGAAGAAGAAGAAGAAGAAGAAGAAGAAGAAGAAGAAGAAGAAGAAGAAGAAGAAGGAGAAGGAGAAGAAGAAGGAGAAGAGGAGAATGGGGAGCCCTGGGGGCTGTCTACGCAGGAAGAGGAAGAGAAGGGTTAAATAGGATAGGGGGGAAAGCCCTAGACTCGGATAGGAGACCCGACCCGGCAACTTGACCCAATTGGAGTTGACCCGAATTGCTATATTTTTTCATTTTTTTCATTCTCTGTTCATCGCAAATCTGACTCTTCTGGAGCTTGTATCTCACAAAACTCAAAACACAAAAGTTGTAGATAATCCTTTTCTCTTTCTCCAAAAATTTGAATCGTCTTAATAGGAGCTTGGACGGAAAAGTTATGTATGAAATAGAAATAGGTGTTGGTTTTGATTCCCGGGAATTTTCCTGCGACAAAAAAAATACCAAAACTTCATAAATAGTGCAATAAAGTTCAAGAATGATGATTTTGGCACTTTATTAAAATATTGAACAAATTTGGATATTTAATTAAAAATATAAACCATAAAGCTCGGGTTAAACGTCCAATTACGCAGTTTTGGCGCGTAATCAACAAGATCCTTAGATATCTCAAGGGATCCCCGAGAAAAGGACTCTTCTTTAAGAAATGAGAAAGCAAGGAAGTAGAGATCTTTACAGATGCAGATTGGGCAGGATCAGTGGAAGATAGAAGGTCCACCACAGGTTATTGTACATTCGTTTGGGGAATCCTAGTAACTTGGAGAAGCAAAAAACAGAATGTGGTGGCTCGTAGTAGCGCTGAAGCTGAATTCAAGGCAGTCGCTCAAGGGATATGTGAAGGATTGTGGTTGCAAAAACTCTTGGAGGAATTACAGGTCCCAGTGAACTTTCCTATCAAACTCTACAGTGACAATAAGGCAGCTATCAGCATCTCTCTCAATCCAGTTCAACACGACAGGATTAAACATGTGGAAGTAGACAGACACTTCATCAAAGAGAAAATTGAAGAAGGAATTATATGTATGACTTATGTACCAACCAAGGAACAAACTGCAGATATTCTCACTAAAGGGTTGGGATGACAGAGCTTTGATGATCTTATTAGCAAGTTGGAGATGATTAATATTTATGATCTAACTTGAGGGGGAGTGTTAAAATCCCAATCCCGAGTATCATTGTAAATAATATACAAATTAGGAAAGTGGGTAAATATGGGGGATTTGATATTATTCAGTAAGGGAATTGTTTCCTTGTTTAGAATAGGTAATCGTATTATATATTGGGATGTACATATGAACAAAGTAATGTAGAAAATATTCAATAGTTTCTGCTCCCAACATGGTTTCACTGTTTAGCAATCATTTCATTAGGCTATTGATTTGTGATGGACGTAAATAATTATGTCCTATCCTGTGGGCTTAGTATTTTATATCAATGGTAAGGTAGAAGTTAAAATCATCTCTCTCACACGTAGCTTTGATCCATAAGTTACTAAAAACCACTGATCAATATATCGTATATTTTTATTTTTCTAGCTAAGTGTTTTTATGAAACTTAACAAAACATTTTAGCATGTCAAGGTGTCTCTGTGTGGCCTAAATAAAAGAAGTCAACTATCCCATACATAAACTAGAAGTGACAAGGCCAGTCTTAGGAAGTGAAATAAATTGTTCTCTTTCAAATCAAACCATTAACTCACAAACTGCCAGGAGAGCCTATGTGTAGAGATCCAAAAAATTAAATTAATAAGAAAAATAAAGGAAAGAAGGAAATTTGGTTTGGTAAAGACCAAACTGTCGATGGTTTCATGGAGCTCAGAAAAACCGTCGACGATTATGTGTTACCGCAACCGGGTAAATGGGTAAAATAGTTAATGGTTTGGTTAAAGACCGAACCGTTGACGATTTGGTGGGAGGCTAGAAAATCATCGATGGTTTCATCTGGCAGTGTTTAATACAGGAGATCCTGCAACTCATTTGATTAAAATAATAATAATAATAATAATAATAATAATAATAATAATAATAATAATAATAATAATAATAATAAACCTCTCTCTCTTTCTCTCTCTCTCTCTCTATCTCTCTCTCTCTCTCTCTCTCTCTCTCTCAACCGACAAAATCCTCTCCCTTCTCTCTTCAATTTCACTCCGATTACAACCCAATTCAATGATCAAACACTACCACGAGGTCCTAGGAACGACCCTTAGTAAGTTCATCAGAGCAGATTGTTGGTTTGGGGATTTTAGGTATCACTCCAAAGCTAAGGTAAGGGAGATAAATTATCAGTTGTTTTACAGTTTAATTGGTTGTTTGGAGTATATGGGCCTTGGAAAATGTGAATGTGATTATTATTCTGGGGTTGAGCTGATTAAATTGGGAAAAATGTGATTTTAGGGTTTTGAACTCTGAACGCCGCGGGTGTGGAATTAGAGATTTTAGCAGGCCTCTCAGTAAGTCAGGTAAGTGGACTAATTTATAAAAGTAGTTTTTGGAAAATTAAATGATTGATTAAAGTATGTGAAATGTGAATGTAGTATATAGTTTTGAAAACTATGATATGGATATCTTCCCTGTGATTATTATATTATGATTATCAGATAAAAATTGTGTGGTAAGAGAAATGTGAAATAATAGATTTATACTGGGAATGTGGTTGAAACTGAAATAATGATATTATGATACATACTGAAATGTTTTATTCAGATTTGAAGATATGAGAAACCCAATATTGTTTTGTATAGATACGATGATATAGGATAATAAAGCATATATGTTTTGCTGGGAAATTATGACATGTGAAATACATATATGTTTTATACTGAAAAGGTGATATGAGAAATAAAAAATATGTTTTATCCTAAAATAATGATATGTGCTATACATAGAGGTATTTTATACAAAAATGTTAAATTGATATATATACAAATATGAGATGAGATATATACACAGATATGTGTTAAGCAAAAATAATGAAATGAGAATTATACAGAAATGATGAGAATGATACAAAAATGATGAGAATTATAGAAATGATGAAATGTGAATATAGAAATGTGGTAGTGAGAACCCTGATGGACCATAGTATACAGAGTACGGTACCGTTGCTAGATATGTATTAGTGTAACCACACGTCTAGTTCAGAGTGTGTTGAGACAGTCGATTGGGCCAGTGAAGGGTTGTATTGCCCCCTGGAGTCTGGACCAAGATTGGGCAGGCCAATCGTACTACAGACGCGTTCCCTATTTTGATCTAATCGGGTAGGCCAACCGCAGTTAGGTTCAGCTTTCAGACTGCACAACCCGGTCATGTGAGGTGAATACATGACGATGTGAATATCCTCAGGGTAGCCGTGAGCTACAGATGCGAGGTGTATTATATACTGGTGGATGCTCATGAGTTAGAAAGTGTTATGAAAAGTGAAAAGTAAAATGAACAGCTGTGGGTTACAGACGTGTCGTGCTACAAGCTGGTGGATACCCAAAGGCTAGAAAATGTGAATATGAATATAAGAAATGAAAGAATGTAAAATTGATATGAGAAATGAACAATCGTGGGTTATAGACGTGACATGCTATATGTTGGTGGACACTCATAGGCTAAAGAATGTGAATATGAATATGGGAAATGAAAGAGAATGTGAGTAGGAATATGAGAAATGAAAGAACGTGAATATGATTATGGGAAATGAGAAAGTATGTATATGAATATGAGAAAAGAAAAGTATGTGTATGATATGAGAAAGGAAAGAGTAATATGAGATTTGAAAGCACATAAATAAGATTTGTGAAAATGAAAATATATGTATATGATTAGGAAAATGATATGAAAGCTTTTGAAAATATGTTTTACATACATATATGATTATGAGTACATATCTGCATATTTTTTCCAGCTGATATACTTATTTAAATGGATGTGTATAATATATCAAACCTCATGTGCCACACACTGTCAATAATTTATTCCGTCTTACTAAGAGGTGTCTCACCTTAAATCTAAACATTTAAGGTAATCAGGACAGACGAGTAGAAAGAGCTCTGAGATAGAAGGAAGCTAGTACCCTAGTAGTCAGGGTAAGTATTTTGAATTGGGGATGTGTTTTTTGTAACCCTTGGAGTATTTTTGGTAGATTTTAGGGACATATATAGATATGTATATGTGTATGTGTGATGGTTTAGTGCTCTGGTATTTGTATTTGGGATGGTGTATACATATGGACTTCTGCTGTTAAGTATACCTATATATATGATGGACTGATTACCCAGTACCCCACTTTGGGTCGGGTTTTGATGATATATGGTATCAGAGATATTGTATAGAGATGTTGATATTTGATATGAATATATAAGTGATGATTATTATTGTTTATTATTAAAAAAAAAATGGCAGAAAAATCAGGGCGTCACACCATGACACCATGGTTAAGTCTTTCTTGAGTGTATTGCACCTTTAATACATAATAATGGAATTTGTTGTGAAATAAATGGTGAATGTCCCCATCCCCAGAATAAATGCCTCCAACTACTCCCATCACTCTTGCTCCATCAATCATCCACCTCTTCCATGCTCCGTTGAATAATGAAGCAAAGACAAAATAAATATTGTCCTCACATGCTCCTTCAACGACTATAAAAGGAGGTACAAATGAGGAGAGGAGTGTGCGCAGAAATAAAAAAGAGGATCGGACTGAGAAGAAGGTAAACTCAGACAGAAAGAGAAGTAGAAGAGAAAAGAGAAAGTGAGATATTTTGTACAAGGTGAGGAAGTGAGATATTTGTACAAAGCTAAATACATATTGTTATTCCTTTTAACATAGTGGAGTTTGATCCCATCCGCCCATGGAGTAGGTATATCCGAACCACGTAAAATCTTGGTTTCATCTTCATTTATTTTAGTGTTAATTATTTGCATCTTTTTATAACACGTTATCAGCATGAGACTCTAACCTATTGACATGTTTATTTAATTTTCTAACCAACTGACACACACACACACACACACACACACACACACACACACACACACACACATATATATATATATATATATATATATATGTATGTATGTATATTTAAAGTTTAAAGAGTACCAATCTCCAAAAGAGATGGTAAAATAGTCTTCCTGAAGAGGTTATATATCTAATCTCCAGAAGAGATGCTCTATAATTAAAATTTCTGTCTATATATTTAATCTCTAGAAGAGATGATGAATTATTACCTAATTTAATATTGTAAATTGGAATAATACTCCTAAAGAGTACAAATTGAGAAAAATAAAATAATGTTCCTGAAGAAACATATTTAAGTAACCCCCGAAGGGTGAAAATATTATATTGTTATCTCAGTATTATTTTCTTTTTTACATTTCGTTTTTCTAAATCGCTTTATTATTGTTAATTTATTCATATGTCGAATCTATGCAAAGTTAATTTTGTTCCCCTTAACATCAAAAGCAATAATTATCTATCATGGATTCTTGATGTTGAAATCTATTTAGATGCAATGAACTTGGGGAATGCTATTTTAGATACAAATATTGCATCTCTGCAAGATCGCGCAAAAGCCGTGATATTTATCCGACATCATTTAGAGGAAGAGTTAAAAATAGAATACCTCACTGTTAAAGACCCACTTATCCTATGGAATAATTTAAAGGATAGATTTGACCACCAAAAAATTGTGATTTTACAAAAACTCGATATGAATGGTTGCACTTAAGGTTACAAGATTATAAAACAATTAGCGAATATAATTCATCTCTACATAATATTAGCTCAAAGCTAAAATTATGTGGAGAAAATATTACTGATGAAGACATGTTAGAAAAAACTTTTACTACTTTCCACCCCACTAATGTGCTATTGTTGCAGCAATATAGGGAAAATTTATTGAATTTTATGAACTTATATCATGTCTTCTTGTCACTGAGTAAAATAACGAGCTTTTGATGAAAAATCACCAATCTCGTCCAATTGGTTCGACCCCATTCCCTGAAGTGAATATGAACACATCTCGTGGTCGAGGAGGAGATCGTTGGTATGGTTGTGGCCGTGGTCGAAATAATCACTGGCATCGACGTGAGGTAACAATCCCCTAAAAGAGGGATAACCCCTAGAAGAGAGATGACCCTCGGAGGCGGGTTAATGATCAGAATCAGTGATCTAGGCAT
This sequence comes from Malania oleifera, assembly GCF_029873635.1. Classification (NCBI taxonomy): domain Eukaryota; kingdom Viridiplantae; phylum Streptophyta; class Magnoliopsida; order Santalales; family Ximeniaceae; genus Malania; species Malania oleifera. The sequence goes on from NC_080421.1 coordinate 26,919,558, forward strand.
CATGAAACTAGATGTTACAGATGTAATGACTCGAAAAGTGAAACTATTGAAATAATTAGGAAGTATAATAAGTGAAATGGATTAATGGATAATAAGAAAAAAGAAATATTTTAGATTAAGGAATAGCAGGCCTCGTCGACGAATGTTCTGTCTTCGTCGACGAGTGTGCTTCTAGGGATCGTGGATGAACTCCAGTCCCTCGTTGATGAAGAAATCCTAAGAGAGTAATTTTGAACTCTGAATTTCGTTGACAAATGTATTTTCTCGTCGACGAAGTCTCTTTATTTGCTCGTCGACAAACCCTGCCTTCTCGTCGACGAATCCACATGACAATAACGTGTATAAAAGGGATGAGAAAGCTTCATTGCAAAGAAAAACAAATTTTCTTCATTTCTCTCTCTAGAAAGTCATTTTCTTTCTCTTCTCTCTGTAAATCTGGCCCGAATCGCTGAATGAAAACCGCTACGGTGTTCTAGGGAGGATTCTCTACACATCTAGCGGATCAGTTTCTTAAACTAGGCTTTTTGGGGAATGCTCCTAAGTTGAGGTAAGGGTCTGAATTCCTAGTTTTGGGTTTTTATAAGTTTATTTAAGGTTATTAAGTTGAGAAAATGTGAAAATAATTGTTTATTTGGGATTATTTAACTAAACTAGAGTTCTGACTCAGGGTCCAAGTGAACGCCGCGGGTATCAATTCAGGGATCCTGCCAGCGTAGTTCAGAAGTTAGGTAAGGGGAAATTATATATTAAATCTGGTTTTGTGAAATAAAGATAATGAATTATGTTATACTTATGTATATGTTTTTGGGATGGGTTTAAAAATGCCAACCATGTAAATTATGTTTTTTGAGCCTAGGTCCACTTATTTAGCTATGTATATGTGAAAATGGATTGATGAAAGTGAAAGGTATTTTCTGGGAAATTATGTAAGAAATGAAAATTATATTTTCAGTATTTAAATGCTAAATATGGGTTGACTTATTTTACAAGGAATATGTATGAATTTTATTGTTAAATTGTGTGGCATGAGTAAATGTAAGTTCTGTGCAAATGTACGTTATATGTATGAGATGCAGACTAAGTAATGCATTGAGAATAAAATATAAAATGAACTATGCTACTTGTGTATGTTAATGCAACCATGTAAATGTATGACAGCTAAAAGTTGTGTTAGCATATTCTAGCACATTTTTATGTAAACTAACTGATGACAGCTAAAAGGAACTGTGTTAGCAGATTCTAGCTCATTTCGATGTGGACTAACTGATGACAGCTAAAGAGCGGCTATAGTACGAATGAATGAAATTAAAATGGAATGAAATGGCAATGAAATGACAATGGAATGAAATGTGAAATGTGGACAATGTAAATGGGAAAAAGTCACTTAAAGTGAAATGCAATGCAATGTTTAAGTTATGAACATGAACAGATGTGAATGGTTGAATAATGATAGAAAGAATAATGTATTATGATACTAGAAGTATCTATGCTTGTAGAACATGTTACGATTGGGCGAGGCTTACTTTTTGCCTGAGGGCTTGTTGAGAAAGGCGAGTTCGCTAGTAACTTTAGATGTGGCAGTAGCTGCATAACGTATTAGGATAGAGGGAACCTGCTTGTATGGGTGGGTAGATTTCCCTATCCTTGGGGCCTTCATTGGTAAACCTTTGTTTGAACTGTGTGAGTACAAGATCAATCTAACACTAGAGGGCTTACTGAGTAAGGTGACTGCGTTGATATGCTTCAGTAGTGACCTTCGGGTTGCCTAAGTATCAGAGCAGAAGGATGCTACTTGTATGGGCAGGTAATCACCCCTATCCTTGGGTAATCTCGTGAGTTAAATCTTTTGCATGTGTTTGGTTAAGCTCAGAGAATGGTTTCAATTTTTATGATAACACTTTTTAAATGTTATTAAAATTATATTTATAAACCTCATGTTAGCCACACGTTGTTTTAATATATTGTTTCTTCCCTTACTGAGATGTGTCTCATCCGAATATAACTATTTCTTTTTCAGGACATCCTCGAGGTCGGGCTTAGAGAGCTCGAGGGTTTATAGCATTTTTTAGGATTACAAATAGAAAGGGTATATTTGATAATACTATTGGGTTGTATAAAGTTTAAGTTTATATTTTTATGTTTTAAGTCTGCTGAGAAAGGAATGATTGTGAATACTAGTTTTGTGGATTGAGTTTTTGGAGGTATGTAGATTTGTGAATATAGGTGGATGAATGGTTAATATGGATTATAGGTAGAAATAGTAAACTCTAATATTATATTTATGGAGATTATGTTTATGTTTTTTGCTGCGTATATATTGATTTATGGATTATCAAAATTTTATCAGGTATAACGCATCAAACCTGAGTTTAAGGGTTCGGGACGTTACAACAGATGCAGAGGAAAAGGTCATTGGTAGATCTATACCAAGCCTCTATAAAGGAAAATAGTAGAGAAATGGAAGAAATTTTGTTGTTCCAATAGACCCTAATGCTGGACCTTCCAACTCTGTATATCTTGATGTTGCCGATTTTCCTATAAATCAAGATGAAAATAATGATGTAATGGTTTAAAGTGAGCAATATATTATATTTGATTTTAAATTCATTGTTTCTATGATCAATTATAATAATAAGTTTTTAAAATATGTATTGTAGTGATTGTCCTAAAGCTTTGAGGGAGTCTAAGATGTCTATGGAAGAAGTTTGTTTAACTGACGGTGCCACAACACACACAATTCTTCTAAATAGAAAATATTTCCACCATTTGAATATATCTTCAATGAATGTAAATACAATATTTGGGTCTACAAATTTGATTGAAGGTTCCGGAAGAGCTAATATAAATTTACCAAATGACACTTTATTAAAAATTGATGAAACTTTATATTCCAGCAGGTCCAGAAGAAATCTGTTAAACTTTAAATATTTAAAACTCGATGGATATCATATTGAAACCATAAATGAAGGCAATAAAGAATTTCTTTATATTATTTCTATTGTTTCTAAGAAGAAACAAATTTTAGAAAAACTACCAACTCTATCTTCTGGATTATATTATAGATTAAAGTAGTAAAATCATATAATGTCTTGCACCAGAAGTGCAATGACCCAAAGTTATTTACACTTTGGCATAATCATCTTGGAAATCCTAGAGCTGTAATGATGCGAAGAATCATTGAGAATTCATATGGTCATCAACTAAAGAACCAGAAGATTCTTTTGTTCATGTGTACTGTTTGCTCTCAAGGGGAATTAATTGTCAAACCGTCAATTTCAAAAGCAAGTCTTGAATCTCCTAGTTTCTTACATAGAATTCATGGTGATGTATGCAGACCAATACATCCACCATTTGGACCATTTAGATATTTCATGACTTTAATTGATGCATCTACTAAATGGTCACATGTTTCTTTGCTTTCTACTCATAATATTGCTTTTGCTAGACTTTTATCTCAACTGATCAAATTATGAGCTCATTTTCCCGATTATCCAATTAAATCAATTCATTTGGATAATGCTGGTGAATTTACATCCCAAACATTTGATAACTATTACATGTCACTTAGGATAGATGTTGAACATCCTGTTGCTCATACCCATATACAAAATGGTTTAACTGAATTTTTTATTAAGAGACTTCAACTCATTGCTAGACCTATGATTATGAGAACCAAATTGCTCCTATCTGTTTGGGGACATGTTATTCTTCATGCCTCATGTTTAGTCCGTATAAGGCCAATTGCTTACAATAATCTTTCACCCATGCAATTAGTTTCTGGGCAACAACCTGATATTTCTTATTTAACAACTTTTGGTTGTACAGTATATGTTCCTGTTGCCCCTCCTCAAAGAACTAAAATGAGTCATCAACTTAAGTTTGGTATCTATGTTAGTTTTAATTCTCCTTTTATTATTAGATATCTCGAACCTTTAATGGGTGATTCGTTTAAAGCACGGTTTCAAAATTGTCATTTTGATGAAATAGTGTTCCCTACATTAGGGGGAGCAAAATCAGGGCCTGAAGCATGACATGAAATCATATGGAATAACATGAATTTATCTCATTTAGATACCTGCACAAATCAAAGTGAACTTGAAGTTCAAAAGATTGTACATTTTCAAGGGATTGCAAATCAATTACTAGAAACCTTTGTAGATATCAAGACAATACTAAAATCTCATATACATGCTGCAAATATTCCAGCACATATTGATGTTCTTAAAGGACAACATCCGGCTAATAAATCTAAACCGCAAGTTAAATGTGGAATGCCTGTTGGTGCAAAAGATAAAACTCCCAAAAGGAGAAAATTGAAATTTGTAAACACTCCAAAAGAGGTTACAAAGGCAAATAATCCAATCGACATTCATAAACCCATTTCTCCTGAAAATAAAATTCCTATTATAGAATATCCTGAAGATAAATCTCCTCCTGAAGACGAACCTCCTGAAGAGAAATCTCCTGAAGAGAGAACTCTTGAAGAGACATCCCTTGAAAAGGTACAGGTACCTGGAAGTAATAATGAGATCTCAATACATTACACATGAGAAATGTTGGATAGAAATAAAGTTGTTATCAACAACACATTTGCATATGCAGTAGTTATTGACATTACCAGAAGTAATGAGGATCTTGAACCTAAATCTATTAATGAATGTCGATATGGAAGTGATTGGCCAAAATAGAAAGAGGCTATCACAGGTGAAATAAACTCCCTATTAAAAAGAGAAGTTTTTGGACTTGTAGTCCAAACACCAGAAGATGTCCAACGTGTTGGATTCAAATGGGTATTTGTGTGCGAGTGAAGTGAAAATAATGAAATTACTCGATATAAAGCAAGGCTTGTGGCACAAGGTTTCTTGCAGAAACCCGTAATTGATTATGAGGAGACATATTCTCCAGTAATGGATGGAATCACTTTCAGATTCCTAATTGGGCTAATAGTTGCTAAACGACTGAGCATGCCTCTTATGAACGTAGTAACAACATACCTATATGGATCGTTGGACAATGAAATTTATATGAAAATCTCTAAAGGATTTTAATTGCCTGAAGCAAAACTCAGAAATTTATATTAACATTCCTTATATGGATTAAAGCAATCTGGACGCATGTGGTATAATCGATTAAGTGAATATCTTGTGAAAGAAAGATTCATAAACAATCCAATTTGTCCATGCGTCTTTATTAAAAATCAGAATCTGAATTTACTATAATTGCTATTTATGTTGATGATTTGAATTTGTTGGAATTGGTGTGATCCCAAGAGGAGGGTGAATTGGGTTTTAAAAACCTTTTGGCTAATTTAAACATTTCGCCGATTCACCACAAATCATATCCCATTCAATGTACATGCGTGTATGTAAAATAATTTTAACAATAAAAGTAAACATACACATGTGCAGTATATCTTATTTAAATCAAATGTGTGTATGCAAATAATTATAACATTAAATAAACATTCATACACATGTTGAAATTAAAGTGCAGGAATTCAAATAAGATAGAGAGAGTGTGTGACACACATATTTGTTATCGAGGTTCAGCCAAACCAGCCTACGTCCCCGCCTTGGGAATACCCCCCAAGGATTCCACTATCCCTTCTCACTTAAAAGGGCAGAGCAGAAGCAGTTACAACCTCTCCTTATAGGGTGAGGTAAATCCTAACTCAATTGCTAGGCTGAACCCATCTGGTCTCCCTTATGGCGTGGAGACACCCGAGTTCAATTTTCGAGCTGAACCGAACTGATCTCACTTATAGGGCTGAGACTCCTCAGTTCAATTAATGGATTGAACCCAACCGGTCTCAATTACGGGGATGAGACTCCTCAGTTCAATTTATGGAATGAACCCAATCGGTACAATAAAAACAAATTTTGTACATATTAATACGCTTCTAAATATAAGCATGGATGTACACATTAAAAGTTCAAATACATGCACTCTCTTATGATATGCAATAATGCTTAGTATAGAAAGGATGTTTTTCAAAACAAATAATCCAATCTTTGAAGAAAGATATATATGATAAAATGATCAAAGATTTGAACCCTGATAAAATACTCTCCCAAAAATATTTTTCAAAGACAAACCAGAGAACCTAGGGTTTTGGTCTTAATAATATTTTTACAAAAATGAAGATGTGTGATCTTTGATGTTGAGACTTCAAAGATAAAAAAAAAAAGAAGAAGTATTTCTCCAACAAAGATTAGCAATAAAATGTATTTGGAAAAATTATGATTTATACTCAAAAGTTGTTTTTGCAATAAACACAAGAAAAATAAATGCCCAAACAAAATAAATACTCTCATACAAAAATTTTTCCAAATAGTAATAAAGAGAGTTGGAGAGTAAAAAATTTAACCCCAAAATGATTTTTGAAATAAAAGTGTATACGGGAGAATATTGATTAAGTGAAAAATTTGAGAGAAAATATTTGTTAATCAAAGTTACTAATCTAAGCAAATGAAGGGGTATTTATAGTTTTTCCAAAAAATATAATTGTTGGGGACATATTGGGGATTTTGAAAAATTTTAATTAAATTTTAACCCCAATTACTGCAGTTAATTCTTGGCAACCCGAGAGACTTGGTCGCCCAGTCCTTAGAACCGATCTCCTGAACAAACACAAAGCCTATATTGGGTTCGGGTGCCTGTGGGTGAGTTCGGTTGGCTGAAGTCAAGGCAATTTCCCAAACCTTCGTAGGTTCGGGCGCCCGATTCTTTGGTTCGGTTTGTTGTGTCTCACAATTCAGTCCCCTGGGGTGATTTTGAACTATAAGTTCGGGCGGCTTGGGACAGTGGAAAATTCAATGACTAGGGTTCAGTCGACTGTGGACGATACGTTCATTTTAGTTTGGTCGCCCAAGTCGAAGTCAACATTTTGACTTTTTGGCCAACAGAGTGTTCAGTCGATCGAGGTGTTTATAACTGAAATGGGTCGGTCGATCGAGGCTATTAAAGTAATCCAAAAATCCAACATCGGTCGATCGAAGTCCTAAAGTTTGTCTATGGCCTATTTAAGCATTAAGTCATATCATGCTGGATGTATGCATTTATTACAGACCAAAATATAAAAACCTAAATGCATATACAAATTAAATCAAATATGTCTTCTTCTTCGCTCTTCTGACATCATGGAATGCGACAGAGAGTGTGATCTTTGCATTCCTTTTGGCTTCCATGTCCATTACCTTATGTGTATGCTGAATTAATGGACCTGTTCACATGTTAAATACACACATAAGAAACATGTGCTTTGTCAGCATCAAAACAGGGATTAGATTCAAAAAGTCAACAAAATTTAGGCAGGACTCCTAAACAGTTCACTAAAACTACTAATTATTTAATGGCGGAATTTGAGATGAAAGATTTAGGAAAGACAAAATATTGTCTTGGCCTATAGATTGAACATGTAAATGACGGAATTCTTGTTCATCAATCTAAATATACCGAAAAGGTATTAAGGCAATTCTATATGGATAAAGTTCATCCTTTGGGATCTCCTATGATGGTGCGATCAATTGATGTTAAGAAAGATCCATTTCGACCTCATGATGAGGGGGAGAAATTACTTGATTTTGAGGTACCATATTTAAGTGTTATTAGCTCTTTGATGTATCTGGCCAATTGTATAAGACCCGACATTGCATTTGCTGTGAATCTACTAGCAAGATATAGTTTTGCTCCTACTCGATGACATTAGAATGGAATTAAATACATTCTACGCTATTTGAGAGGTATATTTGATTTGGGTCTATTTTACTCATTTGACTCCGAATCTCAACTAGTAGGATATGCAGATGTTGAATATTTATCTAATCCTCATAATGCTAAATCTCAAACTGGGTATATATTTCTTTACGAAAAAATTGCTATATCTTGGAAATCAGTGAAGCAGACGATTACAGCAACATCCTCCAATCATTCTGAAATAATAGTTGTCCATGAAGTTAGTAGAGAATGCGTATGGCTCAGATAAATTATTTCACATATCCAAGAAAATTGTGGTCTTCAATCAATTAAAGATATTCCAATAGTTTTATATGAAAACAACGTTGGATGTATAGCTCAATTGAGAGAAGGATACATAAAGGGTGACAGAACAAAACATAAATCTCCAAAATTCTTCTATACACATAAACTCCAGAAAAATGGTGATATAAATATACAATAGATCTGATCAAGTGATAATCTAGCAAATTTATTCACCAAAACTTTGCCAACTATAACATTCAAGAAATTGGTCCATCTAATTTGAATGAGACATCTAAAAGATCTTAGGATGATAAGTTAATATATGGGTGACATCCAAGGGAGAGTGTTGTGAAATAAATGGAGAATGTCCCCATCCCCAGAATAAATGCCTCCAACTACTCCCATCACTCTTGCTCCATCAATCATCCACCTCTTCCATGCTCCATTGAATAATGAAGCAAAGACAAAATAAATATTATCCTCACATGCTCCTTCTGCGGCTATAAAAGGAGGTACAGATAAGGAGAGGAGTGTGTGCAGAAATGAAAAGAGGATCAAACTGAGAAGAAGGTAAACTCAGACAGAAAGAGGAGAAGCGGAAGAGAAAAGAGAAAGTCAGATATTTTGTACAAGGTGAGGAAGTGAGATATTTGTTGAAAGTCAAATACATATTGTAATTCCTTTTAATGGAATTTGATCTCATCCGCCCATGGAGTAGGTATATCCGAATCACGTAAAATCTTGGTCTTGTCTTCATTTATTTTATTATTAATTATCTACATCTTTTTATAACAGAATTGAATTTATTACCCATTTTTTCTATATTTTTCTATTCAATTTTTTTATTCCACTCAATTCTCGTTTGCTCTATTCTGCTAACAAAAACGTAAACGTTAGGGAAAATGTAAGAAACTTTTTCCTATTGCCCTTTGCTTTTAAAAAAACCATTTCTTTTCTTTCCTACTCAGAGAAACTTCATCTCAAAAGTATCGAAAGGGTTTTCTAAGAGGCCTATTATAATCATCTTGATAGTTTCCTTTTCGTATAGCTCCCAGTGCCACATAATTATAACTAAATATCAACAAATGGAGTTATCTAGGAACCCAAAAGAAAAGCCATCATCCTGATTGTTTCCTTTTCATATGGCCTCCCAGTGCCACATAATTATAATTAGATATCAACAAATGGAGCTATTTGTGAACCCAAAAGAACAAGCCATCGCATACTTCTGTGTTTGACATCATTTCTGGAACAAGGTGACAATACCTAATAATGGAGAGTGATGCTCTTCATCATAAGGTAGCAATCATCATGAGCTCACATGGCAGGAGAAGGGAGGGCACGAGTGGGAGCCCCTGTTGGTCCCTCCTCTCTCCTCCCCAATACAAGAGCGGATAGGTCCAATTCAGGTCCCTCTGGGACACCATGCGCTCCCTCCATGCGAGGGCAAATGAGAGCGGTAGCTCTTTTCATGGAGAGGAGAAGAAGATTCATAACACCATGATGACCAGAATGAAGCCTGCGCCAGATCTCTTGATGCAGAAGTCTTGATGAACCCGTTGGGGCCCAAGCACCGCCTACAAAGGTGTCAGTGATTCACGAAGAATATGAAAATAAATGAATAAATATCGTTCGGGCCAAGGTCTTTTAATTTATGTGAAATTTTATACATACACATACCGATGATCCATCAAGCATTTGGTCAAGTGAAATTTTTTTTTTTTTTTTAAAGCTCCAGAGTCTAGTCTTCCTCGTACTCATTCCACCACCACAGCCATCATTTTTTATTTTTTGGGGTGATGGCATCTTTTCAAGGAAAACAAAAGAAACAGATGAAAGCAAAGGGCAATATGTTTAGTCATGTTTTGAACATATATTATTAGGGGTGCCATTCAAAGTTCACGACAACTAGGCAGTGGCACAAGATGCCAAGATCCCCACAATTAAAAAGAAAAGCACCACAAGCCGAGGACTAAGTGTGACAGCCGAGAGTGTTCATTCCAAAAAAAACCAAAAAAAAAACCTGGTCACCCAACATAACACAACAGCATCCAAATTCAGCACATAATTCCCAATACTTCTAATCCATTTTAAATCCAGTTCTTGACAACAAAGAACCATATCATCCCACGACCTTCCTGGTAAAAGTTCTGCCAGGTTGTATCTCTTGAGATCTTCCGAGTAACAAGTCAGATGGGCCATGCCATCCTCCGGCCTTCATAGGAGGCGCCAGTGGCTGCTGCTGCTGCTGCCGCCGCCTCATCGACTGCATGCCAGAACTCACTGTCATGTTAGCCAACTTCTCAGCCGCTTCCGACACTCTGCTCATGTTCCTACCCATGTAATTTGAGGCTGCCACCCAACCATGGTGCACAAGTTAAGATATCGTGAGGGGTTCAGAAAAAAATATATATATATGACTGAAAAAATAACATATACTTACTTGGACTGTTCCTGGCAGGTGGTCGATATTTTGGAAGCTTGGCAGAGCTCTTCAATGATTTATCATTCTTATTAGCATCCTACAAAAGAATGGAAAAGATAGGGGTCACTTCTGACAAAACAGCAAATACCAACCAACCAAATTTACAAATGCGACATAAATATTAACATAAGTGTTCATGCTCACCAAACTATCCATTTCCAATTTGCGTTGCACACCTGTAACAAAGTTTTAAAAAAAAAAATGAAAACCCAAAATACTGAATAAACTTAATCTGCAATAAAAAAACTGGCAAAAAAGCAGTACAAACAATTTCTTTTGCTAAAGACGGACAGAACATGGAGCATTTAATTGTAAATAAAATTAAATAAAAAAGCACTGGTAGCGTCATGGGATTGAAAATTCTACAACCACAACCAATACAACATCTTACACAGCCAGCTTCCTGCATCTAGTGGTTGAACATATAGGAGTAGGAGCTCCTGCCAATTTATTTATTTCTTTGTTTGGTCAGGGACCCGGGGACATATGGGCAGTTAATTGAAAGGAAGAAGGGCACAAAGCTCCAAGAAAGTGACCTTAATTTTTCTAGTGTGGAGTCCAGGAAACCATGTCAATTGGACAGTATCAGTGCAAGTCAGTCAGTCCACCAAAAGACTGGCTGGCAAAAATTCATAGCAAAAGCCTTCCAAAGATTTATTTTCGTGTTCTAAATCTCACAACGCAACTATGGAAAGCATCCATGGGGATTATCCTTGTGTGTGCGCGCGCGCGTGTTGAGATGCAGCATGAGGTTTCATAGAGATGGTAATGACTGCTACTCCTTTCTAATAGAAATTAGAGTCAACCTTGTTTAAAATACTGCATTGATTATTTCTTTCAGTTCAAGATTGCTATCCTAAGCATCAGTGGATAAAATTAAATTGTAGAAATCAATTTCATAAGAATTTACACCTGTACTCAATGCATTTAATTTTGCAGATGGCAAGGTGCCCACAGGCTTTGAATTAGCTAACACCCCAGGATATCTCCTCATGCATTTCTGCTCTGGACATGCCCTTATTCCAACTGTAACAAATTCAAGTGAATCACATTCATCAATTTCTTCTTCAAGTGAATAAGATCGAGATACTTCACTGAAACAATCCCAACCACCATAGAGAGAGAGAGAGAGGGTAGTGTGGAAAGACAAACCAGATGGCGGTGTCCGGCCAGCAGTAGTTCGAGAGCGAAGGGATGGTGGAACATAAAAACAACTCTGCAACAAAGGAAAGACGCACAGTTCAACTCAAATGAGAAACAGTTCTACATCTTAATTAAAATCGCACAGGCACTATTTGTCCCTATGTTTACTACATGCGCCAAAAGTCACCTGGAAGAAAGGATGCTGAAGGGCCTCGAGCGCTGTTGGCCTCTTGCCAGGATCCCATGAACAAAGAGACTACATATTGATGAATAAATAAATAAATAAAACAAAATTTGTCAATTGAAAATACAAATAGATTTAGCTTGCTTCCACCTAATTTAATGTACTTCGTTAAGCATGAAATAAAGGTCTTGACATAAAAACAAAAAAGAGACAAGAAAATAACAGCAGTAACATCTATTAAAAAATGATACTAACTCTGATAAGGCTGATTGCATCCTCACTGGCTGATGGTATCAATGCAGAGAGATCAGCAGCAGAAAACTGCATTATTGTAACATTATAAAGATGCCCAATTTTTACATGTCAAAAATCAGTCATTAGTAGCTGGAGATATTCATTTCAATTATGTTCATAAAATATAAAAAAAAAATCTTTATACACTGACGAAGCATTTCATCTCTCAATATCTGTCAACTCCAGAAAAAACATAGTTTGTCCCATCACCAACCATTGTTAGTTGTCCATCCCTCTCTCTTGAAGACCAAGAGAACATAGGGTGAATGCTCCCGATCAATGCAATGGGATGTGTTTATTTATCCATCTATTGACTCGAAATGGGGAGCAGGTTTGAAAAAGGATCTTCGAGTGTCTAGGGTTGGGCCAGGAGGGTCTCTTAACACCTTTTTTCTACTCATCGGACTTATTTCACAAAGAATTGCCATGGTAAGGAAGAAGGGGGGAACAAGCACATTCGGAGAGCACAGTACAACGGAGAGTTGTATGCCGTGTTCGGGAAGGATGAATCGCTTCTAAAAAGGAATCTATTTACTCTCTCCCAATTGGTTGTCTTGACACAAGGACAGTCATCAGCCATCACCAATATAACTGTATCCCTTAAAAGGCTTGGGAGCTCTTATCGGGCACAAGCATAACAAAATGAAAATAGGCATGCACAAAGTACAAAAACAAACCCACTAACCTGAGGGAATTGATAATTGATAGCTTTAGCAAGATTCAGGCCCTCAGGCCATGAATACTGGGTTGGACTGCCAATTACACTGCATATTTTGTAAATTTCATCTGCTTCACTGAATCCCAAAAAGCAAAACGAATTAAGAACACAGAAAATTTACTGCCAGTGGCTAGCAGAACAAAAAATAGCAACCAGCAGATATTATTATTATTATTATTATTATTATTCAGAAGAGTATCCAAATACTATTAATCAGATATTGTTGTCCACATTCTGTTTCTCGATATATGCAATCACTGAAATAAAACTGTAAACATATGGAAAATTTTGTGATAACGCTGAGATGAAACTGTAAACATACGAAAAATTTCATGAAATCAGATGAATTGTTGAGCACTGTGAGCACATGGATGCACAACCCATGATGTTTATAGGTTACATAAAAAAGGATGAGAAAAGGAGACTCAGGGTTGGAGTTCCACCCCAATGATTACCAAGCATACAGAAGTCCAGGGTTGGAGTTCCACCCCAATGATTACCAAGCATACAGAAGTCCAGACTCATGGTTCATCCATGTCAAACACAAAGTGAACATGGACGCACAACCCATGATGTTTATAGGTTACATAAAAAAGGATAAGGAAAGGAGACTCAGGGTTGGAGTTCCCCACCGTTGGTTACCAAGCATACGGAAGTCCACACTCATGGTTTATCCATGTCAACACAAACACAGCCATAATTGTCAACTAAAAGGGGAATGGGGAATCCCAATATTTCTTAGTGTCCAGAGAGAGAGAGAGAGAGAGAGTTACCTCAATCCCGGGAAAAGTGGGCGAAGTGTGAACAATTCAGCCACGATAGCACCCATCGCCCACATATCTAAGAAAATTTGGAAAAATAAATAAATACAAAATAAAGCAATCAAAAACAGATACGATCATTTTATCAACGCATTTAATGATTTCATCATTCCCAAGCTCACTCACCGACTGAAGAATAATAAACAGATGACTGAAGCAGCACTTCAGGGGCTCGATACCTGTTGGGTCAATATACTCGCAAATCAGCAAATAGAAAAAGCCATACTACTCAGCTGGCAACATTATAACCCCCTTCAACACCCCCCCCCCCCGGCCCCCCGCGCGGGGTGGGGGGAAAACAAAAAAAAGAAAAGGAAAAGGAAACATGAAAAAGGAGAGAATGTACCCACCAACGCGTTGAGACATACTCCGTGTATGGTGGTTCAGAACTGATTTCCCGAGCAAGACCAAAATCAGCAATTTTTATTATATCCTTCGTAACTAGCAAGTTCTCTGTAAACAAGTGTAGCAGCAAAATTTTGCAGTAAACAAGTGTTCAAGAAAAATTTCTTCTTACATAACACAACATTAAATAATACCACTTGCATGCAATCAACCTAAGGAATTTTAATATAGATTCTTGCAGAATCTTTCAAGTCTGCTAACATTCAGGTTAGCAGGTTCAAACCAAGGAAACAGTCTCCCCAAACAAAGAGGTAAGACTCTACACATCTTGCCTCTCCAGACCCCTAATGGCGTGAAAGCCTTGTGCTCTACATTTCGCATTCACATTGATTCTAGCCGACAAAATGAAATTCATATCCTGAAAATAACTGAAATCAAAGCAGGGATTCTGTACACAAAAAGGAAACAAACAACATTTTTCCCATGATTAATATACTGCAAGAACCTAAGAGATATGAAAATCTAATAACCAGAACCTTTAAAAATTTACATGTCCACGCTGGCTTTGAAAAGGCTCAAAGAGAACATCTTTCAAGCATAGAGATGCCTATGAGCATTCTCTCTCATTCTGGTCTGGGTATTCACCTCAAGCATAACCAAATTTCAGTACTTGAAGAATATTAACATAACTACCTTGACTAGTTAGTACATACGGTGTAGGTGTTTGTCGAGGGTATGCATGCCTGGAAGTTAAATCTGTGCAACTTCCAAATATTTAGAATAGGGAAAATGGCCAAATTTTCTAACAATTACCTGGCTTAAGGTCACGATGGAAATATCCCTTTTGGTGCATGTAGGCAAGGCCCTGAAATACTTGGAAGCACCAATTTCTGACTTCAGCTTCTGAGAAAAGTGCTTTTCCCCTGTCCATCATAAGTTGGTACAGGTTGCATTCCTGAAGCAGAACAAGGTACTAGGAGTCAGTAACAAGGAGCAGTTCCATCGGAACAAGCCATTGCCAGTACAGCAAAATGCCACATACCATGTATTCAAATACAAAATACAAGATGTCATTTTCCCTAATGACTTCCTTGAGCTTCACAATATTTGGATGGTTCATCTTCCTTAATGACTGCCAGTAAATTGAAATCAAACGACTTGATTGATAATGCAATAGAGCTACTGACAAAAAGTGAGATTATAAACAATGTTACCTTCACTTCTCTCAAATTTATGCATTCCTCCCAGGCATAATATTTTTTCTTCATTTTCTTAATTGCAACCTAATAAGATGAAAAAATAATCACAGATTAAATAAAAATTGTAATTATTGAAGGGAAAATATTACTTCAGTTTAACTGCAACAAGAAAAATATAACACTTACAATTTCACCAGTTCGCTTATTTATAGCTCGCCAAACACTCCCAAATGTTCCATCACCAACTTCCTTAATTATCTTGTACCTGTGATAGTTAAACAAAGTCATTCCAAAAATACAACACTCAGGCATTGAAATGCATGTCCCATATAAAACCTACTTACCTCTCCATTTGCAGGTGGAACACTAACAGAGATTTCAATGGCTCGTGGTTCTTTTGTTATTCAAGAACTCAAGAAGAAACATATGACTCTCAGGAAAGACAGTGAAAAATAAACAGCCTGGCTGATCCAGCTTAATCCACCATTAATCTTCTATGGCAGTATGCAGGAGCACAAAACCAACACTTCTCTGATGGATGGGCTTCACAGCCTTATTTTTTAAGCATATTAAACATGAAGCTCCAAGACAGCAGCAAGGCATAAATGGCAGGAATGGCACAGTACCAAAGGACATCCTGACACCATTCCAGAAACTGAACAAAAAAGACTATCGTTCTAGCCAACAGGATGCGTCTTGGAACAAATTATAATAACCCAAGTCGATTAAAAACTTAATAACAGCCACTCAAACTGATACCCATAAGCAGAGGAAGAGTAACTAAGAACTACTTAGTCTGCTTGCACAGATTCCAAAGCAACAGATGACTAGTATTAACTATATAAGCAGCTACCATTTGCTTTACTTGCTAACATCAGCCCTGCATTAAAAAAAATAAATTAGAGATTAGCACTTTTTTGCATTAACAATTGCAATGACTAAACAAATACAAAATGATAAAGAATAAAAATTGCAGTACCCCAGACGATGTTTCTCTGAAGATATCGACCGGATGTTGTATCGACAATGCACTACAGGACAAAAAATTCATTAGCTCAAACAAATGGTAAAATTCTAGCCCAGCAAAAGAACAGTTTCGATTTCTTACTAGTAGAGGGGCACTAAAGATCCAACACCTATCTCAGAAAAAATTTGCATTAGGCCTCCTGCACTGATCATTCAAAGAAAGCTGGCCACTAAGTGCAATTGACAAAGGAAACAAGAAGGAAATCTCCAAGAATGAAAAACCGCCAGTCAAGCGCTTCCTGGAATGAAAAAATCCGATACTGGTGACAATTTGACCAGAAGTGCACTTGCTCCATGTCTCAAGAAAGGAAATTAAGCCTTTCAAAACAAACTCCAGTGCAACCTGACAACAACAAAACAAGAAAACTCATGTCAAAATAATTAAACAAAATGCACAGACCTAATCCAGTGAGAAACCATGGGAATTACAATTAGGTTTTTCTTGTTAATAGCATGATTTAAATATTCAATGCAATACTATGTTTCTCTACATCAAATCAAAATAATGGTATGGTCATATGGCATAACCAGACAGGAAACAGAGAAATACCAGTCTCTTGTATTTTAAATAACATATTAACAATGACTATCAACAAAGATTAAAATTTTCTACTCACTTTGCTGAAAAACACCACTGTATTTGGTTGTTGATCCAGAGCAAAACATCACAACCATAAAAATGTAAAGCAATGATTAAGCAGCATAGATCAAATGCAAGCTAAACAGAGTCACAGATGGAAATACAGATTGTTGTAGTAGTTATGCACAGTACAAAGTTCCAGAGCTTCCATTAGAGATATTCACAAAGCAAAAAACTTAAAAGCACAATATGTCATACATGGTATTGAATCAACAGTAAAATACTCGCAACATCCAAGTTTATGTCATAAAATGGCAACTACAAATCAAATTTATGATCACCATAACTACCACCAGCAAGATCACTATAACAACCACTAACAGACATCAGCAGTCTTCAATGTCCGGCTACAAACCTAACGGTTTTAAACAAGTGAACTTTCCATCCTAAGCTTGAAATGCCACTAACAAAAATAAAATAAATGTTATTAACCCTAAGCCCATATAAAAACCATTTAGAACCCATAAATACCCACATCTTTAGAGCCACCAAGACTCTTTATGAGGCACGGTTTTGGGTGTCTTGCATGATATGTGTCTAATGCATTGCTACATGAAGTCTTAAAAAAAAAAAATTGGACATGACAGAGCAAAGGGACGAGGATTTAATATTATATTTTTCAATATATAATTATGTTTAAACGTTTTTTATCTAAAGATGACCCATTTAGTGAAAAAACCTTCAAACATCATTTAATTTGTAGCAACTAGAAAGAATGCTAACCCACAAATTTGCAGAGTTGCAGGTCACAGCTTTATGAAGAGTTGCTTTTGGTGGGCTTCCAAATGACTGAACAGCAGATGCAGGGAAAAAAATAAATAAAAAATTTAGGATTGCAGGCTTGAAACTTGAAAGCTACTGTAGGTTCTTTGCTTTCTTTAATCATGGCTAGTATAGTGACTACGCACGCAACAAACAAGCCAGTCAGAAGCAGGCAGCCAATTATAGAAAAAAATTTGAACTTCGTATTTGAAAACTTGATAAACTTTTCCTTTATTTTGAAAAGTTCCAAATTTCAAATTTAAAGTCCATTATTTTGAATATTACTTGATAAGGAAGCATCTCTCTTTTAGGAAGATCTTTATTAAATTTTGAACCTTTGATATTATCACAACTTGGTCCTTCCCTAGATTTTTTATTTTGAGATTTTACGATTTTAATATGGACAGGTGTCCCCAAGTGTTACGGACACTTCTCATTGCTGTGTCTGACACACGTTGAATGATTTTTTTTCTTTTAATGGACACCAGACATAGGAGACATGTCTGACAGATGTCAGTGCCATATCTGTGTCCAACAGGCATTCCTTCCTGCATGGAGTGTCGGTGTTTTACAGCCTACAAATAATTAATAATGCACAAACCCAAAAAGAAAATCCTATAATTATAGGTTCATCACCCATATGGCAAAGTCTTGGTTTATTTTTCATTTCATCTTCATTTGAGATTGTGCTAGCTTCGAGCTTTGATTTGACAGGAAGCAAATTTGATTCGAGAGGAAGCTAGCTTCATCTAAGAAAGCACACCTTCCGAGATTCTTCCCTTTGTTTTTTCTTTTCTTCTTAGTAAATCAACTTACACCAAAACCACTTAACAAACAACAACAACAACAACAACAACAAAAAAACCAAGCCTTAAGTCCCACTAGGTGGGATTGGCTATATGAATCATTTTCCGCCAATTTATGCGACCATGTAGCACCAAAACCACTTATATTGCATAAAAGAAAGCTTAATTATTATCTTTCTTTTGGATTCAATCCACAAACATCTCTTTAATATTTATAAGGGCACAAGGATAAGACCATTAAAAATGAAAAAAAATAAAATCCATGGCCCATTATTTAATTTATGAACATAATTAACTATTTAAATATTCAACAATATAAAATTCTAGACACAAGGCAGCTTGTTTAAATTGCGTGAAGTATTTCATTTCATTCATTCTATGTTTTCCTACTGACTACTGAATTTAGAGTCATTAACTCCTAATGAGATCAGAAAGATTACAAGTCAATGACCTGCATTTGATAACTTCACACACAACAGATGCCAAGTACGACATGGAACATAAGTGTCTAATGGCTGGGCTTCAATATTTTCTTGAAATACTAATAACTATTTTGAAGTATCTGCTACTCTGCTAAGACGGAAAATATAGAACTTGATACCTAACAATATACAATTAATGAATAAATGAGGAATTAGTTTTCAATCAACAATTTCCTCATTATTCTCAAAAAACCTCAATCCAACATGCTAAACTTTAATTGTAACATTGACAAAACATGTTCGGAATAGTAATTTAACAATCATAATTTGTTTTTAAATATCTAAAAATCTCTCTACACTTGCCCATTATCTCCTAAATACTGTAAATTTGGTGGCTGTTTACTTGCAGTCGCAGCTAGTACAATAAAAAAATAAACCCAAGTGTGTAGAAGCAACTATTTTTTAAAGGCCAAATACAAGAAATTGTAAGCATGAGTATAAATAAGAATATCAGGCATATCCTATATAGTATAGTTCATTATATTTGTAGGATATGCTCATATATTATCTTTTTTATTTTTTGAAAACAAAAAGCAGCAGAAAGTACAAACTAACAATGAATGACAATAATGATAAACACATAAATCATACTCTTCCAATAAAAAATGAACACAAATAGAGGTATGATTTGTCGAAAGGCTAAATGTAAACATTTGTATGCGGATGCACGGGCATATAAGCATATCCTAAAATCTAATCCTTCATTAAAATAAATTAGAATCCTAAAATCTCAATTGCAAACAAAACCCTAATCATGAAAAGACGAGATCTCCATGAACAGAACAGTAAAACAATCAAACCTAGCAGTAAACTCAGAAACCAAACAACTCAAAGAAAATTCAACCCTAAATATCATCAAAACCCACCTTACCAGCAATAATGTTTACTTTTAACAACAAAAATCAAATAAAATTACACTAAACCTAATCCTATTCATAATCAAACAATTTTTCATCACCAATTAACGCACGATCATTGAAAAATAAATCACGAAACCAACAATAACTTATAACGACAACAAAATTAAATAAAACGGAACTAAACCCCAACCCTAAACCTAAACCTAATCCTGACCAAACAAATTCCCCGCTACCAATTAAAGCACAATCATCAACAAATAAACCACGACCCCATAAAAAAATTAATTAAATCGAATTAAACCCTAACCCCAATCCCAACCCCAATCCTTATTAAACCAATTCTCCACATCTCCTCACCAATTAAAGAGCAATCACCAATCGAAAAATCAATCACGAACACCAACACCACAAAGAATTAAACAAAGCCTCGATCTCGACCCATATAAACCTACATTCAATCACATCGCCAATCCAAAAAACCACAGAGATCCGACCAGATCCAGAGAGAGAGCGAGGGACAGAGAGAGAGACCTGCGAGCCTACCGGCATAACCTCCCTCGCCGTGGATGGGCTAAGGTCTCCAGAGCTTCTGCAGCCAAGAAGCCCCCCCAAATATCTCCCCTCCAACGCAAACGCAATACAATCGCAATTTCCCACGATATAAATGTAACCCTCGCTCTCACGCTCCCCATTCCTCTCCCTATATATGGTTACAGCATTCCAGCCCCGCTCCCGTTATTCCCTGCTTCGCGGCCCACCGTACCAAGCTACGACATCCGTCGATCCGATCCCGCCGCCACGACCATCGAGCGGTCCATCAGATACTATGCGTGGGTCCCACACAAAATGGGCCCACCGTGCCAGCAGAGAAATGCGCTTGTGGGGGTTTGTTGGGTGGGTGATGACATATTCTATCTTATCTACCTTTGCTTTTGTTCCAAGAAAATATTTCTTTTTTGGTTCTTTTTGGTGGTTTTGTATAATTTAGAAAATTTGAAATTGGGTGATAATAGTAATTATAAATAATTATATTCGGTGGGTGGAGTGCTGAGGTGGTCGGCAAATGGGCTTGGAAGGCGCCGAGTGGCACTGCGAGTGAGGGGGTGGTGGTGGGCTCGGTGATGGGCCGGGTGGGAGGGATCCGGTTCGGCCCATCTTCCGAGTTTGGTTGAACTCTAACCCATGCCTATTATAGTGAATTTTTGTTTTGGGTAATAACTAAAGAGTGAATGTTTTAAGGCTTAAAAAAAAAAAGAAGAAGAAAAAGAAGAAGACATCAACTATGCTTTTCCTACTCCATTTTCCTATGTGGGTGAATTTTGATTTGCTAAAAAAAAAAAAGACCCTACTAACTATAAAGTTCTTTTTTTTTTTTTTTGTCGATGATAATGCTATAGTTTATTTATATAACATTTGGCACTATGAATTTTAAATTTTGAATTTAAGTTTAAATTTATGTGTGTTTGAAAGAAGTTGAATATAATTTAAAATTATATTTTGTTCAAATTTAAACAAATCTAAATTTAAGATTTGAAAGCCACACTCTCAAACACAAATTTAGTTTATTGCCCTCAATACATAATAATCTAAATTTATTGCTAGAAATAGAAGACAAGAAAAACATGTAAATAAATTTAGAGTATATACCTGCAGAAGTCATTAAAGGTTGAACAAAAATTCAAATCTTTGGTTTATGAAAGTAAAAAATTAGTATGTGCGACTTCTATTCGCTTTTTACAATGATGGCCTGTCAATGGAACTTACCCCCCCCCCCTTTTTTTTTTTTTTTGGAATTGCATACCAGAGGGGAGAGGGATATAACATTTTATAGAGCTAGTCTCATACCTTAATCACAGTCATTCTCTAGATATGTAATTAGGATAAGCATTAGATTAATTAGAGTTCTTTTTCATCATGGACTCCATTAGAATAAGGCTCCTACATCTATTCTACTACATTCATAGAGTGAATTCACATTACTGAAGGTGCATCATAACTCAATATTTCACTAAGATAACAATCGTTTCTTTTGAGCAAACTAGCATGTTTAATTTTAAGTAATTATTCATCTCATTTTTTTAAAACACTAAAAATTGAAGATGTGAAAATGGATCAATGTCTGATTCGTTGAAGACATTTTTGGGTTTAAGAAGGAATTAATCGTTTGTATTTGATGAACCCAAACCTAATAGTAAATTAACTATTAAGCAGCATCCATTGGATTACCTTTTCAAAATATAAGCATTTTAATTTTCAATTAATATTTAAGTTTGACTAGTGGAATTAATAAGAATTGTAATGTATTGACAGTGCCGACATGAATATTATTTTTTTATTTGAATATTATAGATATTTAAAAAAAAAAAATAACTCACATTTGTTAAAATATTATGGAATATATATATATATATATATATATATATATAATATATATATGTATAAAAGGATGCTCTTTTTAAAATTTTAATTATTGACACCGGTTTTGGTTTTTTTTTTTGGGGGGGGGGGGGGGGTTTTCAACGAATGGTGGTTGCGTGGCGAACCACCCACCCCCAAACAAGAAAACCAAAAGGATGAAGAAAGTCTCTATTTACAAGATAAGAATGATGGAAAAGCGGAGTCGCCGCCTTTATTATTATTTTTTTCAGGAAAAACAAAGAAAAAAAAAATTTTAAGAGGTATATGATATAGAGAATAAGGGTTTAGGAGTACATTCAGTCAACGAACACACTTATTAACATTTGTTCTAAGAACAATTATCGTTGTGTGTGTGTGTCTTAATTAGAGGTAAAGAAAACGAATGAAGTAAATCAAGTGAAACATCATTGTCCTAGAGCCCAAACAATAAAGTTTAAAACCCTAATATGCTCTTATTTGAAAAATGGGTTGACCTCAAGTAACCCTAAATTTTTGAAAACATAATAGTAAAAAAAGGAAATAATGAAAAATTAAGACTAATTGTCACAAAGAAGTTCAAAGCTGACCCTTTCCTTTGGAAGTTAGAATTAGGGGAAATCAACATTAAAATATCTTAACTCAATCAGGAAGGGAAAACTCCAGGGTAACAAATTGTTTTGCATCAGTTGCTAAGAGTTAGTGAAAATCAAAGGGTGATGCCTTGATAACCTCTTTGATGCCTCTTGACACAATTGTTTTGCCAGTGATATATATATATTTTTTTTCTAGGAGATTTAAAGGATACTTGGTCTTGTCATAGATATAGTATGGGTATGTGATTTGAGGATTTTTGGTTTGAGGAACAAGGCCATATTCTGGGACATAATCTACTTCAAATATATATAGTCAAGACGATCTAAGCCAAACACGTACATATGAAGATCTGGGAGAAGAGTTGGAGGATGGGGATGAAGTGATCATGGTTCTAGATTTGGTGTATAGACTTCACAACCATTCTTTTTATTTGGAAACTCCTTGGAAAAACCAGGATGCTCTTTTTTCAATTATGACACTACTCTCATCTTAAGTCATGTCCATATCCCAAGATAGTTACCTAGAGAAGAGCTACTCAAGCTTCTCCAGAGTCTTGGGTCACCAAGTATAAGTAGTTGCATCATATTCCTATGCCAGTTATTCTCCATGATCTAGTCTATTATACTATGAAGAATAATGATGTTCATATCTCCTTCCTAAAGGATCAAGAATCTCTGTCAAGCTCATCTTCCCAATATGTCTTTCCTACCATGATGATTCAACCTCATCAAAAGTCATCAGCATCTCCAAAGGAATAGAGGATGGTGATTAAACCATTAACCACTACCATTGACCTAATTGATCTAACATCTCTAGGATCTCAAGTCCCAATCCCATACTTCAAAAGAGATAGTCTTCATGTCTACAAACCTGTGATCGAAAGTGGCCACAAGTGGTTCGACATTTACTGCACGTGTGATGAATGTCTTAATGACCTCATCTATGATTTTGATGAAGAAGAACTTAGAGGAAGGCCGAAAAAGAAAAACAACTCCCAGCAGAAACTCAAGAAGAAATATAGAGATATATATTCACCAGTTAACTTGTTAGGAGAACCGTTAGAGAAATTTGACTATTATGTCAAATATGGAGAAAAGAAGAGACAAGATGATGATGATTTTCCCCAGGTTAACATGTTAAGACCTTCAAGTTATGATGGCAATTTTCCACCATTAGTGTACGAAGATATGAGGTCTCCAATAAAACATTCTTGGAAGATCAAAGATCTAATTGTCATCAACCCAGACGGATATACTAAATGGATGTCTCCAATGAAAGCAACTCTTAACTGGCAGTCAGAAAATGCACTTGCATAGAATAAAATGTTTCAACAAATTGTTAATAACCAAAGGGAGCTTGCCAACAAAATTGAGAACAAGTTCGGCATCACACCTGTGACGCCCTGTTTTTTATTATTATTTTTGTTTACAGTCTAATACCTCTGATACCATAATAATGATAATAAAGTCCAATCGGACCCAAGGTGGGGTACTGGGGATACATTTTTCCATATCCATATTTTATCTATGCAATGGAAAACATAAATCTATTAAATTTTAAGTATAGTACCAGAGTACTATTGTCACCCAAAAATATACATACTAGCCCCCAAAAAATCATCAAATCCTCACTATTTATAAAAACACATATTCGGTTCCAAAATAAAAAACATACTCTACTAATAGAAATCTACTCCTCCTCTATCTCAAAGCTCAGTCCACCTAACGTCCAGGATTTCCTGAAATGTTATGATCTACGAGGCGAGACACCTCTCAGTAAGAAAGAATAAATTATTACCGGTGTGTGTCAATGAGTTTTAGTGTATCACATCATTTTCATAAAAATATTAGTTTAACTAAGGAATCATGGAAAACTGTTCTCATATCCATATACATGTATATACATTTGCAACCATACAATTTTCTAAAAAAATATAGTCATGTTCAAAAAATATTTATGTGTACAAAATAGCATATCTGTCAAAATATCTTCATACTAGTGTATCACGTCTGTAATGAGGAAACTCATTCATATCATCGTCATGTAATAACCTCACATAACCGGGTTGTGCGGCCCGAAGGTAGGACTTAACCCTAGTTTGCCTACCAAGTTAAATCAAAATACCTCGTCTGTAGTACGATTGGCCCACCACAGCCTAGTTCGGACCCAGGAGTAGTCAACATCTCTTTGAAGGCCCAATCAACTTTCATTACCAACACGCTCCCCTAGTTGTGTGGTTGCACAAACTCAATCACTAGCAATGGTACCATGCTCTCATATCATTAACCAATCGGGTTTTCATTCCCATTGCTCGTTATATAGATAAGTTTATTTCTAAAATTTCCTATTTCTCATAAATATACTCAAGCTCATGAGTATCCATGTGTATGTATCACATCTCGTCTGTAACTCATGGTTGTTCAACATAACAAATGAAAACATGTCTATATAAAATCTCATTTCATCATATCTATGTAAAACATATCTATACATATCTCATATCAACATAGTTGTTTTCATCATATCTGTTTATATCTCAACATAAACCCTGTTGACCTTATAGGTCATACCCTGTGTTGATTATGACAAATACTCCGGTATTTAATATCTATCAAGTTTGTGTGCAGGTTCATATTAGTAAGATCGTTTGATGGCACATGATGACTCAAAGGCAAAAGAAGACCTAGAAGATTCACTTGTTGTAATTGAATATTAAGTTTAATTGGGGTCTGTAATAGTAATATAGGAAATGTTTGTAATAATTACTACATATCATGCATGTAAAAGCGATAAGCTCAAAAGACCATAGAAAGACCTTAGGTCCTTGTACTTACACATAAAATTGTCCCCAAGATCACATATAATATCAGGGGAATCAACCAAATTAAATTAGGACTTAAAGGGCTAAATCACAAGGGTTTCGGGTGACCGAACTAGGCACGTTAAATTGCCTCAGGTGTCCGAACCATTAAAAGGTTAAACAGTTGACCAGACTTCGGGCGACCTAACTGAAAAGGGGCACCATCGTCCTCGGTCAACAGAACGTTCATTCTTACTTTTTCCACCAACTCGGCAGCCCAAACTTTTACGTTCAAAACTGCCTCAGGCTACCAAATGTTCAAGTTCGGTAAACCAAACTTGATACTGGGTGATCGAATCACGATCTTTTGGGAAATCATCTAGGTTCAGCAAACCGTCCTCTTTCACGGGCACCCAAATTTCAAAAACGTACTTTTTCTATTGAGTCTGTTCGGGCGACCGAACCTGGGTTAGGCGCCCGAAACTCTCAGGTTGTTTTAATTTTTACCATGGTTTTGTTAAGTTAAACAGAGTTAATTTTCTTAAATGGTTTTAAAACAAATTTAATAATACCCTACATATCCCCAACGGTTATAATTTTAACCTATTCTATATATAGGGGTTCATTTGTTTGGATTAGTGAGTAATTAGCACATTGATTAAAAAAAAAATTCTCTAAAATTTCTTAAGCCCTATTTTCTCATACAAGCCCTATACAGTCATATACTACCATTCCTTTAAGAAATCTAGCTTTGTGAGTGTGTTATTCATCGTGTGCTATTTCTAGAAACCCTCATTTGTTCAGTGCATTGTTGATTTTTTGATTGAGGGTTGAGCTTAGTTTTCCCTCCAAATTTAATTTAATAAATCTTTTGAGTGGGAAAACTTAGAGCTTGTGGGTCTTTGCACTCATATTGCAAGACACCTTAACTCATATTTTTATGTGTGTAAAAATCATTTTACAAGCTTAAATTTGAATATCTCTTTGTGCTTTGATATTAAGAAAATATTTTTGAGATATTCATATTACTCTTGGTACAAATCTTTGAAACCCTAAAACTATGATTGATATTTTTATCTAAACATAGTTTCAAAGATTAGCTTGTAGATACACTCTTGTGCTTAAATTTGAGATAATCTTTACTTTGAGTATTGATTGCACATATACACCATTGAGCTTATTGCTTTTACATTTCTGGTGTGTTTTGATTATTATTGGTGCAAATTTGCTTGATTGAGAAGCATAATATTTGTACGCAAATTGTATTGTGATTCAGTTGTGTTCCAACGCATGGCGTGAGGAGGTGGTAATCCAACCCGGAAGGATTGATTGTAAAGGTTGAGGTCAGCCCTTTGCTAATTGACCTAGTTGTATTTAGGTGCCGCTCCACCAGTGAAGTGAGCCTTAGTGGAATCCTTGTGCTTTTGAGTCAAGACGGGGACGTAGGCAGTATTGGCCGGACCTTGATAACATTTCTTATGCCTACTTTTAATTTTCGCACTTTAAATTTCAACACTTGAATGTTTGCGTTTAATTGTTTAAATATTTAATTGGGATTGCATAGAAAGACCCTAGGTTGTGAAATACTGCTAACATCTACTTTAACCTAGTAATAAGTTTTTAAATCTCCAATTCACCCCTTTTTTGGGATTGCACTAAAGTTAATAATTGGTATTAAAGGCAAGTTACGTAGACTTAAACGTTATTTTGTAAAAGATCACGATGGCTTGTGTTGGTGCATCCCCATCTTGTGAGGGTAGATTCTTTGCAAACCCTTCAATGTTCTCTGGTGAAAATTTTGCAGATTGGAAACTTAGAATAACTATTTTTATCAAATCCTTGAATTGGAGAACTTGGAGAGTTATTGCTCAAGGGAATATCGTGCCTATGAAAACCGTCAATAATGTTGAAATTCCCAAATCAGAAATTGAGCTGAATGAGAATGATCTGAATTTATGCAAGTAAATTTCGATGCCATGAACATTCTATTTTATGTTTTAGATACTAATACCTTTCATGAAGTAAGGGCATGTCAAAATGCTAAAGAAATATGGGAGGAACTCGAAAAGGGGTATGTAGAAACTAAGTCAGAAAATGCTATCACTCCTAGTGATTCAATGTCAAAGGATCATGGTGGAGAAAATCAGTGCTTTATAGCTTTAACCAACGAAGAGGTAAATTCGTCTCCTTCCACCTCATTAAATGATTCATGCAATGATTGTGTTAAATCTGAGGATACTTCTAGTAGTGAATATTGTAGTGAATCTGATGATGATAGCATGCCTACTTATGAGGAATTGCAAGTTGAATACATTAGAACTCATAAGTCTCTTGTTAAAGTTAACAAAAGATATACTGCCTTGAAAAACAAGAATGAGTCTTTATTGAAAAATTTGGAATCTAAAATTCTTGTTGTAAAGGAAAATGAGTTGAAAATCATAAAATTGGATAACAAGAATGCAATGCTAGAAAAAGAGCTAAAAAATTTGAGATCCCAAATTTCCAATGATAATAAAAAGGATCTTCTTATTTCAGAACTTGAGTGTAAAGCAAACACACTAACCAATGAAATTGTAAAATTACAGGATGTTTGCAAAGAGTTAAAGAATTTTAAAATTCATGATCTTTGTTGACCTTATAGGTCATATTTCGTTTTGATTAGGACAAATATTCTGGTATTTAATGGTTGATGAGTTTGTGTGCAGGACCAATCGGAAGTATCATATGGTGCACGCACATGGGCTTAAAGAAGACAAAGACCCAGAATGTTTATTCATTGTAATTTAATTAAGTTGTTATTCAGGTCTGTAATAATTAAAGCTCAGTGGTCTGTAATAATTAATGCATTACATGCATGATAGGGTAGATAAGCTCAAAATGACTATAGGGAAACCAAATGACCGTAGGGCACCCTTCGGTCGACCTTCCATAGGACAATATTATGCATGAAAATGTTCCCTATTTCCTTAAAATTAATCATTATATGTATAGGGACAACATTATAAGTAGAATAGGACTAAAATGCCCAAGGATGGCATATTCGGTTGACCGAGCTTAGTTACACTAAGACTTTCAGTCGATTGAAACCCCACGGGTCAACAGTTGACCGCTCGATCGATCGACCAGAAGTATATAGTTATAACCTGGTTGACCGAACATCCTCGGGTCAACAAGTTAACCCCTCAATTGACCGACCAAGTTTATATGGGCAATGCCCTGGTCGACCGAACCCCCACGTGGGAAATGCCAACTGCTCGGTCGACCAAATCTCCTAGTTCAAATTGACTCGATCAACCGAACTGCACGGATTTGGAAAATTGTCTTTTAACCCTTCATGTCTTATCAACCAACCTTCTAGTTCAAATTTCTCTCGGTTGACCGAACCCAGTGAACTTGGTCAACCGAACCTTAAGTTCGGTCGACCGGTGCTCTCGGGTTGGCAAATTTTACCGAGGTCAAAAATATTTTTATTTTTAATGACCTCACTTAAACTTTTTCTAAAATGACTAATATGTCCTGAACGGTTATTGTCGCAACGTCCCAGGAGCGCGTGTGCCCCGGGCGGCGAAATTAAAATATTTTTTTTATATTTTCAGGAAAAATCATGGAGTATTGGAGTCGCCACTAACCTTTAGTGCGGTTAGAACACATGATTACTACCACCCCGTAGGGTAAGAATCGGTCTCAATATCATAGTGGGGCCCGGGAGTTTCGGTTACGCGAGGAAGTACGAGCACCCCTACGCGTCCCTGTCTTACGAACGGACCTAATTATTTGAAATTACCCTAATTTAAAAATCTAATAATTCTTTAAATACTTCCCTTTTACGAATTATAAATCATGGAAAATGATAAATATCTACATATATTCCTCAGATCGTAGGGTACGTGATGCCTCGAAGGCTCTAACCCCCGCATAAAATCATGGAATTATATTAAAGAAATACACTCCCAAAATTTTGAAATATATATAAAATTTTTATCGAAAAATACTAACATGGGAGGTTTTTAATATATGGTAATAGAAATAAGCCTCATCATACCTACTAACATATTATGAATGTCAAAATAAGTAACTCAATACTATAATATATTCATATATTAGGGACACTTAATGTGCTAAACTAGTAAGGTTCTAATAATGATTAATACTAAAACATATTTATATTACTAAAAATAGCTTGACCGAAAAAGACTAGGATACTAATAATTTACTACTATAATTAATATATTAAAAATACAAAATAAAAAATAAATAAAATAAAATAATTGATGCTAAACATGTGATTAAAATACTAATTTAACCAAACATATAATTCCATTAAACCCAAATCACTAAATACTAAGATTAGAAAGAAAATACAAAAATGCTAAATCTGTATTTTTACCAATATGTCTAATAGGCGATTACTAGAACTAAAATTATTAATTTACCTATAATTCATAAATAAACACCAACTCTCTTAAATAGTAATGCCAACATTATCACAATAATAATTTTAACAATATTTATAAAGGTGCTAATTAATATAAGGAATATATTAATATCATAAAAAATTTCTACCACACTAACTTAATCATATATACCCAATAGATATTACAAAAATCTAAACCCTACAATAAAGCATCATTCAACAAAAATTTCAAACTTGAATGTTAAGACGACAAAAAAATCTACAATAATATAATAACCGTTCAAATCATAAACCAATAAAAATGAAAACATTACTATCAACCTTTAACAAATCTTACAAGCGTAGTTAAACCTATATCAACAAGACCCAACAAATCTTATATATTAAACATTGAAGCAAACATTCCAATAACTAAAACCTTACAATAATAACCCTAGAGTTTATGTAACATTCATTAAAAAGGACTTCGAACTTACTCCCACAATTATAATTTCAAACCCTAATAAATATAACACAAATAATGTGACTAGTTCAACACAAAAAAAAAAAAAAAAAATAGTTTACTTAAATAATAACATAAATCACAGCCTACTAAACATATATATATAAAACAATAAAAAGACTAAAAAAGCATTATCATCCCCTCAATACCTAATCCCTAAATGTACATCCAATTAAATATTAGTTCATATTGTTTTACATACACATAATGTCACACAATAGACTTTTTTTCTTTAATTAACTTCAATTATTAAATAAAAGAAAATTCTGCCGTAAAAATAGCTAGTTTTAATATCACAAGAACGAAAATAAAATAAATAAAATAAAAACAAACACATGCCAGTAATGTAATGAACTGTGTGTGCCAGTGTGCGTGTTGTGTGTGTTCTGTGCGTGTGTGTGGGTGTTTACAGGTTGTGTGTTTGAGAGCATCACAATTGGTTGCCGAAGAGGATGGCTTGGCTTGGCTCGGTGGTGGCCTCATCGGTCCTGCAGGGCCGCGGCGCTGGGAGCTGGAGTTCGGTGTGAGGAGCAGCAGCATCAGCATTTGCAGAGGCGGACCCCGGAGGAGTGTCGGTGCAGGATCGCTCGATGGTGGCTCGCTATTGCCGTGGAGTTTTCCGACTGGGTGGAGGCTGGCGCCAGGACAGAGGAGAGTGACGATGAAGCCGGGAAGTGTTTGGTTCTGCCGTCGGGATCCTTGGTGAGTTACAGGCGAGAACGAGAGGGGGATTTCCTTCACCGGGTTTGCCTGTTCGCCTGAGATGACGGTGGTCTGTGAAGGCTGGTTTTCTGCTGTAGGTAGGGACGTTAACGTGGAGTTGCTGGCTGACGATGGGAAGATGGCCGGTATGGTTTTTGCTTTCGGATGGAGGTTTTCAGAGGGGATGGCTGACAGTGGATTTTTTTGTGGAGAAGAAAAGAAGAAGATGGGAATTTTTTTCGTCTGCGCCCGCCTGTGTCCCCCTCGGCTGTCGTTTCTGTTGCATCGCCCCCCTCTTCTTAATAAAAAGAATCTTGAAGAAACCCTAAAAACATTTCTTTTTTGGTTATGGATTTTTCTTTTCTTTGGTAATAATAATACTACTATCATGTAAGTAAGGAAATATAATAAATAATAAAATAAATAATACCACTCATACTCATAATACTAAATGGTAAACTAATACTCCTACATACAAATATAATCAAGTAATGATCAAGATAATAAATAAATAACACTAAATCATAATAGTACTAAACAGGTACCAACTGATATCCTATACTTAACCCTCATGTCCCTCCTCAGCACCTCATTCCTCCTCATCCTCCTCCCACCTCTCCTCGACTCCCCCTCCCCGTCCTCCTCTCCCTCCTACTGCCCCCGCCTACTACGTCCCTCGCTCCTCGTCCTAATACGTCCTCCCCCTCCTCCTGCACTCCTCCCCCTTCCCACCTTCATAATGCAACCTCCTAACCTCCTCTCCCGTCCTCTTCCTTCCTACTCCTCCTCCTCCCTATCCGCCCGCCCCTCCCTCCTACTCCTCCTCCTCCTTCCTACTCCTCCTCATCCCTCCTCCCCCTCTCCCTCACTCCTCGTCTCCTCCTCCTGCTCCTCCCGCTCCATCCCCCTCCTCCCACCCCCCCCTCCTCCTCCTCCTCCTCCTCCCCCGCCTCCCCTCCTCCTCCTCTCGTCCTACCCCCCAGCTCCCTCCTCTCCCCTCCTCTCCTCGTCCTCCTCCAGGTCCCCCCTCCTCTCCTCCCTCCTTCCCCATCCCCTGTCCCTCTCCTACCCCTCCCTCCTCCCTCCTCCTCCTCCTACTCCCTCCTCTCCATCGCCCTCCCCCCCCCCGTCCTCTACCCTCCATCCTCTCCTCGTCCTCCTCGTCCTCCCCCATCCTCCTGCTCCCCCCCTCATCACCTCCTTCCTGCCCCTCCTCCTCTCCCCTCCTCCCCTCCCTCTTCCTCCTCCTCCTCCTCCTCCTCCGCCCCTCCTCCTCCTCCTCTCCTCTCTCCTCTCCTCCTCCCCCTCCCCCGCTTCGTGCTGCTTCCTCCTCTCCTCCTCCTCCGCCTCCTCCTCATCCTCCTCCTCCTCGCCCCTCCCTCCTCCTCCTAGGCATCCCTTCTTGGGCCTGGGTAAACTGGGGTGTCTACCGCTGCCCCTCTTTTGGTAGGATTCGTTGCTTCCACGTAAAAGTAACCGCTCTCTCCTACGTTATTTGTGGCAACAAACCGGCAAAGATAACAGAAAAGACGCTATTTTGACGCAGGCCCATTGTATTGGAAGAGACCAAATGAATTTGTGAAAACCGTTGCATTATGCTTGAGAGCACATGAGAATGACTGGCGTCGAGTGCAAGAACCCGAGCTATGGTGTTCCACGAATGGTACTTGCCACCGGGCGTAGTGAACCCTTCTATATTTCATGAAGGTGACTTGCCACGCGGGTGTAGGAACCCGAGCTATAGTGCACGGAAGGTGACTCGCACCGGGTGTAGGAACCCCGACTTATTGCCGGAAGGTGCTCGCACCGGGTGTAGGAACCCGAGCTATAGGTTTTAACGAATGGTGACTTGCACAACCGGGTGTAGAACCCCGAGCTATAGTTTCAACGAAGGGGACTTGCGCAACCGGGTGTAGGACCCTGAGCTATATGTTCATGGAAGGGTGCTTGTACCCCGGACCGAACCGGAGCTAAGTTCATGAGAGGTGACTTGCACCGGGGGTAGGAACCCGGCCTATAGTTCACGAGAGGGTGACTTGCCCGTAGTAGAACCCGAGCTATAGTTCATGGAAGGTGACTTGCACCGGTGTATGACCCGAGCTTATGGCAACTGAGTGGTGACTTGCACCGGGATTAGGAACCTAGCCTATAGTTTCATGAGGGGTGACCCTTGCTTCGTGTGTAGGAACCGAGCTATAGTGCACGGAAGGTGACCGCACCGGGTGTATGAACCTGAGCTTAGTTCTGGAAGGGGTGACTTGCACCGCCGTAGGAACCCGAGCTATGTTCTGAGAGGGTGACTTGCACCGGGTGTAAGAACCCGAGCTATAGTTCACGGAGGGGTGACTTGCACCGGAGTAGAACCCGAGGCTTAGTTCAGGAAGGTGACGTGCCCGGGTGTAGGAACCGCGAGACTAAAGTGACGGAGGGGTGACTGCACCGGGAGTAGAACCGAAGCTATAGTTCTGCGGGGTGACTGCGTCGGGTGTAGGAACCCGGCTATAGTTCACGGAGGGGGTGACTTGCACCGGAGTATGAACCCAGCTATGAGTTCATGGAAGGGTGACTTGCACCTGATGTAGAACCGAGCCTATAGTTCATGAGAGGTGACTTGCACCGGGTGTATGAACCCGAGCTATAGTTCACGGAGGATGAATTGAACCGGGTGTTGGAACCCGAGCTATAGTTTCCGAAGGGTGAACTTGCACCGGGTTAGGACTCAGCTCTAGTTCACACGGAGGATGACTTGCACCGTGTGTAGGAACCCAAGCTAAGTTCATTAGGGTGACTTGCATCGGGTGTAGGAACCCGAGCTATAGTTTCACGGAGTGACTTGCACGGGTGTAGGACCCCGAGCTTAGTTCACGGAGGATGACTTGACCGGGTGTAAGGAACCCCCACGCTATAGTTCATGAGGGGTGACTTGCATGCTGTGTAGAACCCGAGCTATAGTTCTACGGAGGATGCTTGCCCCGGGTGTATAACCCGAGCTATAGTTCATGATGAGTGACTTGCATCGGTATGTAGGAACCCGAGCTGTAGTTCACGAAGGTATGACTTGCAACTACGGGTGTAGAACCCGAGCTATAGTTTTCATGAGGGGTTTGACTTCAATCGGGGTAGGAAACCCGAGCTATAATTTTCATGGAGTATAAACTCAAACATAGTGAGACAAAGGTCGTTTGGATATGCTCAAAAGAGTGCATGACAAGAGGGGTATGACTAGAATTCATTGATTGCATGTATGGCTGTCTACTGTGGTGCAGAACATGGGATAGTTTCACATGTTTTTTATGCAATGCCTAAATGTATGGTAATGAGGAAAAGGACATGCCTGAATCTTTTCCCCTGGTGCGTCTGTGATCAATAACCTCATCTTTTCATCTGTACTGATCTTGGCTCAATTTCTTAATTCATATCCCATCATGGAGATGATTGATTTGGCTAAATGGGAAACTCCTCTAAAAAAATCTGCCTCAGTTGAATGGACCTACCACCATATTCCCCTGTTTGCCTTAATGCAATTGGAATAGGAGAGAAGTTTTGACACTACAATTGCCTCTTGCCATGCATCAGTTAAAAGCTCTCAGTTTCATATGAAGGCCACAACCTCCTCGATTTTGCCTTATTTAATTCGGTTGTACACCACATTTCCAAAGCTTCTATGGTCATTGAAACAGGAAGCATACTAGCGACTCTTTTGATTCCCTATTCTTTCTTGGGACAATGAAAAGGTTTTTTTTTTTTTTTTTTGGAGAAATATCCAACCATGGTAATTGGAACATCCCTTTTGCTATATCAAAAGATCTATATTGCAGATGACTAGTTTACTAGACTTCAATGTCAGTTCAAGGAAAACTTTATACCAGTATGCAAAAAGTCGAAGCACTGAATGTGTAGTTGTCAAGCTTTAATTCCCCTTTGACTGATTTTTTTATTTTTCGTGATGACCCCACATTTCTCCCTCCTTTCTCCTTATTCTGTTGGGAACCCCTATAATTGCAGTAAACTATTGCCTCAGTTCAGTTCATGTTTTTGATCCAGAATGGTCTTTACTATCTCGGGACGAAACGTAAGGCTTTGGGGATATAGGTTTTCTGAAGAGAGGGAAACTATGGCTCAAAATCCCAACCCATAATGACATTCTCTGCCCCCCAGTTTTAAGTTGGGCACTTGTTTTTTGGCTTGTGACCGAACTTGTCTTTTGAACAATCTGCCTACGTACCTTTTCAGGATCAAGGTCCATTACGTAGTTCAGACTCCATCATTGATTCTGACAAATCATTAGAGACAACATGTTAACCAATCTGGTCAGGTCTTTAGTTGGACTGTAATAGGCTGGGGGTCACGGGTTAAAGAAAGAAAAGAGTTAAATAGGCTCAAAATCAGGCACTTTCATTAGGGTAATCTTGGTCAAGATCACATGCGTAGTATGTCCCCCTTATTTTCTTTCTCTTTTCTTTCTTTTTCCATTTGCTTTTGTTTGCTCTCTTTGTTTTTTTCTCTTTATTGAAGGGTTCGGTCATTGGACTTCATTTGGGACTATCCTTCGCATTTTGCCAGTGTGGGGTGTGATCTTTTGACGGGTTAATCAAATAACTGAATTTTCCATGCGCCAGAAGGGCTTGCAAGGGATCTCTTTTTGGTGTCCTTTTAGGTAAGCAAAAAGATGGCCGCCATCATTTCGAGTAGCCAATTATTGTCTCATATGACTTGCCAGACCCTAAAGGCTCCAATACCCTGTCAAATTTTGTAAACTGACTTTTGAAAAAACTACTGTTTTATCAGTTAGGCTTCATTTGGTAATCAAATGGTAAATCGTTATTTGGCTTTTTTTTATAGGAAAGCAGATCCTCCAACGATGCCATCTATCATTTTGATCAAAACAGAATAATGAACAGTCATTAGATTTATGAATCAAATCGTTATTCATTGAATTTCCTTGAGAGTTTACAAGGGTTTCTAAGAAATATTTCTTTACCCGCGTCTGAGTTTGTGGGGTGCACCAGATCGGCTGCTCCATCCATGTCCTGTAATAATAAGGCACCTCCTGACAAATGCTTTCTTTAACCACATACGGCCCTTTCCTAATTTGGGGTCCACTTACCTCGGGGTCATTATGAATTGGTAAAATCTTTTCAAAACTAATCTCCTTCTCGAAAAACAAACCGTCGAATAGCGCACTTTCTCTGTAAAAGCTCTCATCATTCTCCTTGGTATAATGCCCCATGAACTTAGATGTCAAATCTTTTTTCTTCAATCAGGTTTCAAAACTGGCATATCTAGATTGCACCCATTTCTGCTGCGGTTAACTCTGCTTCTTTGTAAGACCGTCACGATGGAATCTCAACTTCTATCGGAATTACGGCCCTCCATTCCGTATACCAAGAGAAAGGGGTAGCCCCTGTAATGTTCGACATTGGTTCGATAGGCAATAAGCGAAAGGTAACTTCTCATCCAATCTCGTATAGGTCCTCCGTCATTTTTTCCAAGATCTCTTGATGTTTCTTATTGGCTGCTTCCACTTCCACTGCTCCTTCATTTGAGGTCGATGGGGGCTGAATTATATGCTTGACCTTGATACTGACTGGGCATATTTTGTATGACCTCGTTGTCAAGTTTTTAGCATTGTCTGCTATTAGGCCTTTTCTGGGATCCCATACCAGCAAGTTAATTCTCTCCTGATAAAACTTTGATTATATTTTTGAGTGACTTCGATATGATGCCTGCTTTCTACCCATTTTGTGAAGTAGTCAATGGCACGAAAATGTCGATGCCCATTACTTACTGGCCTCGGGGTTATCATCCGATCACAATCCATTCCCCATCTGAGAAGGCCAGGTGTATATAAAAACCTGGAGTGGGTGGTGGGCTTGTATGCGATCTCCATAGATTTGACTTATGGCACTTTTTCGAACATCTCCATACAATCCCGTTCCATGTTATCCATAGTACCATCCTTAGGATTTTTCGGGCCAATGAGTGTCCTCCACCGCGCATGGGTCCCACAAACATACCGTCGTGTACTTCCTGATGATTTGTCCTTGCCTCTTGCAACTCCACGCACCGTAGGAGGTCTATATGATTCCTTTTATACAAATCTCCCCATCTAAGAAGAATCCCATAGCTAGCCTCCGAATTGTCTTTCGGTCATTATTAGAGGCTCTATGGGATACTCCTTCCATTGAATGTATTTTGGATAGTCATGAACATGGCTTTCCATCAGCTTCTTATTCTGTCATTATACAATATGCTGGCTCCTATCATTCCGTATTCGAAGGGTTTCACTCTCTATTCTCGGACTCGACCTTCAATAAAGCCGCCAATGTGTGCTAGCGCATCAGGTATTTATTGCTCTCTCTCCTTCTCGGTAAATGCGAAAAACTGGATGGCCTCGTAATTCCTTTCCTGCAAATCATTTCCCTGAATGACTCCCTCCCGGTATGGGAATTATTTTGGAATCCCGGGTTGCCCACTTTCCAGTCACTGATAAATTACAAAGCGGAATCTCCTCCTTTTAATACAATCAATTTTTAATGCACCTCGGTAATAGCCCCATTGTAGCCCATACGCACGCTTCATACTCTGCTTATTATTGGTACAACACGAAAGAGGTGGTTTGGCTGTGACTGGGTAATATTTACCCTCTGGTGATTGATTACAGCTCCCGATTCCATGCCCCCCCCATACGTTGTCGCCCCATCAAATATCATCACCACCCAAACACTACCTACCTTCATTTTCTTGAACCAATTGAATCAAATCTTGATCCGGGAAGTCAACTCCATGGATTGGTAATCATTAACGGCCCTAATCGCCAAATATTCTGCTATGATGCTCCCTTTGACGGCTTTTCTTCCCCTCTCACATATGTAATATCATATTCATTCAACACACAGCATTTGCCAACGAGCCATCCGTCCTTTTCTGCAGTTTTCTCGAAAACCATCTTAATCGGATCCATTTTTAGAATCAGCCATTTGTGTAATATAGCGCGTATGCCTAATCTATTTCACTAACCACCCCACCCAAAGCGCAACACGTCTTCCTCCAGCTTGAGTACCTAGATTCGTATTCCGTGAACTTTTTGCTTAAATAATCGATGGCGGCGCTCCTTTCTTCCAGACTCATCGTGTTTGTCCCTAACACCACATCCCCATGGAATTTCTCTGATACTACTAAGTACAATATAAGAGGCCTTCCAGGTACATGGGGAACCAAAACTGGAGGTTTCAATAGATATTCGTTTATTTTCTCAAAAGCTTTCTGAATTCTTCACTCCATTTTGTCGGGTTCGGGTTATCCTTCTTTTTCAGCAAGAGCTAAATATGGGCTCCAAGTAGCAGTCAACTGAGAAATATAAATCGAGCTATGTAGTTCAATTGCCTAGGAATCTCCTGACTTCTTTTTTCATTTTTGGACTAGGCATTTCTCGAATAGCTTTTTATTTTAATCTGGGTCTAATTCAATCCCTTTCTCACTTACGATAAATACCAACAATTTTCCTGAATAAGCTCCGAATGTACATTTTTCTTGGATTTAATTTCAGTTTGACATTTTCGAGCCTTTTAAATAGCTTCGTTAATTTCACACAATGCTATACTCATCTCCGAGACTTAACAATCAGGTCGTCCACATATCCGTCATCTCCTTATGCATAAGTCTGGAATAGCGTACCATGGCTCTCTGATAGGTTGCCCCTGCATTCTTTAACCCAGGGCATAACCTTGTAGCAAAAGGTCCCCCCATAAGGGATGAACGTGTCTTATTTTATCTTCTGGGTCCTATCTTAATTGATTATATCCATAAAACCCTCCATTCATGAAAACAAGGCATGCCGCGGTATTGTCTACCACACATCTATGTGTGGAAGTGGGAAATTATCTTTAGGGCAGCTTTATTCAAGTCTCGATAGTCAACACAGACTCTCACACTTTTCCATTTTTCTTCTTATTGGAACTACATTGGGCCATCCACTCTGGAATATTTGGCTACTTCTAAAAAACAACCAGCCTCAAACTGCTTTTGTACCCTCTTTTCTTTATTTGATCAACATATCTGTGCGCATTCTCCTCAGTTTCTTTTACATCCGGCTTGCTATTTGGGTAAATGGGTATTTTATTGTTACTAAGTCCGTATCCAAACCGCATTCCCTATAGGACCATGCGAAAACATCTTGGATTCTTCAAAGGTTTTATTTCGCATCTTTCTTTTTTCTCCCAACAGTGCCCCGATTTTTTACTTTTCTTTGATTCCTCATTATTCCCCAAATTTATTGTGAACCGTGGGGTCGCTACTGTTAAACCGTTGGTTTTCATCTGATTTCAACATTCTTTGCATTTCAGGTGGATAAGTCAGTCTCCCTCTTCTATTTCAGCTTCTATGATTAAGTTTTCAAAGTTAACATCAATTTCTGGCTCTAATACTGGAATATGATTATTTTTCCTATCCCCTGCATAAACAAAGGTAAACAATTCTTTTGCAAATGACCCATGATGCAATAATGCCGAAAGAAATGCATACGGTTTTATTTGATTAACGACAAACGGTCGCAGCAATAATTTCCACGGATTAACAAAAAGAAAGCCAAAATGAGCAAAAGCCATTACATGGTGAATTGGGTAA
Source organism: Malania oleifera (assembly GCF_029873635.1). Taxonomy (NCBI): domain Eukaryota; kingdom Viridiplantae; phylum Streptophyta; class Magnoliopsida; order Santalales; family Ximeniaceae; genus Malania; species Malania oleifera. Next base: position 26,959,337 of record NC_080421.1, read on the forward strand.
TCAAAAGACGTCCAATTCTGAATTTCTGCTCCTGTCAATGGGTAGATTCCATCTACTCGAGTCATTCAGTGGTCCCCTGATTCTAAGGCCAATATGCTCATCGTTTCCATTGCTTCCTCAAGATGACTTGATTGCCCTTCCGAAAGGTCATATTCATTGGCGGGACTTCTATCTAACCCCCCACTTGGTACTTTTACTCTTCCTGTGCGCCTCTCGATTCGGATTAATTCTTCTTTTCTCTTCTGCCTTCTCTTCTGCCTTCTTCTTATCTTATGGTCAGCTAAAGAGGAGTATATCCGCTGCCGTATCTCTCATTCATGCTTCGTAACAATGGCATGCGATTCCTGCTGAAGATACTTCCCCAACCCTTTTCCCGGGCAAAACCTTTGATTTAATCTTTCATCAGCGGCCACCATGGCGCGTGGAAGAAGAATCCGAGTTGCGGGATAAAGATCCCTCCATTATATTAATGACGTTATGATCTCAAATGTCGGAATGAATCTTCATGGGCTTCTTCAATCTGCTTCCCCATAGGAGTGAAGAATGTTTTAGTAACCATTATATCGTTTGCTCCTAAACCCATCCCATTATCCCCTACTCTAAATTCACATCGCTGATGCAACGAGGAGGGAACTGCCCTGCCCCAGTATTTTTATGTATCCAAGGCCTTCCTCCCAATAGACCACTGTAATGAAGGTCGTAATATTCCATGACTTTAAAAGTGATATTGAGGTTAACGGTGTCAATCTGAATAGGGATCAACGCCTACTGACTCTCTTCGTGTCCCATCGAAGCACGCACCACCAAATTGTTTGGTGGTCACATAAGAAGGGTCAATGGGTACCGTGCAGTGTAGTCATTGGCATAACATGAGGGTTATCCAGTAACCTCTATCAGGACTCGAGACATCATATGATCCCTTTACATTTGGTGGATATAGATGCACGCCTTGTGTGCCCCTGGCCCTTCCTGGCGGAATTTCTTCATCAGTAAAAGTGATGTAATGGAGGCTGCTAGACTTCCGATCACATGAATTGATTTATCAACGCTGATATCTTGGGGAATGTTAGGCTTTGATTCAGACTTTAAGTAACGCCTCCCGATGGTTTCTGAATTTAGTTAGAAGCGACAAACAGATATTTTTGAGGCCGGCATTTTTCTTTAGTGGGTCCAGATGTTGTACTCGCTATGCTTTAGTATCTTCAGGAATTCTTCGGCCTCCGTCCATTGATATTGGACTTTCACTGCCCTGTCTGGTTCCCCTACATTCTATCGATTTGTTTTTAAGATCGGCATATAACACCCTACCACTTCGAGTTACCCCTTTCAACCTTCACATTTCAAAAACACACCCTGCTATAATTGCTGTTGCTTCCTTCGACATACGCTTCACACATTCCTATTTCCCCAGGGTACTGCTTGTTTACTCTTGTTGGGATGGCTAGGAGTATAGATCACCAAGCGAGCTGCGCTTCCTCCGTGTGGGAAGAGCCTGTTCATGTAAGGTATTAATGGTGGAACTTGAAGTGCCTGATGATATATCGCCTGTTTTCTCCCAATGATGCAATCTCTCCACTTTTGGCGGTACAACCAATCTCTATAACTTGTTATCCACCATCTTTTTCAAACATTCAAAAGTTTACACACTTTTTCACAGATCTTCATCTTTAACACTCTGCATAAACAAAGGCTTAGTGGGGCAAACGCCTCTTGCCCTATCCGACCTGCCGCAATAAGTCCATTGAACACCCAATCTAAGACTTTGTCAAAATCCACTCTTCGTCCCTATCTTCCGATCATTCCGACTTGTAGACCCCCCATGATGGGCAAAGGGTTCCCTTGAATTTTCCTGGTTTTTATCATCAAATTCTAGCCATTCCGGCTTCTCTTAGTGTTTGAATGAACCTTATTTTTGAATGCCAACACGTTCAATAGTGTGCCCGGAGTGTTAGCGTGGATATGCACACTTGGCTTCGGGGTCATACCATTGTGGGAAAAGGTGCCGTACGAACCATTTCCGAATGACTGAAACTAAGTTCCCTCCGCATCATTTGTGGGAATATTCTGAGTATGTCATGAATGATCTATCCTTCTCATATTTCTCTGGTGCTTCTATCATGAGTTTTTCGCATATTCCGGTTGGGGGCGGTCAATGGCCCCGGAAGGAACAACTTGGGGTCTACCTCCCGTATGAACAGTCTGATTTGACAGAGGGCTCGAAAACCAAATTCCTCCTAGCCCCTTGGGCCATTCTCTCTTTGATATTGTTGTCTTTGAACCATTTGGACCTCTCTTCCTTTTTCTTGCTTGTCCACTTCTTGCCTAGACCAGTCTCTTCCCTCTGACTAATACTTTTAGTTCTCCCGACGTTTGGATGGCCTCTCAATCCTCTCTCCGGTATAAACAATTCCATGAAGTCATGGGGGGTTGCCCCTATGTAATGCCCGAAGTAAGGATCTTTCAAGGTATGCACAAATAGGGAAATAGCCTCCCTATCTTTCTTCCACCGGAGGAATTGACCTGACAGTGGTCCCTCCACCTAATGCAAATATTCTCTAATGTTTCGGTGGGCCTTCATTTGCATACTCCTGCAAGGTCATACGATCGGGTGCTATTCTAATAACATTTCCGTTTGAGCTATAAAATATAGCCAGATCTTTCCATGTGCGGATCCGCGTCCGATCTTGTTTTGAATATACACCTGATAAGCCGCCCCTGTCAAGTCTGTCTTGAAAGCAATGCATCCCATTAGTCCTCTCATTATCAGAATGGGCAGCCATTTTTTGGCAATACAGGCACAGGTTTAGTTTCGAGGACAATTAGTTCCATTAATTTTTTTCAAAATCTGTACTTTGAATTTTGGTGGCAGGGGTGACCTTTGGCACGAGGCACAATCATTGGGATCTACGAATCGAATTTATTGGACCTCAATAGGCTTTCAGACTTTCCTCTAGTACAATCGTATCGACGTTCAGTTTCAAGATCTGTTTCACCCCGCGGCCCCCAAATTCAGAAGCTACTATTGGGAGGTCTCCCACTACTGGAAACCCCTGGTCTGGTATAGTTAGGGATGAACGGGGGTATACTTGGCATTGAACCCTCCCATGACGCCAGGTAGTGGAACGCGTTTTGCCCATGTACTGAGGTAAACCCTGGAGATGAAAAAAAGTAGGATCCATATCGGTCTCCTCCGGACATTCTGCCGGCCCCTATTTTCCTTTGTTCATCAACAATTCCAGGATCTTGCTCATTTTTTTCATTCAATTCTTCTTGTCCTTGCTCTATACCCAGGACTGCTGCCTTCCAATTGTTCACTCAGTTCTTTTGCCCTTCTCCTGGTAATGTAATTGATGCGTACAGTTCAATGTTGCTTGCTCAGAACGACATTCAAACTGGCTAGGCACTTGGCAAAACCAAAACTTTCCCCTTTTAGAACTTGTGAATGCGTAGTATGAATTATGAAAATGTGATGGTCTGTTTAAGACATGTGTAAAATTTCACAACTAACACATATGTATGCAGCCTAATGTACTTTAACCAAGGTTGCATGGAAAAGAATCTCATCATTCTAGAAGAAAATCTGCTTTTCAGTAAAAGGATCCTTTTCATAAACAATTGTCATTCATACCTGTGCCTTATTTTTATTGGCCTACAACACTTTCAGAAATAATTCAATCCAATCTTGAAACAGATCTGCCTCATGATTTCATAACCTCTACATCTTGCTGTGTCATCTTCTTTCTGCAAAGCTCGGAACTTGGCTTCCCAGTAGCCATCTTTGTTATGCACGGCTCCACTTTTCCAGAACTTGGTTATATTTTCCCTCTCTGCTCATCCACTGATTTCTAATTCCTGTATGTAGAGTGATTCCTTTCATTTTTCAGTTCTGGCTTCTTCTAACATCTGAGACTTTCTGGTCCAATGCTACTTGTGAGGTGGCTCGTCCTTTCTTTCTTATGCCATTATTTCCTCTTTCTGATTGTAAACACTGCGCTTTCCTGTCTTTGATTCTTCGACGATAGAATGTAACTAACTTCTCTTCTTTTTGCCTTTGTTGTTGATCCTTCTTACTACCCACATGGCTTTTTCTTCTTTCTTCTGCTATCGTAGCCCTTCTTGCAAATTTTCTTCCTGTATGTCTTCTTGCTGGTGCCTTTGTTTTGGGCTATAGGATCCCTTCCCAATTGTTTGACTGTGGTTCCTCGTTAGCCAACCATAGTTCATAGTTTCTTTGAGTACATGGAACCTTGATGGCCATTCTATTAAGTACACATGTCTCCATGCTACTGAAATTCTCGACTCGTCCTTGATCATACCTGTTTTCGTTTCGGAATCGAGAATTAGCCAGTCCATGTGTCTGGGTATAAACTGGTTGCCCCTATTTGGGGCTTTCTAAGCATAAGGGGTCGCATACGCTATCTCCCTCCCCAAGGGCCAAGCATAGTCAACCCATGGAGATTTCCACACCTGTATTGACCCTTAGGACGTGCCCACCATGGTGCTTGACAAACGAGTCCCCAGCTGACTACATGTCGTAGTCTTGATTCCATTCAAATTTATTTGCATGTTTTTCCCCTGGAAAAACGGTTTCTAATTCTGCTACGGGGGGGGGGGGGGGGTGGGTGAAGGGAATTCTGAGTGTCGAGTAAGTGGTACGAAAAGACCCCGGGGTGCAAGTTAGTGGACTCATATCCATACATACAGTAGGGCACACAACATCTCATTCTCCGTACGTCTTTTGACCTGACACTCATGGAGAGATCGAAAGTTCTCAGCTAGGATTCCAGGGAATGGGTTGGATTCCTTCCTTTACCTGTGCTACAAGAAATAGTATTCTGATCATAGTTCCTACCTCCTTGGGAAATATGATTAATCCATAAATAGCTAAGGCTAACCTATGCATCTGAGCCCTCCCACCCATCTTCCTTTTCTAATAGTCGCTTCAAGCATTGCCAGGTGAATTTTTTTATCTTCTATCTTCCTTCTAATTTTAACCCGCGTTACGTCATGCAATTCTTTTGACAAAAGAGGCTCTAGGATCATGCACGTAAGTTTTGTAGGGCGTCTGTTAACTTAGCTTAAATGTCAGCAGGGAGTATATTCCTCAATAGTTGGTGCCATGTCTACTCAATCCATAGGAAGTCAACAATACGAAGGATTCCAGAATTCCACTAGCCTTCGATCACATGGAATTTACGGACACATGAAGTAAAACCCAATATGCTCCATAAGTTGTGAAAATTTCAGGGCCGGCGCTGAGGTGACCACCCCTTCCATGACTCTATTCTTCAAAGATTTTGCCCGAGTATTTAGTTGACTCGTCTAGGCCTCAGATCACTGATTCCTTATCCACAGCTATCTCCCATTCCCCATTGACTTTGCTGATTTTCAGAGTATATCTTGTACCCCGCGGACTCTTTTCAAGTTGTGACTATAGTGTCTTCCATGAATGACTTTTTATCTTTTCCAAAATCTTGGCTAGCAACAAGGGTGGACGCTACATGGATGTAATATAATCAGGCACAGTATGATAAGTTTTAAGTGATGACATTGCCCAAAGAAAATGACTTTTTTTCAAACTTGGGTGTATCTAGTGCTCAACACATACAAACACTGATATAACATATATGCAACCTAATCGGCATGATCATGCCTGAATGAGTACAATGAATGCAACTTATGCATGAATGTTTTGTGCATGGATGCAACTAGTGCATTACACATACAAATGAGATATTACCATGCATGTGACTTATCATGCATGATTATGTGTGAAATTATGCATGAATGGCATGGATGCAATGTAATTCTAACTACTACTTTGTCAGCATTCTAGGAAAAGTCCCACTAATGAGAGATTTCATTCATTCAGATTAGACAATCACAATTTTCAATTCGATTCTTCTCTCATCATTCTTTTCTTGTGACGGTCCATGGACCTCATATTCTATGAGGGGTCAAATTATGATATGATGTGGGGGTTTGACCCAGGTTAGTCAACCCCTGGATTTGTTAAATCGGGCTTGTGGACTTTAGGGTACATTGGGTCCTCAAGTATATTAAAACTGGGCTTCAATATAATTTCATAATGGATCAGACCCTAATTTTCAAAGGACTTGGCTTGGATTGCTTTAGAAAAAGTTAGCCCATTTTTTAGACAATAAGGGCCGAAGCCCACTTTTGGAATCTGGGTTTTAACCTTTTTGAAAATCAAGGCTTTTGGCCGAGTTTTTACTTAGCAAAGGTCCGGGCCTATTACTTGTTTTTCTCAAAAAATTGGGCCCCGAGTATTTAAAGAAGTGTTGGGCCGACCCATATTTTAAAATGCTTGGGCCAAGTGCTTCATGTTTTGAAAGGATGGGCCTTGGTCCTCATTATGGGCTTTCATTTTCAGAATATTGACAAAGTAGGATGCATGTCTAATTGATATCAAATACCGGTATCATCAAAGTATCTCACAACATATGACAACACCTATACATGGATAAGATGGGCTCCGTCCCAGACCTAGGTTAGTACGTATATATAGGGTTTTCTTCATTGGGCTCTAATCCTACGTTTTAGGGAAGACTATAGACAATTACGTGTGTGAAGGCTTTAATCCCTATATAAAACATGTTCCTCCCAATCTAACCTCCAGCCTCACCCAAAGGGTTTGGAAAAGTTTAAAAACTGAGTGGAGTGGTTTCGGCGGGATCCCCCACAATCCCCTTGCCACTTGGGGACAGGGAGGAACGCTATTACACTCCTATCTAATCCTATAAGGAAAGCTCGGGTATAGAGCGTGAGAGTGTGTGAATTTAATTTTTAACCTAATCCCACTATCCCCACATTTATTCACATGCTATAAACAATATGGAAACAAGAGATTTACAATTAATATATATATTCAAAAGATAAGGAAACACAATATATGCAATTAATATATTTATTCACAAAAAATTTGGAAACAAAAATAAGGAAACAAAATATTTACGATTAGTATACAAAATATCTATAATTAATTTACTTTTTTCAAAATATCTTACAATTAATATGCTTTATTCAGAATATTTGGAAATAAAATATCTATAATTAATATTCACAAAATTAGGAAACAAAATATTTTTAATTAATTTTGGCTATTTACAAATTATGGAAGTAAAATGTTTATAATTAATTAAGGTTATTTATGAATTGCTATATTTAAAAAATAAGGAGTAATTAAAAGATTTATTAAATTTAAACTTGGGATAATTTTTAATTAATTAATGGCTCGACTCTCTAAGTCCCCAGCGGAGTCGCCAAGCTGTCGCGACGTCCCAGGAGCGCGTGTGCCCCGGGCGGCGAAATTAAAATATTTTTTTTATATTTTCAGGAAAAATCATGGAGTATTGGAGTCGCCACTAACCTTTAGTGCGGTTAGAACACATGATTACTACCCCGTTAGGGGTAGAATCGGTCTACATTACCAGAGTTGGGGCCGGGAGTTCGGTTACGCGAGGGGAAGGTACGAGCACCCCCTACGCGCCCGTTCTTACGAACGGTACCTAATTAATTTGAAATTATCCCTAAGTTAATCTAATAATTCTTTAAATTACTCCCTTTTACGAATTTATAAATACATAGGAAAATAGATAAATATCTACATATATTCCCTCAGAGCTTAGGGTACGTGATGCCCGAAGGCTCATACCCCCGCAATAAAATCATAGGGAATTATAATTAAGAAAATACACTCCCAAAATTTTGAAATTATATATAAAATTTTTATAGAAAAATACTAACATGGGAGGTTTTTAATATATGGTAATAGAATAATAAGCCTCACATACCTACTAACATATTATGAATGTCAAAATAAGTAACTAAATACTATATATATTAATATATTAGGGACACTTAATGCTAAACATAGTAAGGTTCTAATAATGATTAATACTAAACATATTTATATACTAAAAATAGCTGATACTAAAAATACTAGGATACTAATAATTAATACTAACTATATTAATATATTAAAAATACAAAATAAAAAATAAATAAAATAAAATAATTGATGCTAAACATGTGATTAAAATACTAATTTACCAAACATATAATATCCATTAAACCCTAAATCACTAAATACATAATATTAGAAAGAAAATACAAAAATGCTAAATATGTAATATTTACCAATATGCTAATATGCGATATACATATAACTAAAATTATTAATTTACATATAATGTCAATAAAACACCAAGCTCTTAAATATGTAATGCCACATTATCACAATAATAAATTTACAATATTATAAAGGTGCTAATTAATATAAGGAATATATAATATCAATAAAAAATTTCTACCACACTAACATTAATCATATATACCATAGATATTACAAAAATCTAACCCTACAATATGAGCATCATATCAACAACAAAGTTCAAACATTGAATGTTAAGACGACAAAAAAAATCTACAATAATAATAATAACCGTTCAATCATAAACACAATAAAAATGAAAACATGAATATCAACCTTTAAACAAATCTTACAGCGTAGTAAACCCTACATCAACAAGACAAACAAATCTTATATATTAAACATTGAAGCAAACATTACAATACTAAAACCTTACAATAATAACCCTAGAGTTTATGTAAACATTATTAAAAAGACTTCGAAACTACTCCCACAATTAATAATTTCAAACCCTAGATAAATATAAACAAGAAATAATGTGACTAGTTCAACACCAAAAAAAAAAAATAGTTTACTTAAATAATAACAATAAATCAAGCCTACTAAACATATAGATAATAAAACATAATAAAAAGACTAAAAAACATTATCATCTCAATACCTAATCCTAAATAGTACAATACCAATTAAATATATATGTATATGTTTACACACATAATGTAACAACAATAGACATTTTTTTTCTTTAACTATCAATTATTAAATAAAAAGAAAATTCTGCAGTAAAAATAGCTAGTTAATATCACAGAAAGAAAATAAAATAAAATAAAATAAAAACAATACACATGCCAGTATGTAATGAACTGTGTGTGCACAGTGTGCGTGTTGTGTGTGTTCTGTGCGTGTGTGTGGGTGTTTACAAGGTGTGTGTGTTTGAGAGAATCACCAAGTGGTTGCCGAAGATGATGGCTTGGCTTGGCTCGGTGGTGGCCTCTCGGGTCTGCAGGGCCGGCGGCGCTGGGAGCTGGAGTTCGGTGTGGAAGGAGCAGCAGCAGCAGCAGTTGCAGAGGCGGACACCGGAGGAGTGGTCGGTGCAGGGGATCGCTCGATGGTGGCTCGCGATTGCCGTGGAGTTTTCCGAACTGGGTGGAGGCTGGCGCAGGACAGAGGAGAGTGACGATGAAGCCGGGAGTGGTGGTTCTGCTGTCGGGATCCTTGGTTGGAGTTACAGGCGAGAACGGAGAGGGGGATTCGTCACCGAGGTTGCTGTTCGCCGGAGATGACGGTGGTCTGTGAAGGCTGGTTTTCTGCTGTAGGTATGGAGACGTTACGTGGAGTTGCTGGCTGACGAGTGGGAAGATGGCCGGTGATGGTTGTGCTTTCGGATGGAGGTTGTTCAGAGGGGATGGCTGGAACAGTGGATTTTTTGTGGAGAAGAAGAAGAAGAAGATGGGAATTTTTTTTCGTCTGCGCCCGCTGTGCCCCTCGGCTGTCGGTTCTGTGCAGCGCCCCCCTCTTCTTATAAAAATAATCTTGAAGAAACCCTAAAAACATTTCTTTTTTTGGTTTATGGTATTTTTCTTTTCTTTGGTAATAATATATACTACTATCATGTAAGTAAGGAAATAATAATAATAATAATAATAATAATAATAATAATAATAATAATAATAATAAGGTAAAAATAATAATAATAATAAAATAATAATAATAATAGTAATGATAAAGATAAATAAATAAATAAAATAATAATAATAATAGTAATAATAAAGGTAAAAATACTGATAATAATAATAATTAACAATAATGTCAATAATAATGAAAATAATTAATAATAATAATAATAAACAGTATAAATAGAAATAAAAATAAAAGTAATAATAATAATACTAATGAAAAATAATAATAATAAATAAGATAATAGTAATAATAGTAATAAAAATACTAATGATAATAAAAATAATAAAAATAATAATGAAAATAATAATAGTAATAATAATAAAGTACTATTAATAATACTAATAATAATAATAATACAGAAAATAATAATAATAATAATAATAATAATAATAATAATAATAATAATAATAACAAGATAAATAAATAATAGTAATAATAATAATGATAATAAAGATACTAAAAATAATAATAACAACAACAATAATAATAATAATAATAATAACCGAAATAAATAATAATAATAATAGTAATAACAAAGATAAATAATAATAATAATAGTAATAATAAAGGTAAACATACTAATAGTAATAATAATTAAAAATAATGTCAATAATAATGAAAATAATAATAAATAATAATAATAATAAATAATATAAATAGAAATAAAAACAAAAGTAATAATAATAAAAAATAAGATAATAGTAATAATAGTAATAAAAATACTAATGATAATAAAAAATAATAAAAATAATTAATGAAAATAATAATAATAATAATAATAAAGTACTATTAATAATACTAATAATAATAATAATACAGAAAATAATAATAATAATAATAATAATAATAATAATAATAATAATAATAATAATAAAAAAAATAACAAGATTAGTGAAGATTAATAATAATAATAATAATAAGAATAAATAATAATAATACTAATAATAATAAAATAATAATAATAATAGTAATACATATATTGGGCCTGGGTAAAAATGGGGTGTCTATAGTTATAATTTTGGGGAATTCTATATATACCCCCTAATTTGCAAAAATTAGTCAAAGATTAGCAATCTTAATTAGCAAAAATCCTCTGAAATTCAAAAAATCCTACTTCCATTTTTAAGCCTCCTACACTCATTCTTACTCAATTTTATTGCTTAAATCTCTTTGTAAGTGTGCTTGAGTGTTCATCTCAAAGGCTGAAGCTCTCTCTTGTTATTGATTGATTGAGGTTATTTTATTAGAGAGCAAAGCTTCAAGTTTCCTTAGGAGACTTTGTTAATAAGTCTCCCTTAGGAATACTTCATTGAGTCATTGAGTTTTGCATTGTCATTGCAATACTCAAGGAGTTCACATTGGATTTTGATTGCTAAAAATATTTTACAAATCATTTTCAAAATATCTCTTGTGCTTATCTTTGAGAAATATATTTTGAGATATTTGCTTGAGTACTAAAAATCTTTGTTGATATACATTTTGATTGAAATTATCATTTTAATAAAAAGATCAAATAAAGTTTTACAAATCATTTGTGAATATCTCTTGTGGTTTATTTTGAGAAAAAAATTTGTTGAGATATTTGAAGTATACTTGTGATCTTTGTTGCTACATTGCGATTGAGAATATTATTTTGACACAAAGATCCTATCACTTACACTCTCACATACTGATTGCATTATTTGCATAAAACTTTGAGAGTAGGTACTAAGACCACATTGAGCTTATCTTATCATATCATTCAGTAGTATATTGATTACATTGGTACATAATTTGCTTAGTTGAGAAGCATATTTGTTGTACACAAATTTTGTTAATAAATTTGTTGTATTCTAGGTGTGGCTTGAGGGGGCGGTAATCTAGTTTGGTAAGAATTGGTTGTAAAGGTTGAGGTCAGCCTTGTGCTGATTGACTTGGTTATTTAGGTGCTGCTCCACCTATTAAGTGAGTTTATAGTGGTAATCATTGTGCTTGTTAGTCAAGGTGGGGACGTAGCCAGTTTGCCGAACCTCAATAACACTTCTGGTATCGTCTCATTTATTGTTTTATTGTGCATGCTTGGTTAAATTTCTATTACAGTTTAAATTCTGTTGTATATTTACATTGATTTATTTTACATGCACTAGATTGACCTTAGGCTTGCGTAATACTACTGTTAGTGGATTGACTTAGGAGATAAAAATTTTTAAATACCAATTCACCCCACTCTTGGGATTGCATCAAAGCTAACAATCTTGAAAGAAAATTAGAAGACTAGGCTAGGATCATCTACACTTTTACTAGAGGCAAAAACAACTTCGATAAGTTGTTAGGTTCACAAAAGATGACTTAGATAAAAAGGGTATAGGTTATAATGGAATTGAAAACAGGAAAAGAAAGAACCTATACATGGGGTACTTTGTAAGAGAATCTAAGCATTATGCTAATACCTCCTCCGGTCCATATATGTTGACCTTATAGGTCGCGTCCGATTTTGATAATGACAAATACTCCTGTATTTAATAAATATCTAGTTCATGTGCAGGTCTATATTAGCAGATCATTAATGACACATGAAAGCTCAAAGTTTGAAGACAAATTCATGCTCTTGATTGTAATATTTTTATAGTGAAATTTGTCTGTAATAGTAATTAGGGTATCCGGTTTGTAATAAGCACACACATCACATGTATGGTTTATTTTGTAAGCTCAAACCAGATATAAACCTAAAAGTGACCTTAGAAAGACCATAGGGTATTCCCTTCGATCGATCGACACCGGACTTTCTTAGTGCCTTGAAATTGGACCCCAAGTGACCCTAGGTCACACACATTTACACATATATTTGTTAGGTACCTGAATAGGGTTTGTATGCTTCAAAACGGGACCGAAATGCATACTTGGTGCACTTTCGGTCGACCAGCCAAGTCAGTTCATTTTGACCTGGTCAACCGAAACCTCCCTAGGTCAACTGATTGACCAAGGTTCTGGTCGACTGAACCAGAATAGTTCAAAAAGCACCGGTCAACCGAAACCCTCTTTGATCAACATTTTGACCACCTGGTCGACCAAACCAAGTAGTTCAAAAAAGCCCTGGTGGACCGAAACCCACTAGGGTCAAAAGTTTGACCATCTGGTCGACCGAGCTAGGTTTGTACACCAACTACCTGGTCGACTGAGGGTCATCGGGAAAATTCCTATCGGTCTGGTCGACCGAACTAGCCTGTTTAAAATGGTCTGATCAAACGAACCTCAGAAAATTAAGAAATCGCCATCTCCTAGTCGACCGAGCCCTTAGTTCAAAATTCCCTTAGTTGACCAAACCATATGAGACTTGGTCGACCAAAACATTTCTGGTCGACCGGACCTCTCGGGTTGTGCCTAATTTTTTACCGCAGTTAAAATCTTTAAACGGGGTTAAAATGTTTTAAACGTCATTAAACTTTTCTAACAATTCCTAATAGGCTCCCAATGGTCAAAAACTTTGGTATGTCTATATATACTCTTTCATTTGGGAGAATTAAGCAAATTAAGCAATCGATTAGCAAATATACTTAAAAATTCTCTCTTAAGCTAAATACAACCTACTTCTCATACTCTTGCTAAATCCACTCAAACTTACCTTCTTCATCTCTCTATATCATTTGTAAGTGTATTGAGTGTTATTGTTTAAAGATTTGCTCTCATTGTTTGAAGTTCTTTGAATCGATTTTTCTTACGAGAGCATAACCTAAGTATTCTTAGGAGGCTTTTCTAATAAGCCTATCTTAAGAAGACTTGTTAAACTTCTGAGTGTTGCATTCTCATTGCAATAACTTAGGAAGTTTGTATTTGTCTTTGGCTTGCAAAACTATTTTCAAACGTACTCAAATATCTTGTGGTATTCATATTGATATATTTGTGAAAAGATATTTGTGTGTGTTATATTAAGCTTTGTGGCAATATCCATTCAAGTCTATATCATTCGCTGAAATACAAAGATTACATATATCTTGCAAACCAAGCATATACACTATTCATATGATTGACATCTTCTGCTATTTGGGATATTTGAATATTGCATGATATCTTTGTTTGAGCTTCTTGATTGAGAACATCTAGAAATACAAAGATTGCTTATTGACACTTTCACGTACGTATTACACTGATAGAAAATATATTTGAGAGTTGAACTACTTAGACCACACTAAGCTTACATTTTAAATCATCTGTGATGTTTGTGATTGTGTGCATTTGTGGTACAAATTTGCTTTACGTGAAAGCACCCCTATATTGTACCTTTTGATTGTATATTTGAGAGATTCCAGGTGTGACCTGAGGGGGCGGTAATCCAGTCCAGTAAGGATTGGTGTAAAGGTTGAGGTCAGCCCTGTGTTAATTTGACCTGGTTTGTATAGGTTCCACTCCACCCGTTTAAGTGAGCAAGTTATTGTGATAATCCTTGTGCTGGTTAGCCAAGGCGAGGACGTAGGCAGTTAGCAGAACCTTGATAACAATATCTATGCATCACCCTCTTCTTTACTGCTTTGTGGTGCTTATGAAATTGATTAAATTGCTTTATTTAACTTCTAATATTACTTGCACTAGATTGTCCATAGGGTTGTGAACATACTGCTATTAGGAGGAATACCTAGGGGATAGATTTTAAAAATACCAATTCACCCCCCTCTTAGGATCACGGTAAAGCTAACAATTGGTATCAGAGCCACGTAGCATAGACTAGTTGTTATTTTTAAAAAAGATCACATATGACTCATAGCTCCGTGACCCCTTTCCCTGAGGGACCATCTTCCACACGACCTTCTGTTTTCAGTGGTGTTAACTACACCTTCTGAAAACAGAAGATGCGCATCTACCTTTAGAATACTGATTGGAAGGTGTGGAGGATTGCCTCTAAAGGAAACTATGTTCCTATGAAAATTGAGGGTGTAGCTAGGGTTCCTAAGACTGAGGATGAATATAATGATGATGATATGAAAGCTGTTAGTCTTAATGCCACTGCCATGAATATTTTATATTGTAGTCTTGATGTAAATGAATTTAACAGGATCATGGCATGTTCTACTGCAAAGGATATATGAGATAAGTTAGAGGTCACATATAAGGGTACTAGAGATGTCAAAGATAGTAGGATAGGTATGTTGACCAGTGAGTATGAGGCCTTTAGGATGAATGTAGGTGAGTCCATTCAGAGCATGTACACTAGATTCACACACGTCATAAACTCACTACATGCATTAGGAAAGACCTATCCCACATATGAGATGATCAGGAAGATCCTTAGAGGCTTACCTCCTGTGTGGGAAACCAAGGCTACGACCATTGCTGAGGGTAGAGACCTTAAGGCCATGAGCTTAGATGAACTGATAGGTTCCTTGATCACTTATGAATTGTCCATAAATGAAAGACTTAATGAGCATAACAGGGCTAAGAAAGTGACTGCACTAAGAGCATCTAAAAACACATCTAGTGAGTATAGTGAATATGACACTGATGATGAAATGGCTATGCTAACTAAAAAGTTTAGCAGATTTTTCAGGAGGAACAGGAAGCCATTTAGAAAATACAGAGACTCCACTAATGAGAAGGGTGGGTCCAGCAAAAGAAAGGAAAAATCCAATGCTCTTACGTGCTACAACTGCAACAAGGTGGGGCACATCAAACCTGACTACCCACTGCTGAAAAAGGAGGCTAAGAAAAAGAAGAAAGCCATGAAGGCTGGGACTTCATAAGACTAATTCAGCAGTAGCGACTCAGATTCGGATCATAGTGACACGGAGGTCGCTAATCTGTGCTTGATGGTACACGAGGATGAGGTATTGTCTTCTTGTTCATCATCTTCTTATTATTCATCTGATGATTGTGATTTTGACAGCATGCCTACATTTAGAGAATTACAATTTGAATATATTCGTGTTTCAAAATTGCTGGGCAAAATGACCAAAGAGAATAATGATTTGAAAAAGAAATGTGAAAATTGGTCAAAATTATTCAATATGGCAAAAAGCTCTCATGCCTCTATTTTAAAAGAAAATGATACTACTATTGTTGAGCTTGAGAGGAAATTGGAGGATAGCTCCAAAATCATTTTTAAATTCATAAAGGGTAAAGAAAATTTTGAAAAATTACTTGGTGCCCAAAGAAACTCCTTAAGTAAAGAAGGTCTTGGTTTTAATGACATTGAAAATGTTAGACGACCTAATCTTTACTTAGGACATTTTACACATGAGTCAAAATCCCATATTCCTCCTAAAGAACCTAAGTGTAGATTGAAGTGTTTTAAATGTAAACAGATTGGTCACATTCAATTTGATTGTCCATTTAGAAACAAGCATGCTAGAATTAGAAAGGTTTGGGTAGTTAAGGGAGATCCTGCTACTAACCCCCATGGACCCAACAAAATTTGGGGACCAGCATAAGTTATTTAGCTTATTTTGCAGGTATGCCTAAGATCGTCCTCTTCCAAGGACAGATGGTACTTGGATAGTGGGTGCTCATGGCACATGACCGGCGATAAGGGCAAATTCATGTCACTTGTTCCCAAGGATGGAGGCTACGTGACATTTGGGGACAATGCCAAAGGACGCATCATGGGGGTAGGTAAGGTTGGTAAGGACTCCTCTCTAACTATTGATAATGTTTTACTGGTTGATGGACTGAAACATAATCTACTTAGCATAAGTCAGTTATGTGACATAGGGTATAAAGTATCTTTTGAAAATGACAAATGCATAGTAGAAAATAAAACAGATCACAAAATACTTTTTACTACTAATAGATATGAAAATGGTTATACTACCTCTCTTGATAATCTAACTTCACAACAAGTGACATGTTTTTCTACTATAAATGAAGCTAGTTGGTTATGGCATAGGCGTTTAGGACATGCTAGCATGAATTTATTGTCTAAACTTGTTAGAAAAGAATTGGTTAAAGGTTTGACAAAAATGTCTTTTGTAAAGGATAAAATATGTGATGCATGTCAAATGGGTACGCAAACAAAATCTAGTTTTAAGAAAAAGAAATTCATATCTACTACTAGATCCTTGGAGTTGCTTCACCTAGATTTATTTGGACCTAATTCTGTGCAAAGTCTTGGTGGTAAATCTTATGCTTTTGTAATTGTGGATGACTTTTCTAGATTCACATGGGTGTTATTTTTTGTTGATCAAATGGTAAAAGTGTATATTGATCAAAGTACGTATGTACAAATACTCTGGGCATACCCAGGCCAATCAAACAAGGTATTACACCAAATCGAATCCAAAAACCCGGGCATACCCAGGAACCAAAGAGAATTAGCCAATCTCAATACATTCAAGTCTAGGAATCCCTAGAAGAAATCATACTATTTCTTCCTTACATAACCGAAACAAGACAACTTTTAACAATTGAATTACATATTGACTAGAAACATATCATATTTGTTAAAAACTGCCGTGAAGGTGTGTCTTTGAATTACTTTGACTAGCTCCAAAAGAGAGATTGAAGGTCCCTCAAATCTGAATTTGTTCCTAAAGTTCCAAATATAATAAACTGTTGCAGCCAAGGCAATTTTCCATCCAGAAGCTTGGATGTTTCTGTCCTTTGCCTCCTTGTGCATCCATTTGACTGCAGCCTTGATGGTGGTCATACTCCTTTTTAAGCCTAACCATTCCTTAATGATCCTCCAAACCTCACTTATAAAATTGCATTTAAAGAAGAGGTGGTCAATGGATTCTGTTTCTGTATTGCAGTAGGTGCATCTCTGGTCTATCTCCACTCCTACCAACTTATCACAAGTACGCAGTTTTCCTTTCAGAGTCAACCATAAACAAAAAGCATGTTTAGGTTGGGATCCGTTGAACCAAACTTCCTTTCTCCATGGAACTCTAGGCATTTTTTCTCTCTAGAATTCGTAGCATCTGTGTGAGCATAGATCCCACCCTTCCATCAGCTTTATGGCACATCCAACACTCCCAGATTTCACAAGAAGCTGATCTCTAATCTCCATAATTTTCTTGAAGAGCTAGGAATCCTCCTTCTTTGCTGTAATCCCCCAAATATTGTTGTTCTTTAAGTAATTATGATGGATCCATTTAGTCCATAGGGAGTCCTTCTTGGAATGTATATTCCAAAGAGTTCTAGACAGTAAAGCTTTGTTCCAAGAGCCCAGATCAATAATGCCAAGCCCTCCCTTATCTTTTGGCAGGCAGATTTCGTGCCAAGCCACTAGGGGTTTCTTCTTGCCACACTATAAGAAGACCCTACACACCTTAATAATCTGCCTAAGCACATTTAAGGGGATAGGAAAAATGGCAAGCCAAAAACATTCCGCCCCTTGAATGATAGAATTCAGAATTTCCAATTTCCCCGCATATGATAATGTGTGACCTGGCCATACCTTTAGCTGTTCTGAGATTCGATTAATTAAGGGACTATAGTGAGCCGAAGTTAATCTTGAAGCCAATAATGGATCCCTAAATAACGAAATGGATATTCCCCTATCCTCATACCAATAATATTCAGAATCTGCTCCAGTTCCTGATATTTGATTCTTGCATAGAACAAATTAGACTTCTGGTAGTTTACAGCAAGGCTTGAGCATTTTGAAAAATTATCTAGACATTCCATTAGGCTTCTTACAGAAACAGTATCACCCCTCAAGAAGAGCATTAGATCATCTGCAATTATTAAGTGGGTTAATCTCAAATCTCCACATTTCTGGTGGAGTTTAAACTTGAAATTGCCAGAGAGAGATTTCGGGAGTCTTGATAGATAGTCCATACATAAGACAAAAAGTAGAGGGGAGAGAAGATCCCCCTGTCTCAAGCCTTGATTTCTAGGAAAGAATCCAAAGAGACGACCATTAAGGCTAACAGAGAAGGCAGTAGTTGAAATACATTCCATGATCCACCTAATCATCATAGGAGGGAACTTCAAATGCTTCAGTAGGTCAGAGATGAAGGACCAATCAATTGTATCATAGGCCTTTCTAAGATCCACCTTCAGGAGGCATCTTGGAGAGACCCTTTTCCTTGCATACCCTCTAATTAGCTCCTGCATCATGTATATATTTTCCACCATGCTCCTTTTTTGTATAAAAGCTGCTTGTGCAGGGTCAATTATCTCTTCTAGGCAGGGTTTAATTCTAGCTGCAATGACTTTAGAAATAATCTTATAGAAGACATTACAGCAAGATATGGGCCTAAAATCACCAACATGGCTGGCATCACTGACTTTAGGCACCAGGGCAATGATAGTGTGATTGAACTGTTTTAATAGCCTTCCATTGTTGAAAAATTATTTGATTGCACTTATGACATCCAAGCCAACAACAGACCAGGCCTGTTTGAAAAAGCAAGCAGAGTAACCATCCGGTCCTGGGGATTTGCCATCCTCGATACTAAAAAGTGCAGCTTTGATTTCCTGATTTGAAATTGGGATAGTCATGGAGATTCTCCTGGCCTCACTGAGGACCGGCCCCGTATCGACTACAAGAGGATCGAGTGAAGAGCAAGTCTGCTTTTACCCCAGCAGCATTTCATAAAATTTTACAAATTCCTCTGCAACTTGGGAATAAGAAGTGGTTACTTCACCATTCTCTTTTGTAATAGCAGCAATATGCCTTCTCATCCAGTTCTTGTTTAGAATAGCATGGAAATATGCAGAGCTCCTATCACTGCACATTAGATATTTGTTTTTAATTACTTGAGCTAAAAAGAGCCAATTAGCCTTCTCAAGTCTTTCGGCTTCACTCCTCTTATCCATCAATCTCTTTTTCAAATCTGGACATGTAGGACAGTCTTGAAGCTTTTCTTGCAAATCCACAAGCTCAGAGCTAGCTTTTTCTGCTCTGGAAGACATGTGAGAATAGTGTTGTTTATTGAGGAGCTTTAATGGATTTTTAAGAGTATGGAGCTTTTTTACCAGACAGAATTGAGTATAACCAGAAACTTGGATATTCCAATTATCCTCCACAATCCTCAGGAAGTCTTCATGGATGGTCCACATATTGAAAAATTTAAAGTGCGACTTGCCCAGATCTTGTTCTGTAAATAAAGAAGTTATACCCACAGAGTGATCTGAGAGGATGCCAGGGAATTGGAAATGGACCTGAGTATTCCAGCCTTTCAAAACCCAATCTTCGTTAACCATAACACGATCAAGCTTGCACCAAACATTACCATTTGACCAAGTGAGCTTACATCCGGTAGAGTTAAGGTCAACCAATCCAATTTCATTGCAGCACTCCCTGAAGTCTTTCATCTCGAAATGAGAGGGGGGGATACCATTCCTCTTTTCCTCTGAATCAAGCACACAGTTAAAATCCCCACACAATAGCCAGGGGGGTGAAAGGGAAATTCCAATCTGTCTGATATCGCTCCATAGCTCTCTCCTGCCAACCAAAGAGTTGAAGCCATATATGAAGCTCACCATGAATTCATTCGAAGAAACTTTACATTTAACATTACAGTGGATGGCCTGTGGGGTCTTTTTAAGCACCCGTAAATTTGATTTATGAGGATTCCAAAGAACAGTAATCCTACCAGCCCTGTAAGTCTCAAAATTGTTTATCTGCTTCCAGGAAGGGAGTTTTCTTTCCCTTATAATTTCCAGCCTCTCAACCGTGAGCTTTGTTTCTAATATCCCCATTACACCTATCTTATTATTCTTAATGAGATTTGAAATCCCATTATGCTTTAGGGGTCGATTTAGACCCCTAATATTCCATGATGCTATCTTCATGATGAAGGATGAGGGCCTGGCCCTCCTTTCCTTTTAGCTTGTGCTGTGCTTCCACCTTTCCTTGAGCTTTTCCTGTTCCCCACCGTTTTAGATCCATCATTTGGTTCCTTTCCTTTTTTTGAATCCACTCTCCTCATTTGACCTTCTTGAGCCTGTGGAGCACACACCACTTCCTTTGTATTGGTTCCATTCTGTACTGCCTCCATAGGGTTTTCCTCGCAAGTTGTTTCCACCCCCACTCTCTGTTCCTCAATAACTGGATTTATTGGTATAACTGAGCAATTTTCTGTTACAGGTTCAGAAGGACAAACAGTCCCCTCTGTATTGTAGGCCAGTAAAGGGGCTCCAAGAACCTGTGTATCAACCTGACCTTCATACTCCATTTCTTGTTGTTGATCAAGAATCAATGGATTTTCCATCTAGGGCACATTCAAAGGGATGCTGTCACCACCACGGGTAGCAGCAATGGCAGCTTCCATCCCATCCCTTTCAGGATTCATTTCCATTGGCATTGAAGTATGTAAATCCTCACCACATGAGGAGCACGGAGGAACACTTTCATTCCCAGCCACCTCATGAGTCTCCACTTCTTTTGCTTCCTTTGGAGGACACACATCCGCACTAGCCTTAGCCACATAAACTTTCTGGTGCGTTTGCCTCCCAAATGCCTTTCTAATCCCACACACATTCACAGTGTGACCCACATATTTACAGAATGTGCAATATTTAGGGGGATTCTCATACACTATTTCTTGATTTAACTCCACATCATCAGGAATGATGATTTTTACTAAGTGTTTAATCTCTTTTGCAACATCCAATTCCACAAGCACCCTGGCAAATGATACTCTTGCCTTCAACATTGTCATTTTGTCTGCACACATTGGTTTCCCAATTTCAGAGTAGATTTTTCCAAGGGCAAGGGGAGTCCACATCTCTATAGGAAGGTTCCTCAATTGAATCCAGACTGGCAACACCGTTCGATGTTTAGGCCCAAACTGAAAGTTCTTTGGCATTTTCTTGATGAACAGGGTCCTACCCTTGATAATATACGGACCTTTTTGTATTACCCTCTCCATATCCTCCTTATTCTGAAACTTGAAGACAATCCAATCGTCAACATGTCTGATATATGTAACCTGAGCATTCCACGATTTGATAATAGCATTCAATGCACTTGCACCAAGGAACCTATCAACAAAGTATCCCACTAGACATTTCAAATATGAATCCTCAAGTCTAGATAAGTCAGATAATTTCATCTTAGCCCCTTGACCATCTGAGGGGAAAGATGGGATAGGGGTACATGATTCTAGCCTTCTATTGTTAGCGAAAAGTTTAGCCCATTGTACCCTTTTATTGTTCCTGGTAACCATTTTCACCCCTTGATTTTCCTTTTCTGTAGCCTCAGGTTGAGCTTTGGCTGGACTCAAGCCCTTAGGGCCTAGAAGATCCTTTTTACTATTGCTTTCCAAGAGTTCAAACCACAGCCTCTTTTTATTGTTTCTAATTACCATACCCTCTCCATGGTTTACCTTCTCTGCAACCTCCGATTGAGCATTAACTGGACTCAAGCTTCTGGATCCAGTACGATCCTCATCTTCCTAGAGACATCTTTTGTCCTCAGAAGTCTTAGCCCTATCCCTGCTGGAATTCAGTCCCAACGCTTCCATAATTTTTTCACTAAGGACCATCAGGGTAGAAAGCCCCAGATTCGCTTTGGATTCCACCCCATCTGAGCCATTCGAGCCACTTGCAGTGAGACAAAGATGTCTTTGTATCAAATCCATGAAGTCTTCAGGGGATTGATTCGCTTCAGTTTGAACCATTTTCATCTTTACCTCCTTCTGCAGTCTCGAATATTCTTCAAAAATTTCCTGTTCCTTTCTTAACCTCCAGACTGCCATATCTCCACCCCTTCTTTTGATAAAATCAAGGGCATCATCAATCTTTCTATTTTCATTTATTTGGATTCGAACAGGGCCAGAATCGCATTTCTCAGTATCGTTCTTCTTTGAACATTCTGTCAACCCCATTTTCAAATCCGCATGGGCGGGAAAACTCCCGAGGCTTGAGATTCAACCTTAAAGCCAACAAATCAAGTTAGAAACAGCAAGATCAAACAGCAAGAATACTACAAATCCTCCCAGATCACCACGGTTGATACAAATCAAGGTAGAAAACACCACAATCACACCCAGACAAGCACCTCTCCCTAGAGAGAGGCGAGAGCTTCTCTCTCTAACTTGCCCATTAAGTTATCATGCTTTTTTTTTTTTATTCTTTCTTTCTACTACACCATTTTTTTGGGGTGTCCTAGGTGCAGAGAAGTTATGTGATATGCCCTCTAAGTCACATAAAAATGAATCATGTGAACAATTCACCAAACTTTGCAGGAGAATTTAGAATGAAAAAGGATATAAAATCACTCACATAAGAAGTGATAGAGGCACAAAATTCAAAAATGAAAGCATAGAAAAATACTGTGACTTAGAGGGCATATCACATAACTTCTCTGCACCTAGGACACCCCAAAAAAATGATGTAGTAGAAAGAAAGAATAGGTCACTGCAAGAAATGGATATAACTATGTTGAATGAGCATAACTTACCTAAATATTTTTGGGCTGAGGCTATTAATACTGTATGCTATGTTATGAATAGGGTGTTGATTAGACCATCAATTAATAAAACCCCATATGAATTATGGAACAACCATAAGCCTAATATTTCCTATTTTCATGTATTTGGTTGTAAATGCTTTGTGCTTAGAGATAATGAGTATCTAGGAAAATTTGACTCAAAATCTGATGAAGGCATCTTCCTAAGATATGCTCTTAATAGTAAAGCATATAGAGTTTTCAATAAAAGAACATTAACTGTGATTGAATCTATTCATGTTGTGTTTGATGAGTCTAATCCATTTTCTAATAAAGATGATGAAGATGATATTGATATTAGAAAATGCTTAGAGAAAATGTCTATTGAAAACAATGCAAGTGAAAATCAAGAAGCAAATGAAAAATCACTTGAAGATAATGAAAAATGGAAATCAGGAGTTGCCTAGAGATTGGAAATATATAAAAAGTCATCCTATAGATCAAATCATAGGCGAACCATCCCGTGGAGTAGCCACAAGATCCTCATTGAGAAATATAGTGAATCACTCTGCTTTCTTATCCCAAGAAGAACCTAAAAATATTAAAGAAGCCATTGAAGATGAATCTTGGGTGATGTCCATGCAAGAAGAACTTAATCAATTGGAAAGAAGCAAAGTGTGGACCTTAGTTCCTAGGCCTAATGAGCACACCATCATTGGAACTAAATGGGTATATAGAAATAAGAAAGATGAGAATGGGGTAGTAACTAGGAATAAAGCTAGACTTGTTGCCCAAGGGTATAACCAACAAGAAGGGATTGACTTTGATGAAACATATGCTCCTGTTGCTAGATTAGAAGCCATTCGTATGTTACTTGCCTTTGCCACTTTTAAAAATTTTAAATTGTTTCAAATGGATGTTAAAAATGTTTTTTTAAATGGCTACATTAATGAAGAGGTATACGTAGAACAACCACCCGATTTTGAGAATCATAAATATCCCGATCATGTTTACCGATTGTCTAAAGCCTTGTATGGATTGAAACAAGCTCCTAGAGCTTGGTATGAGAGGCTTAGTGGTTTTCTACTAGAAAATGGGTTTACCCGTGGCAAAATTGACACTACACTCTTCATCAAGTCCAAAAATGATGATATGCTCCTTGTTCAAATCTATGTGGACGATATCATTTTTGGAGCAACCAATGATGAGTTGTGTATTGAGTTTGCCAAATGCATGCAAAGTGAGTTTGAAATGAGCATGATGGGTGAACTTAGTTTCTTCTTAGGTCTACAAATCAAGCAAGCTAATCATGAAACTTTTATATGCCAATCTAAATACATTAGAGACTTGCTAAAGAAATTTAATATGGAAGATTGTAAAATTCTTGGCACACCTATGAACTCTTCCATAAAGCTTGATAAAGATGAGCAAGGAATCCCTGTTGATGTAAAACTATATCGTGGCATGATTGGAAGTCTCCTATATCTCACTGCTAGTAGGCCCGACATTATGTTTAGTGTATGCATGTGTGCTAGGTTTCAAGCTGCTCCTAAGGAATCTCATCTAAAAGCTGTTAAACGAATCCTTAGGTATCTAGTTGGGACTATTGAATTAGGATTGTGGTACTATAAGCATACTACCTTTGAGATTGTTAGTTACACTGATGCTGACTTTACCAGTAGTAAGGTTGATAGAAAAAGCACTAGCGACACTTGTCATTACTTAGGACAATCTCTTGTTTCTTGGTTCTCCAAGAAGCAAAATTCAGTTGCCTTATCCACAGTCGAAGCTGAATATATTGCGGCTAGAAGTTGTTGTGCCCAAACTCTTTATATGAAACAACAACTTGTGGATTTTGGATTGCACTATGAAACAATACCGATTAAATATGATAATACTAGTGCAATCAACATCTCTAAAAATCCAATCTCACATTCATGAACTAAACACATTGAGATTAGACATCATTTTCTTCGTGATCATGTGCAAAAAGGAGATGTGGCTCTTGAGTTTATATGCACTAATGAACAGTGGGCCGATATATTCACTAAACCACTACCTGAGAATAGGTTCATACAAATTAGACATGAGTTAGACTTAATGCATAGTAGAGAAGCTTCCTAAACTTAAATGTCTCATATCTTGCATAACTTTAGGGGGAGCTCTTCTCATAGGAACTTTTCAAGTCTTAACAACTAATTCTATTGTTGACTTATCTTCCTGTTTGAGACTCTATGAAAAGTTAATTATTGATTGTATGCACAGTTTATATTTCTATCACATGCTTATATTGATTATCATATGAGATGCACAAATTGTCCATTAACTATTCATCTTGAACATATATATTTAAGTATTGGACCATATTGAACTGTTTGAGTAGTTGTGGATAAATTGTTAGGAAATTTCAACTCAAACAGGTTACACTTATACAATTTTTTTTTGGAAAGTCCGATTTACAAATGGCACTTTACCGAAATTTTCAAAAATTCTTTCCAAAACTATTCTTGTATAAATGTAATAATCACTCATTGCCTAGGACTTTAATTCAAATGACCCTTTTTGCTGTTGCCAAAAGGGGGAGATGGAAAGGGGTAAAAATAATTAATGGGTTTGTCTAAAAATAAATTGGATGCATATTGTGAGGGGGAGCCTTCTTGGGCTTAATCCTATATTTTGCCAATTGTATTTGTCATCATCAAAAAGGGGGAGAATGTTGACCTTATAGGTCGCGCCCGATTTTGATAATGACAAATACTCCTGTATTTAATAAATATCTGGTTAATGTGTAGGTCTATATTAGTAGATCATTAATGACACGTGAAAGCTCAAAGTTTGAAGACAAATTCATGCTCTTGATTGTAATATTTTTGTAGTGAAATTTGTCTGTAATAGTAATTAGGGTATCCGGTTTGTAATAAGCACACACATCACATGTATGGTTTATTTTGTAAGCTCAAACCAGATATAAACCTAAAAGTGACCTTAGAAAGACCTTAGGGTATTCCCTTCGATCGACCTTTGGTCGACCGACACCGGACTTTTTCGGTGTCTTGAAATTGGACCCCAAGTGACCCTAGGACACACATATTTACACATATATTTGTTAGGCACTTGAATAGGGTTTGTATGCTTCAAAACGGGACCGAAATGCACACTTGGTGCACTTTCGGTCGACCAGCCAAGTTAGTTTATTTTGACCTAGTCGACCGAAACCTCCCTAAATCAACTGATTGACCAAGGTTCTGGTTTACTAAACCAGAATAGTTCAAAAAGCTCCGGTCAACCGAAACCCTCTCTGATCAACATTTTGACCACCTGGTCGACCGAACTAGGTAGTTCAAAAAAACCCTAGTCGACCGAAACCCCCTGGGGTCAAAAGTTTGACCATATACTCGACCGAGCTAGGTTTGTACACCAACTACCTGGTCGACCGAGGGTCCTTGGGAAAATTTCCAACGGTCTGGTCGACCGAACCAACCTGTTCAAAATGGCCTAGTCAACCGAACCTCAAAAAATTAAGAAATCGTCCTCTCATAGTCGATCGAGCCCTTAGTTCAAAATTCCCCTAGTCGACCGAACCATATGAGACTTGGTCGACCGAAACATTTCTGGTCGACCAGACCTCTCGGGTTGCACCTAATTTTTTACCGCAGTTAAAATCTTTAAACGGGGTTAAAATGTTTTAAACGTCATTAAACTTTTCTAACAATCCCTAATAGGTCCCCAACGGTCAAAAACTTTGGTATGTCTATATATACTCTTTCATTTGGGAGAATTAAGCAATCGATTAGCAAATATACTTAAAAATTCTCCCTCAAGCTAAATACAGCCTACTTCTTATACTCTTGCTAAATCCACTCAAACTTACCTTCTTCATCTCTCTATATCATTTGTAAGTGTATTGAGTGTTATTGTTTAGAGGTTTGCTCTCATTATTTGAAGTGCTTTGAATCGATTTTTCTTACGAGAGCATAACCTAAGTATTCTTAGGAGGCTTTTCTAATAAGCCTATCCTAAGAAGACTCGTTAAACTTTCGAGTGTTGCATTCTCATTGCAATAACTTAGGAAGTTTGTATTTGTCTTTGGCTTGCAAAACTATTTTCAAACGTACTCAAATATCTTGTGGTATTCATATTGATATATTTGTGTGTGTTATATTAAGCTTTGTGGCAATATCCATTCAAGTCTGTATCATTTGTTGAAATACAAAGATTACATATATCTTGCAAACCAAGCATATACACTATTCATGTGATTGACATCTTCTGCTATTTGGGATATTTGAATATTGCATGATATCTTTGTTTGAGCTTCTTCATTGAGAACATCTATAAATACAAAGATTGCTTGTTGACACTCTCACATACGTATTACACTGATAGAAAATATATTTGAGAGTTGAACTACTTAGACCACACTGAGTTTACATTTTAAATCATCTGTGGTGTTTGTGATTGTGCGCATTTGTGGTACGAATTTGCTTTACGTGAAAGCACCCCTATATTGTACCTTTTGATTGTATATCTGAGAGATTCCAGGCGTGGCCTGAGGGGGCGATAAGCCAGCCCGATAAGGATTGGTGTAAAGGTTGAGGTCAGCCTTGTGTTAATTTGACCTGGTTTGTATAGGTGCCGCTCCACCCGTTTAAGTAAGCAAGTTATTGTGATAATCCTTGTGCTGGTTAGCTAAGGTAGGGACGTAGGTAGTTGGCAGAACCTCGATAACATATTTGTGTGTCACCCTCTTCTTTACTGCTTTCTGGTGCTTGTGAAATTGATTAAACTGCTTTATTTAACTTCTAATATTACTTGCACTAGATTGTCCATAGGGTTGTGAACATACTGCTATTAGGAGGAATACCTAGGGGATAGATATTAAAAATACCAATTCACTCCCCTCTTGGGATCACGGTAAAGCTAACAATTGGTATCAGAGCCATGTAGCATAGACTGGTTATTATTTTGCAAAAAGATCACATATGACTCATAACTCCGTGACCCCTTTCCCTGAGGGACCATCTTCCTTAGCATTTAGGATTAGCTATAGGGGGTAGTGAAGACTATAGGCTTGGGAAGTGGTTGGTGCTTAAAATGAAAATTCTTAGTAAATGCATTCACTATACACTATATTGAATACTAAGAATCCTAGATAATTAAGCCAATATGAAAATTCAAGTAAAATATCCAATCTAATCACTTAATGAAGAAATATCATGATGATTGGACAAAATATGAAGACATTGGCTATAGCATACTTGAATGAAAATCCACTTCAAAATGGACATAGCATCTTTGCCAGGTAAATAATTCTAAATGCTTAACTTATGTTTAAAGATAAACATCTTTAGTTAAGCAACTGGTGTCCATTGCATAAAACTGAGCTTTAGGAAATGAGCCATATATTAAGCATCATTTAATCTTAAACTCATCTTGGAGCCTTAAAAGCCTGATAAATTTTTAGTCATTCTATTCCATGCAAATATCTTGAATCATGTCTACTCATTCTAAATACTCTTCTGAACTTAACTGTGATGCCCCGATAATAATAATAATAATAATAATAATAATAATAATAATAATAATAATAATAATAATAATAATATATTTAATTAATATTAAAAATAAATATATTTTATTTAAAAAAATAAAAAAATAAATTTTAATTATTATTATTTTTTCTTTTTTTAATATCCAATTAATTAATTAATTAATTAATATATATTTTTTAATTTTAATTTTAATTTTTTTAAAAATTTTTATTTTTATTTTTATTTTTTTTGAAATCATTCTATTAATCTTTTATATCTCTTTTTGGGGTTTTTACAAATAATTTCCTGACAAAATACCATATGCTCATTTTCATATATTAATTCAAATAGTAGTTCTAAAAATATTGTTATAATTTATTCCTCTTACTTAACTTACTGAGAGTCTTGTTAGAGCCCCAAATCCTACGCCATTGGCGCCTGAAATTCAAATCCTGCAATTTACATTTTTTCCAGATTAATTAATTCATTTCCCCAAAATAATACCCATCTAACCTTCCCTAGACTCCATATACCTCAAATTAACATTTAAACTAATATTTAACACACCTACTTAATTTTTTGAACTATGCCTGCGGGTCTTGAAATTACACTCGCGGCGCTCATCCGGACCCTAAATTTTATAAATCCTACTTCAACCTCAGATGCTCAATATTCTAGCATTTCTAAATCAACACCAATTAAATAATAATAAGTCCCTTAATAACCCCCTTATCCTAAATTTGGGGTTATGCTTACGACGACCCCACGAGAATTCTGCTCTACTAGACTTATAGAGAATTATCCCTAGATTCTCGTGGTGGTATCTGATCGTCGATTGAGCTTATAATTTACAAGAAATTGAAGAAAAATTAAAAATTAGCTTACCCTAGGAGATATGCCTATGACACTCTTACAACCAATTCGCTTCGGTAGAAATGACGTCAGCGAAAAATTAAGTCTAATGGGATTCCCTGATTTTCGATTGGGCGAGTATCCATTACGGAACTGAGGAGAGAGGGAGAAGAATGAGGAGAATTACAGAGAGAGACTGGGGGGGGGGGCTGGTCCTGTGTAGGCTTCTGGAATGAATCCTGAAGCTTGTTGAAGCTTTAGGAATGGTTGTTTATAATAATAATAATAATAATAATAATAATAATAATAATAATAATAATAATAATTAATTAATTAATTAATTAATATTAATAATAATATATTTTATTAATAAAAATAAAAATAAATTTTAAATATTTTTTTAACAAATTTAATTAATTAATTATTATTATTATTATTATTATTATTATTATTATTATTTTTTGGGAATCACCCCACTAATCTTGTATAATCATTTTTGGGGTTATTACATTCTCCTCTCCTTATAAAAATTTCATTCTCGAAATTTGCTGTTCATCTATTTCCCATCCTTAGAGAAAACACTTTCAATTTTATTAATTATTCTCACTTATGGCGGAGGAACACCGTGGTTACAAAGAGGGTTCCGGGAGATTACAACTATTCAAAATTCTCCCAAAGCCATTCATATTCTGAAACTAAGAACTCTATCTATCCTACGTTACACTATACAAATAAAAATACATAGTGCTATTCCCTTTATTCTGACTGGCTCAATTTTAAATTCCACTAAGTAAGTGTGGATATCTCTAGCACATTTGATCCTCTAATTCCCAGGAAACCTCCTCAATGGCATGGTTGCGCCATAAAACTTTCACTAGTGGAATCTTCTTCGTGCGTAGCTATTGTTCCTTTCAGCCAAGTATCTGCACTGGCACTTCCTCATAAGCTAAAGTATCACCCAACTCCAATGCTTCATAGCTGATCACATGAGAGGGGTTTGGGACGTTTTTCCTCATTATTGAAATGTGGAATACGTCATGGATCTTAGACACGACCGGTGGTAATGCCAATCGATAGGCAACTGGACCCACTCTTTCAAGAATCGCGAATGACCCAATATACCTAAGGCTTAGCTTACCCTTCCTCCTGAACCTCATAACACCTTTCATCGGTGCCACCTTCAGGAATATGTGATCTTCTGCGTCAAACTCCAATTCTCGTCGGTGAGTATCTGCATAACTATTCTACCGGCTCTGTGCTATTTGGATCCTATCTCTGATGAGTTTGACTTTATCCTGAGTCTGCTGTATCAGCTATGGCCCCAATATCTGTCTCTCCCCAATCTCATCCCAGTATAATGGGGATCAGAACCTTCTTCCATACAACGCCTCACATGGTGCCATCGCAATGCTGGCCTAGTAGCTGTTGTTATACGCAAACTTGAGTAGTGGAAAATACTGTATCCAATGACCTCCAAAGTCCAGCACACATGCTCGTAGCATATCCTCTAGAATCAGTATTGTCCCCTCCATCTACCAATCTGTCTGAGGATGAAAAGCTGTGCTGAACGAAAATTGAGAACCCATGGCCCCTTGCAGACTCTTCCAAAAAGAGGATGTGAACCATGGGTCTCTGTCTAAAACTATGGACACTAGGACACCATGGAACCTAACAATCTCCTGAATATATAACTCCGCCAATTTGTCCATGGAGTAGCTAACTCTGATTAGCAAAAAGTGGGCAATCTTTGTTAGTCGATCCACCACTACCTAGATAGTGTCTTGTCTATGCAACGCCGACGGTAATCTTGTGACGAAATTTATCGCTATACCAGAAGGACTCTCAAAGATCCCTATACATTTTAGTGTTACCCAGATGTATAGTATATAGGGATCGATGCGCTTCCCCCAGAATAACCTTCTTGATCTTAGGGTCGGCAGGAACGCATAACCTGGTACAGAACCTCAAGGCTCCATCATCTGAGATGCTGAACTCTATTTCCTGACCATCCTATACCTTCTCCATACGCTCTACTAGTTCTGCATCATTCCTCTGATTCTCTCCTGTAGAGTTGGCTGCAAAACCAGATTAGCAATAAACGCCTAGTGATCGCCCTCTACTAGCTCCACACCGAGCCTCTCTAGATCCATCTGGATCGGATGCTGAATCTCCACTGCAGATATAGATGAATCCACTGATTTCTGACTCAATGCATCAGTGACCACATTAGCCTTTCCTGGGTGGTAGCTGATAGTGCAGTCGTAATCCTTTATTAGCTCCAGCCATCTCCTCTACCTCATATTTAATTTCTTCTGTGTGAAGAAATACTTTAAGTTCTTACGGTTAGTAAATATCTCACACCTACCCCCATATAGATAGTGCCTCCAAATCTTTAGCGTGTAAACCACCGATGCCAATTCTAGATCATGGGTAGGGTAGTTCTTCTCATATTTTTTCAACTATCGTGAGGCATAGGCTATCACTCTCCCTCGCTGCATCAACATGCATCCGAGCCCTTTATGGGACGCATCAATGTAAATTACGAACCCCTTTTCCCTTGAAGGAATTATCAACACAGGCACAATGATGAGTCGCTGCTTCAATTCTTGGAAGCTCTGTTCATATTCATCAGACCACTCAAATTTCACTCCCTTCCTGGTCAACCTGGTCAATGGGCCTTACAGTCTAGAGAAGTCCTCAACAAACTTGCGGTAGTACCCAGCCAATCCTAGGAAACTCCTGATCTTGTGCATGTTTTTTGGTTGTACCCAGTCTACTACCACTTCAATCTTACTCGGATCAACAAAAATACCACCCTTGGATATAATGTGTCCAAGGAAGGTAACCTGTTCCAACCAGAACTCACATTCCTTGAGCTTCGTGTACAAATTCTTTTCTCTTAGCACCTAAAGCACTATCCTCAGATGTTCCTCTTGCTCCTCTGGGCTCTTTGAATACACTAGTATATCATCAATAAATACTACCACAAATTGATCCAAATACTAGTGAAAGACCCTATTCATCAAATCTATAAACACTGCAGGAGCATTCGTTAAACAAAATGGCATAACTAGAAATTCATAGTGATGATACCGTGTTCTAAATGCAGTCTTCGGAGCATCTTTCGCCTAACTTTCACTTGATGGTACCCAGAGCATAAGTCTATCTTTGAAAAGATCTACGTCCCCTGTAACTGATCAAACAAATCATCGATATGTGGGAGTGGATATTTATTCTTGATAATCACTTTATTTATTTCCCGGTAGTCGATGCACAACCTCATCGACCCATCCTTCTTCCTCACAAATAAAATCGGTGCTCCCCAGGGCGACACACTAAGCCGAATAAACCTCTTATCTAACAGTTCCTATAACTGTTCTTTCAATTCTGTCAGTGCCATTCTATACGGCGCCTTCTAAATCGGTGCTGTCCCTGGAACCAGATCAATAACAAACTCTACCTCACGATCAGGAGGTAGTCCCGGCAAATCCTCGGGGAATACATCAGGAAAATCCCTCACCATTGGGATATCCTCCACCCTCAGCTCCCCTTCCAATATTGCCTTCACAGAGGCTAAATATCCCTGACAGCCTTTTGATAGAAATCTACGTCACTGAATAGAAGATAGTAACTGAGGTGGGGTGCACACACGCGATCCCACAAATCTGTACTCCTATCCCTCTAGAGGTTTGAACACTACCTCTCTCTGATGGCAATCAATACTGGCATAGTGGGCAGCTAGCCAGTCTATTCCCAACATTATCTCAAACCCATGCATGTCTAAAAACACCAGATTAGCTGACAAAAACCTCCCCTGAATACCTACTAGACAGTCTCTGAGTATCTTTCTGCATATCCCTACAGCTTCAGTTGGCATAGCAACAGACAAACTAATATCTAACTACTAAGGTTCAAACCCACACAACTTCACATATTCTCGGGCGATAAAAGAATGAGTCGCCCCAGAATCAAACAAGACAGTAGCTTTAAATGACAATATTGAAATAGTACCTGTCACCACATCTCTTGCCACCTCAACATCTCCCGACATCATTGCATAAACTCATGCCAGAGCATTATTCCTTTTCTGTCCACCTCGAGTGTATGATAGCCTCCTCTGTATGGCCGAGGAGTAGTTGCTACCACTAGAGGTGCCTGACAAATTCTCGCGATATGCCCAGGCTTGTGGCACTGATAGCAGACAACCTCTTTCGCTCGACACTCTCCTAGGTGCCTCCTCAAACATTTGGGACAAGGAGGGGGCATCTGTCTACCCTGTACTGCTTGATCTCCTCCTCCCTATCATCATCCCCCTCTGCTATCATATCTCTTCCATGGCCCTCGACTGGATCTTGCCTAAAAATCAGAAGGCGTGGGCCTCTTCCTCTGGCTCTATGTTGCTGTGCCTCTCTGTAGGCCGCTCTCAATCACTGTAGCCTTGTCCACTATCTCTGAGAAGGTATGAGCTCGGAAACCTACAACCTACTCATACAGGTTCTGCCTTAAGCCCTCCTCAAACTTCCGTGCCTTCCTCTCCTCATCTGGCACAAGATACAGGGCGAACCGAGACAACTCAATAAATCTCGCTACACATTGCTGCACAGTTAAAGACCCCTGTGTCAGATACAGAAAATCTGATGCCATTGCACTCTTGACTGTAGCAGGAAAGTACCACTCAAAGATAATCTTCCTAAAGTGACTCCACGTCATCGCTGTAGGGTCAGGCCTCTTCTCCTCCAATAATCTCACTGACCTCCATCAGCGCTTTGCTTCCTTGGTCAATTTAAATGTGGCGAATAACACCCTCTACTCTTCTGTACATGAGAGAACTACCAGTATGTCCTCTATGCCCTGAACCCAGTTCTCTGCTACCAGTCGGTCCGTTCCTCCAACAAAAGACGGGGGTTGCATACATGTGAATTGCTCGATCCTGTAGTTCCGCTCCCCCGAGCACTTGGCCATCTCAGCCATCACCTGCTGAGTGACGCTACGCAACACTGTGTTAGGGTCTTTACCACCCCTAATGGAAGGTCCTACTCCATCACCTCCCACATTCATGTTACTATTCCCCGGATCCATCCTACAGAGGGAACAACTAATCTCAGCATACAATTACTATCATACAACCAATACACCGTTATAATTCATAAATTACTCTTCTACGACCATTTATTTCCACATCCTTAATCCCCATTTAAGATTCAGTCCTACCACTTTGAAACAAGACCCAGCGATAGTATCCATGATTTTCCTGAAATCGTCACCCTAGGAAAAACATAGAAACAACCCCGGTACTCCTGTCTCTAGGTCGCAAGATAGAACCCTAAATTCTCACCTCATCCTCTAACAATCACTAACTCACATTTCAATCTACCCATCTCCTATTTTCCTCGAATCCACTCCTATACTTTGGTATTGCATTCCGCTGTCTACTAAAGTCCGCAGAACATAGCAACCTAGGCTCTGATAAGAAACTGTGACGCCCTGATTTTCGTACAAATTTTTTTTAACAATAATAAATAAATATTCACTTGTCATCCATAAGATTCACAAATCAGCCATGTCAACAACCCTACTACTATTCATACGACCCGACCCGCATTGGGTACCGGTAAAAAGTCATTTTATTTATATAGCCTAACAGCGGAAGATAGTATATACTTAACAAGCAGAATACAATACCTAGAGTATCAACATACATATATATACATAACCATCACACACCCAAAAATAACTCAACTCTAGGGAAACTACACCTCCCAAGTCCAAAACCCCCCCTGTGTGCCAGGGTCTCAGCTCCCTATGGTCTTAGAGCTCTATCACCTGGCCTATCTCGGTTACTTGTAAAATTTAGATAATTTGGGTGAGACACATCTAAGTAAGAAAGAATAAATTATTTACAGTGTGTGGCCATATGAGTTCAATTATAACACACGTTACTTTTCAAATCAACATTTCATCTGAGAAAATGCACTGATAAACATATTCTCACAATTATATAGATATACAACACAATATTTTATAAGCTTTTAAAAATCATTCCTCAAGTTCTATAATTTCCAACACATATTACCCACGAAATTCCTGAGAATAGGGAAGCTTACCTGCCCATACAAGTAGCTTCCCTCTACCATAACACGTTATGCAGTCAGGTATGGCCACATCTGATACCTATCAGGGCACACACCTTACCGTGCTCAATATCACAACCCATCATTAGGGTTTCTATAACCATCCATCAGGGTTCACTACCACATACCTGCAATCATTATACGGTATTACCATTTCATCAATCATATTTCAATTCCATATTGCAGTATTCATATTTCCCATTTTCACATTTCAGTATTTTCATATCAATATACATTATTATTCTCATATCAGTATATCTCAATTCATCTCAATATAAATGTTCTCATCGTTTTCTGTGCACATTTCATCATCTCATAATAGTATATATCGTGTTTCACGTATTTCAACATTTCTCAAAATACCCATTTCAGTAATTCGCAAAATCTCAT
The DNA here is from genome assembly GCF_029873635.1 of Malania oleifera. NCBI lineage: Eukaryota > Viridiplantae > Streptophyta > Magnoliopsida > Santalales > Ximeniaceae > Malania > Malania oleifera. Next base: position 26,995,400 of record NC_080421.1, read on the forward strand.
TTTTCATGCAAATCATATTTACTCACACATAAATACCATATTTTATTATTTTCCACTAATCACAATAATAATTCTCATTTCAATATTTTCTTAGAAATTACTCATCGTTTAATTTCACATTTTTCAATACACGTCATATGCCACACAGTTCTCATATAATATTCATAACATATTAATTTCACACACCAAAATTTCACAATTTAATATTATTCAAATGCCACACAATTTATCTGATATTTACATCATAATAATTTTTCAAAAAAATACCATATGCTTATTTTCACATATTAATTCAAATAGTAGTTCTAAAAATACTGTTATAATTTATTCCCTTTACTTGGCTTACTGAGAGTCTCGTTAGAGCCCCAAATCCTACGCCTTTGGTGCCCGAAACTCAAATCCTGTAATTTACATTTTTTCCAAATTAATTAACTCATTTTCCCAAAATAATACCCATCTAACCTTCCCTAAGCTCCATATACCTCAAATTAACATTTAAACTAATATTTAATTCCCCACTTAATTTTTTGAACTATGCCTGCAAGTCCCGAGATTAACCCGCGGTGCTCACCCAGACCCTAAATTTTGAAAATTCTGCTTCAACCCTAGATGCTCAATATTCTAGCATTTCTAAATCAACACCAATTAAATAATAATAAGCCTTTCATAACCTCCTTGTCCCAAATTTGGGGTTATACCTACGACGATCCCACGAGAATTTCGCTCCTCTAGACTTGTAGAGAATTATCCCTAGATTCTTGTGGTGGTGTCCGATCGTCGATTAGGCTTATAATTTGCAAGAAATTGAGGAAAAAGGAAAAATTAGCTTACTTTAGGAGATATGCCTACGCCGCTCCTACAACCAATCCGCTCCGGTTGAAATGATGGCAGCGAAAAATGGAGTGTAGCGGTATTCCCTGATTCTCAATCGAACGAGTATCTATCATGGAATTGAGGAGAGAGGGAGAGAGAATGAGGAGAATTATAGAGAGTGACTGTGGGAGGGGGGGGGGGCTGGTCCTACGCAGGCTTTTGGAATGAATCTTGATGCTTGTTGAAGCTTCAGGAATGGTTGTTTATAATAATAATAATAATAATAATAATAATAATAATAATAATATTTAATTAATATTAATAATAATATATTTTATTAATAAAAATAAAAATAAATTTTAAATATGTTTTTAAATAAATTTATTATTATTATTATTATTATTATTATTTTGGGAATCACCCCACTAATTTTGTATAATCATTTTTGGGGTTATTACATTCTCCCCTCCTTATAAAAATTTCGTCATCGAAATTTGCTGTTCATCTGCTTCCCATCCCTAGAGAAAACACTTTAATCATTTTATTAATTACCCTCACTTATGGCGGAGGAACACTGTGGTTACAAAGAGAGTTCTGGGAGATTACAACTATTCAAAATTTTTCCAAAGCCATTCATATTCCAAAACTAAGAACTCTATCTATCCTACATTATACTATACAAATAAAAATACACAGTATTATTCCTTTTACTCTGACTGACTCAACTTTAAATTCCACTGAATAAGTGTGGATGTCTCGGGCGCAACTGATCCTCTAATTGCTAAGAAGCCTCCTCAATGGCATGGTTGTGCCATAAAAATTTCACCAGTGGAATCTTCTTCGTGCGTTGTTCCTGTTCCTTCCAGTCAAGAATTTGCACTAACACTTCCTCATAAGCTAAAGTATCACCCAACTCCAATGCTTCATAGCTGATCATATGGGAGTGGTCTGAGACATATTTCCTCAGCATAAAAACATGGAATACATTATGGATCCTAGATAGGACCGGTGGTTATGCCAATCGATAGGCAACTGGACCCACTCTTTCAAGAATCTCGAATGGCCCAATATACCTAAGGCTTAACTTACCCTTCCTCCCAAACCTCATAACACCTTTCATCGGTGCCACCTTCAAGAACACATGATCTCCTGCATCAAACTCCAATTCTCACTGGCGAATATCTACATAACTCTTCTGTCGGCTCTGTGTTGTTCAATCCTGTCTCTAATGAGTCTGACTTTATCCTGAGTCTGCTGTATTAGCTCTAGCCCCAATATCTATCTCTCCCCAATCTCATCCCAGTATAACGGGGATCGACACCTCCTGCCATATAGCGCGTCATATAGTGCCATCCCAATGTAGGCTTGGTAGCTGTTGTTATATGCAAACTCGACTAGTGGCAAATACTGTATCCAACGACCTCACAAATGCTCACAGCATATCCTCTAGAATCTGTATTGTCCCCTCCATCTGGCCATCTGTCTGAGGATGAAAAGCGGTGCTGAACGACAACTGAGAACTCATGGCCCCTTGCAAACTCTTCTAAAAACGAGATGTGAATCGTGGGTCTCTGTCTGAAACTATGGACACTGGGACGCCATAGAGCCTAACTATCTCCTGAATATATAATTGCGCCAATTTTTCCATCGAGTAGCTAACTTTGATTGGAAAAAAGTGGGCAGTCTTTGTCAGTCGATCCACTACCCAGATAGCGTCCTGTCCATGCAACATTGGCGGTAATCTTGTGATGAAATCCATCACTATATGCTCCCATTTCCACTTAGGAATGTGGAGTGGCTCTAATGATCCCACCGGTCTCTGATACTCAGCTTTCACTTGTTGGCACATCAAACACTAATCCACAAACTAATCAATCTCCCTTTTCATGTTGCTCCACTAGAAGGACTCTCGAAGATCCTTGTACATTTTAGTGCTACTTAGATGTTCAGTATATAGGGACCGATGCGCTTCCTCCAGAATAACCTGCTAGATCTCAGGGTCGGCAGGAACACATAACTTGGTACGGAACCTCAAGGCTTCATCATCTAAGATGCTGAACTCTATTTCTTGACCATCTTGTACTTTTCCCATAAGCTCTACTAGTTCTGCATCATTCCTCTGAGCTACTTTAATTCTCTCTTATAGAGTTGGCTGCAAAACCAGATTAGCAATAAATGCCTGGTGATCGCCCTCTACCAGCTCCACACCGAGCCTCTCTAGATCCATCTGGATCGGATGCTGAATCTCCACTACAGATATAGATGAATCCATTGTTTTTCGGCTCAAAGCATCAACGACCACATTAGCCTTTCCTGGGTGATCCTTTATTAGCTCCAGCCATCTCCTCTGCCTCACATTTAATTCCTTCTGCGTGAAGAAATACTTAAAGCTCTTATGGTTAGTAAATATCTCACACCTACCCTCACTTAGATAGTGCCTCCAAATCTTTAGCGCGTAAACCACCGTTGCCAATTCTAGATCATGGGTAGGGTAGTTCTTCTCATATTTTTTCAATTGTCGTGAGGCATAGGCTATCACTCTCCTTCACTGCATCAACACACATCCGAGACCTTTATAAGACGCATCACTGTAAATTACGAACCCCTCTTCCCCTAAAGGAATCATCAACATAAACGTAGTGGTGAGTCGCTGCTTCAATTCCTGGAAGCTCTTTTCACATTCATCAGACCACTCAAATTTCACTCCCTTCTTGGTTAACCTGGTCAATGGGCCTTATAGTCTAGAGAAACCCTTAACAAACCTGTGGTAGTACCTAGCCAATCCCAGGAAACTCCTGATCTCGTGCACATTTTTTGGTCGTACCAATTCTACTACCGCCTCAATCTTACTCGGATCAATAGAAATACCACCCCTGGATATAACATGTCCAAGGAAGGTAACCTATTCCAACCAAAACTCACACTTTTTGAGCTTCGCGTAAAAATTCTTTTCTCTCAGCACTTGAACCACTATCCTCAGATGTTCCTCATGCTCCTCTGGGCTCTTCGAATATACCAGTATATCAACAATAAATACTTCCACAAACTGGTCCAAATAGTGGTGAAAGACCCTATTCATCAAATCCATAAACACTGCAGGAGCATTCGTTAAACCAAATGGCATAACTAGAAATTCATAGTGACCATACCATGTTCCAAATGCTGTCTTCGAAACATCTTCCGCCTTGACTTTTACTTGATGGTTCCTAGAGCGTAAGTCTATCTTCGAAAAGATCTACGTTCCTTGTAACTGATTAAAAAAATCATCAATACGCGGGAGCGGGTATTTATTCTTGATAGTCACTTTATTTATTTCCCGGTAGTCGATGCACAACCTCATCAACCGCTCCCTAGAGCGACACACTGGGTCGAATAAACCCCTTATCTAACAGTTCCTACAACTGTTCTTTCAATTCTTTTAGCTCCGCCGATGCCATTCTATACGACGCCTTCGAAATTGGCGCTGTCCTTGGAATCGGATCAATAACAAACTCTACCTCACAATCAGGAGGTAGTCCTGACAAATCCTCAAGGAATACATCAGGAAAATCCCTCACCACTGGGATATCCTCGACCCTTAGCTCCCCTTCTGATACTGCCTTCACAGAGGCTAAATATCCCTGACAGCCTTTTGATAGCAATCTACGTGCCTAAATAGCAGATAGTAACTGAGGTCGGGTGCGCACACGCGATCCCACAAATCTGTACTCCTATCCCTCTAGAGGTCTGAATACTACCTCTCACTGATGGCAATCAATACTGGCATAGTGGGCAGCTAGCCAGCTTATTCCCAATATTATCTCAAACCCATGCATGTCTAAAAACACCAGATTAGCCGACAAAAACCTCCCCTAAATACCCACTAGACAGTCTCTAAGTACCTTTATGCATATCCCTACAGCTCCAGTCGGTGTAGCAAGAGACAAACTAATATCTAACTATTGAGGTTCAAACCCACACAACTTCACATATTCTCGGGCAATAAAAGAATGAGTCACCCAAGAATCAAACAAGACAGTAGCTTTAAATGACAGTATTGAAACAGTATCTGTCACCACATCTTCTGCAGCCTCAGCATCTCCTGGCGTCAGTGCATAAACTCGCGCCGGAGCAGTATTCCTCTTCTGTCCACCTTGAGGTGTATGATAACCTCCTCTATATGGTCGAGGAGTAGCCGCTACTGCTAGAGGTGCCTGACAGTTTCTCGTGATATGCCCAGGCTGGTGGCACTGATCGTAGACAACCTTCCTTTGCTCGGCACTCTCCTGGGTGCCTCCTCAAACATCTGGGAAAAGGAGGGGGCATCTTTTTGCCCTATACTGCTTGATCTCCTCCTCCCTATCGTCATTCCCCTCTGCTATCATATCTTCTCCACGACCTTCGACTGGACCCTACCTAAAAATCAGAAGGCGTAGGCCTTTTCCTCTAACTCTATGCTGCTGCACCTCTCTGTAGGCCGCTCTTAATCACTACAACCCTATCCATTATCTTTGAGAAGGTATGAGCTTGGAAACCTACAACCTGCTCATACAGGTTCTGCCTCAGGCCCTCCTCAAACTTCCTTGCCTTCCTTTCCTCATCTGGCACCAGATATGGGGTAAACCGGGACAGCTAAATAAAATTTGCTGCATACTACTGCACCATTAATGACCCGTGTCAGATATAGAAGCTCTGATGCCTTTGCACTCCTGACTGTAGCGGAAAAGTACCACTCAAAGAAAATATTCCTAAAGCGACTCCACGACATCGCTATAGGGTCAAGCCTTTGCTCCTCCACTAACTTCCACCAGCGCTTTGCTTCCTCGGTCAATTTAAATGTGGCGAATAACACCCTCTACTCGTCTGTACATAATAGAACTGCCAGTATGTCCTCTATGTCCTGAACCCAGTTCTTTGCTACTAGTGGGTTCACTCTTCTAAAAAAAGACGGGGGTCGCATACCAGTAAATTGTTCGATCGTGTAGCTCCGCTCCCCCGAGCTCTTGGCCATCTCAGCCATCACCTGCTGAGTGACGCTATGCACCACTGTGTCAGGCTCTTCACCACCCATAATAGAAGGTCCTACTCCATCACCTTCCGCATTCGTGTTACTGTTCCTCGGATCCATCCTGTAAAGGGAACAACTAATCTCAGCATACAATTACTATCACACAACCAATACACCGCTATAATTCATGAATTACTCTTCTACAACCATTTATCTCCACATCCTTAATCCCCATTTAAGATTCAGTCCTACCACTCTGAAACAAGACCCAGTGATAGTATCCATAGTTTTCCTAAAATCGTCACCCCAGGAAAAACACAGAAACAACCTTGGTACTCCTGTCTTTAGGCTACAAGATAGAACCCTAAATTATCACCTCATCCTCTAACAATCACTAACTCACATTTTAATCTACCCATCTCCTATTTTCCTCGAATCCACTCCTATACTCTGGTATTGCATTCCACTGTCTACTAAAGTCTGCAGAACCTAGCAACTTAGGCTCTAATACCAAACTGTGATGCCTCGATTTTTGTACAAATTTTTTTAACAATAATAAATAAATATTCACTTGTCATCCATAACATTCACAAATCGGTCACGTCAACAACCCCACTACCATTCATACGACCCGACCCATATTGGTTACTGGGTAAAAAGTCATTTTATTTATATAACCTAATAGCAGAAGATAGTATATATTCAACAACCATAATACAATACCCAAAGTATCAACATACATATATATACATACCCATCACATACCCAAAATTAACTCAACTCTAGGGGAATTACACCTCCGTAGTCCAAAACTCACCCTGTGTGTCAGGGTCTCAGTTCCTTATGGTCTTGAAGCTCTATCACCTGGCTTATCCCTTTTACCTAAAAAATTTAGATAATTTGGGTGAGACACATATCAGTAAGAAAGAATAAATTATTTACAGTGTGTGGTCATATGAGTTCAGTTATAACACACTTTAGCTTTCAAATCAACATTTCATCTAAGAAAATACACTGATAAACATATTCTCATAATCATATAGATATACAACACAAGCTTTTGTAAGCTTTTAAAAATCATTCCTCAAATTCAATCATTTCTAATACATATTGACCCACGAAGTTCCTGAGAATAGGGAAGATTACCCACCTATACAGGTAGCTTCCCTTTGCCTTAACAAGTTATGCAGTCAGGTATGGCTACATCTGATACCTATCAAGGCACTCACCTTACTCAATAAGCCCTTAGGCGAAGAGTTTCACTTCGCCTCAATTATTTATATTATTAACTCACACGGTTCCATTTCTCAATTTTATCATTCTCTATTACTCAATTTCCATTATTTCTTTCATTTCTCATTTTAGCCAATTTTATTATTATTTCACTTTCCATTTCCATTTCACTATCCAGCTCATGAGTATCCTTGGTACCTAGTACCAACATCGCGTCAGTAACTCATGGTTGCCTTAAGGATCTTTCTTTCCATGCCATGCTTCCCCCCATGGTCAAGGTTGTGTTTCCCGAATGCTAGATCTAACCGCGGTTGGCCGACTCGATTAGATCAAAATATCATATCACATATCGTGTTTGTAGTACGACTGGCTGGCCTATAGCCCTGATTCGGACTCAGAGGGTGCAACAACTCTACAAAATAGCATAGTCGACTGTCACGCCACACGCTCCAAGAGTCCGTGTGGTTGCACTACACCACTATCAACGATACCATGCTTAATATCATAACCCATCATTAGGGTTTCCATAACCATCCATTAGGGTTCACTACCACATACCTGCAATCATTATGCGGAATTGGCATTTCATCTATCATATTTCAATTCCATATTGCAGTATTCATATTTCCCATTTTCACATTTCAGTATTTTCATATCAATATACATCATTATTCTCATATCATTATATCTCAATTCATCTCAATATAAATGTTCTCATCGTTTTCTGTGCACATTTCATCATCTCATAATAGTATATATTGCGTTTCACGTATTTCAACATTTCTCAAAATACCCATTTCAGTAATTCGCAAAATCTCATTTTTCATGCAAATCATTTTTACTCACATATAAACACCATATTTCATTATTTTCCACTAATCACAACAATAATTCTCATTTCAATATTTTCTTAGAAATTACTCATCGTTATATTTCACATTTTTCAATACAAGTCATATGCCACACAATTCTTATATAATATTCATAACATATTAATTTCACACACCAAAATATCACAATTTAATATTACTCAAATGCCACACAATTTATCTGATATTTACATCATAATAATTTCCTGACAAAATACCATATGCTCATTTTCACATATTAATTCAAATAGTAGTTCTAAAAATATTGTTATAATTTAATCCCTTTACTTGGCTTACTGAGAGTCTCGTTAGAGCTCTAAATCCTACGCCTTTGGCACCTGAAACTCAAATCTTGCAATTTGCATTTTTCCTCGATTAATTAATTTATTTCCCCAAAATAATACCCATCTAACCTTTCCTAGACTCCATATACCTTAAATTAACATTTAGACTAATATTTAACACACCCACTTAATTTTCTAAACTATGCCTGCGAGTCCCGAAATTACACCCGTGGCGCTCATCCGGGCCCTAAATTTCAAAAATCCTACTTCAACCCCAGATGCTCAATATTCTAGCATTTCTAAATCAACACCAATTAAATAATAATAAGCCCCTTATCCCAAATTTGGGGTTATTCCTATGACAACCCCACGAGAATTCCACTCCGCTAGACTTGTAGAGAATTATCCCTAGATTCTCGTGGTAGTGTCCGATCATCGATTGAGCTTATAATTTGTAAGAAATTGAGAAAAAAGGAAAAATTAGCTTGCCTCAGGAGATACACCTATGCCGCTCCTACAACCAATCCGCTCAGGTAGAAATGACGGCAACGGAAAATATAGTCCAGCGGTATTCCCTGATTTCCAATCGGGAGAGTATCTGTCATGGAATTGAGAAGAGAGTGAGAGAGAATGAGAAGAATTGCAGAGAGAGACTAGGGGGGGCTGGTTCTGCGCAGGCATTTAGAATGAATCAACAAGCTTCAGGAATGGCTGTTTATAATAATAATAATAATAATAATAATAATAATAATAATAATAATAATAATAATAATAATAATAATAATAATAATAATAATAATTAATATTAATAATAATATATTTTATTTATAAAAATAAAAATAAATTTTAGATATTTTTTTAAATAAATTTAATTATTATTATTATTATTATTATTATTATTATTATTATTATTACTATTATTATTATTATTATTATTATTATTATTATTATTATTTTGGGAATCACCCCACTAATCTTGTATAATCATTTTTTGGTTTATTACATTAATGATAATTTAATTGTTAAGAGTGTTTATTCTTCTTTGCTTCATAAGCTCTCAAACATTAAAACAAATCTTAAAGCTTTATATCCTTCGTGATGAGCTGAATGGCTAAGTTGGTTGCAATAGGTCTCAATCTAGATGAGTGCATAAAATTCAAGTAGGCCTATGCACATGCATTTCAAATCGAAAGCCATTCCATCCTGTGCCTCTAACACGTATTGAGATTCATAAGAGAAGGCATTATAGGCTCATATCATTTGAAGAAATCTTCGTTGTGAATTTTTGGTCCTCTAAGCCTAATCATGTAAAGTTGAGTCTGAATCACTGAAAATCGTAAAACACTTGGCTAAAGAGTTTGAAAAATAGAAAAGGCATGATTTGGTTGTGTGCATAACTCAGGGGGACCATTTATCTTTCATGACTATTAAAATTAAAATGCTCTCATGATCATACTTCATATGCCTTAATGAATAACTATACTGCACTGAATGCAAACCTATCCATTGCTCCTTACTTTTTATATTATTTGATGGATATTTTTTTATTAATAATTACTACAAGATTGCATGCTTATATTGAAAGCCTCCTGCATGGCGGATGCAGTGATGTGTATTGCATGCTAGTAGTGGATATAGGTTCTCATGTGCATTGAACTGAATTATAAATTACTTATTTGAACCCATTAGTACAAGTTTTATGAGAAAATGTCCAATTTACAGATGGCATGCTGCCGATTTTTCGTTCGAATTTTCCCAAGTAAAACCTTGTCCAAAGATGATTATAATAAAATGAAAGTTAAAATATTTTTGAAAGGATGAGTGAAAATCAATTGAATAATTAAATTTCATCCTAACATAATCATCAGATATTTAGAGGAACTCAGTTCCATCCCTAGAGAAAGAGCATAAAGAACTCATATGCATCATGCTTTGATTTTTTGAATATTGAGGTTCTTCTAAGAACACTGAACATCATATCCAACTCTTAAAGCTATATATTTAGATATGAATTGTTCTCGGTTGTGAACACAAAATCATGCCTTAATATATCTTTTTTGATGCATGTGTAATCCATAGGGATAGCTATACTGGTTGCATAAAAGAGTAAATTAATCTTTACCAATATATTTATTTTAAGAGATTTAAAATGAAGGCTGATACTACTTAGCATAATGGAATTAGTATTTAACTGGTACAAGCTGTTTATTTCATCTAAGCTATAATTCAAATTGAAAGGGGGAGTATCTAAACATAAATTCCTATTTTGTTTTGCTCATAAATATTTTTGGCTTAGATTTATTATGAATTCATAGTGGCTTGTGCTTAAATACAATGATTATATTGAAAATCTTAAGGTGAAATATGTAGTTTTGCCACAGTCATCCGTTTTTGCCATATGATCTTATTTTTATCTCAATATAGCTTTAAGTTTCATATGGTTGTATTTTTTTGGTCATGCGATGTTTTATGCTTAAATGATAAACCTGAATATTGTTGCTTGCTTGTTTCAAATTAAAGTTTCTTTTTCAGCATGCACCCCCAGTACTTTTTGCAAATATCAAAGGGGAATATTTTTTTTTTTTGTTTTATGGCAAGAACTATTTTCAAAACTAAACTCTTCATATCTTGCCTTATTATTACATACATACATACATACATACATACATACATATATATATATATATATATATATTAAATTGCATAATTGGTTCGATAACTACACAAGAAAATGCATACGAACTAGTTAAACTATTTTATGTTCGAACGTTTTACTTGTTATTATATGCCGTATGTTTCAAAATCAAATCTTTTACAGGTCTTATGATATGACTTAAATTGCTATGATTTTTAGATAGTTCTGGTCTAATCATGTTTGTTATGTCATTTTAAATTTGAATGACTAGTTATACTATTTGTGTGCTCAATTGCCATTTTTTTTAAAAACCAGTTATATTTTATATACTCTTTTTGCTGTTGCCAAAAGGGGGAGAAGGTTAAAAATTGGGTACTTGGGATAAATGTTTTGAACTTGAACTTTTAAATCTTTACATTTCCCTTATGCATAGTTTTAGGGGGAGCCTTTTTTGGTTGTACCCACTTTTGCATAAGGTATTTGTCATCATAAAAAAGGGGAGATTGTTGATCTTATAGATCATACCCTTTTTTGATTATGAAAAATACTCTTGTATTTAATATCTATCAAGTTTGCATGTTGGTTTATATTAGCAAGATCGTATGATGACACATGATGACTCAAAGGCAAAAGAAGACCTAGAAGATTCACTTGTAATGGAATATTAAGCTTAATTCGAGTCTGTAATAGTAATATAGGAAAGGTGTAATTACCTGCTTAATTTACTACATAATAAATCACATTAAATACCCTAATACCATTAACTAATGATATAGCGCAGTCGACCCGAACCCGTGGGAGCGGGAACACACCTGTCATACACAGCAGACACCTAATCAGCGGTAAAAATAAAATTCATCCATAATAATAGTACCAGAGCTATTCAGAATCCACAATATTTCTGTAAAAACATATATACAATCCTTAAAAACACTAAAAGATAAAAACTAGGATCATACATCAAAAATCAACTAACCTTAGTTCAAAACTCACCCTCCTAATAGGGTAGTATAAACTGCCCCTAACGGCGTGGAGCTCGATCCGCCTGTTTGTCCAGGTTTCCTGAAATATTTTTAAGCTTGGGTGAGACACCTCTCAGTAAGGGAAATAAACTAAATACAGTTGTGTGGCAATATGAATATTTTTGTATTATAAATAAATAAACAATATGTGATATATGCCTGGAAAAAATTGGTAATATAATAATTAAGTAATAGATATATGATCATAAGCATATTAAATCATACTGATTTTTTGTTATTATAAAATCATCTGCTATAATTGATAGTACTGAAATATACTCAGGATGGATAGCTAGCTAATGTTATATATTACCTCCCATGACGGGTTGTGCAGCTCGAAGGCGGGACCTGACAATGGCTGGCCAACCACTGCCAAGTCAAATGTGTCTCTAAGTACGATGGGCCCGCCCCACCCTGATCTGGACTGCCAGGGGGACGTCTACAACACTACACTGAAACTACATCGACTATCCATCTCCCACCCCCTTTACTGGCTGGGGTGGTAGCACAAGTCTGAACTGAACTGAACTGAATAGCTATGGCATTGAGCCCTGAATACTGAACTAAACAACCATTCGGGTTCTGATAATATATAGTATGTATACATATACTGGTTTAACATGAAACTAGATTGATAGCATTTCTCTAACTTCTGACATATCATAATAATCATGGCCTTGCACTGGATAACATGCACAAATACGACCTTGCGCCGGCTATCAATCACGGCCTTGCGTCGAACATTACATACATACCAAACTAAATATATGTACTGTTTGTCATGAGTGTTGAAACCATAATTTCCGGTAATAGTTACGATTTTTCTGAAAATAACCGAGTCATGCCTTTACTGAAAATTTGACTTAATATAATACAATTTACGTGAACTAATATTCATGCCACACAAACCAAATAAAATCATGAAATATGTTCGAAAATTACATTTTATGACATCATACATTAAAAACATGTTCCTATTCAATAGCAGTATTTTTTTTCCCAAATATACTCATACATAGCACATGCTTTTGAAAGTTAATCTACTATTAAATAATAATAATTTTCATGGAAAGTTATTGCTTTAGTTTATTCCCTTACTTGACCACTGAAAATCCCCAAAAATAACTAGCCCTGCACCCCAGGGTTCTCAGCTCAACACCCTAAAAAAACATTTTCCTTAACAGAACTTCAGTATTTCTCCAAATACTACTTTTCTACAACTCCAGAAATACCAAATATTCATTATAAATCCTAAGATAACCAACTTACCCTGAATCTAGGATGGTGTCCAAGTTGGCCCTACCAATGATCTATTCTAGCAAAAATGAAGAGAAACTTCCCAGGAGTAGCATGGCAGCTTCGGATCGTTGAACCGGAGAAGAATCGACCCGAATTTCTAGAGAGAATGGGAGGGGAGCCGTACAGGAGAGAGAGAATTGAGAGAAGAAATGTCTCTCGCAGAAAGAATCATTTTGGCTTTATATAGAATGCTTAGCCACGTGTCTTTGTCAAAAAGACACGTCACTTCGTCGATGAGGCCATGAAGGAATTTCGTTGACGAACACTTACTCTTCGTCGATGAATTTCAGGTCCGAAAATAGCCTTCTCGGTATCTTCTCGTTGACGAGACACGTGTCCCTGTCGATGAGCCCAAGAAGCCTGTTCGTTGATGAGACCTTGCTGAATTTCCTATTTCAATTTCTTTTTCTCTCCTCCTCCTATTATTTAATTAGTATAATTCCCCAAGTCTCTACATTCTTCTTTTCTTATAAAATTTCGTTCTCAAAATTTATTATCTGTACAATTCACCATCTTTTAAAGAAAAGTGGGCTACTTATTTTATTACGTACCCTCACTTATGGCGGAGGAATACCGTGGTTTCATCTAAAGTTCTGGGAGATTACATATACATAAAAATAAGATTCTCCCACAACCAAAACATTACCTACTAACAAACTACTACATGTACTAGCTAAGCTACAAAAGAAACATTACATAACCACTTACACTTTTCTTGATTATAACTGAATCCCACTGAAAAAATGCAGGTATTTCTGCCTTATTTGTTCCTCGAGCTCCCAAGAAGCTTCTTCTACTACGTGATTTCTCCACAGGACTTTTACTAAAGGAATCTTCTTATTGCGCAAATCCTATTCTTTCCCTGTCCAGAATCTAAACTAGTACCTTCTCATAGGCTAGTGAATTTATGAACTCTAATTCACTATAACTGATTATGTGGGAGGGGTTTGGGATGTATTTCATTAACATGGAGACATGGAATACGTCATGTATCCTGGACAAAACAGGTGGTAAAGCTAGTTTGTAGGCAACTGGCCCTAATTTTTTAAGAATCTCAAACGGACTAATAAACCTAGGGCTAGGTTTACCCTTCCTTCCAAATCTCATAACTCCCTTTAATGGAGCTATCTTTAAAAACACATAGTCTCCAATATCAAACTCCAGTTTCTTGCGGCGAGTGTCAGGGTAACTCTTTTGCCGACTTTGATATGCACTGATCCTATCTTAGATGAGCCGAACCTTATCATACGCCTGCTGCACCAACTTTGGCCCCACAACTTGTCGCTCACCTATCTCATCCCAGTATAATGGAGAACAACATCTTCTCCCATAGAGCGCCTTAAATGGTGCCATGCCAATACTGGTATGAAAACTATTGTTATACACAAATTCCACCAATGGCATAAACTGAGTCCAACTACCCCCAAAATCTAGCACACACGCTCGAAGCATATCTTATAATATCTGGATTGTCCTCTCAGTCTATCCATCTGTCTGAGGATGGAATGCCATGCTAAAAGATAACTGAGACCCCAGACCTTCCTGTAAGCTCCTCCAAAACCGTGACATAAAACGTGAATCTCGGACTAACACTATAGACACTGGCACACCATGAAAATGGACTATCTCCAGAATATAAATCTCTACCAATCTATCCATGGAGTAGTCAATCTTGATGGGAAGGAAATGGGCAGTCTCCTTCAAATGATCCACGATCACCCAGTTTGCATTCTGACCATGTAATGCTGATGGCAAACCCGAAAACTTTGGGATGAAAAGTGGCTGCAATGGTCCTGCTGGCCTCTGGTGCTCAGCCTTAACCTACTAGCACGTCAAACACTGAGCTACATATTCGGCAATCCCACTCCACTAGTAAGACTCTCACAAATCTCTATACATTTTTGTGCTACCGGGATGAACTATGTATAAAGATCTGTGAGCCTCCTCTAAGATGGTCCTCCTAATATCAGCATTTGCAGGAACGCATAATCTAGAATAGAACTATAAATTTTCATCATCGGAAATACTAAACTCCTCTCCTTGACCATCCCGTACTCTGGCTATTACTTCTACTAATTCTAGGTCCTCTTCCTGAACAACTTTTATCCTTTCTTGTAATGTAGGCTGCACCACTAGGTTGACAATAAATGCCTAAGGATCACTCTCTATCAACTCTATACCAAGCCTCTCCAGATCCATTAGTATCGGGTGCTAAACCTCCATAACTGCCAGTGCTGGTACCATAGATTTCCTGCTCAGTGCGTCCGCTACCACGTTTGCTTTCCTTAGGTGGTAACTTGAAGTACAATCAAAATCCTTAATAAGTTTCAACCACCTTCTCTGCCTCATATTCAGTTCCTTCTGAGTGAAAAAGTACTTTAAAATTTTGTGGTCGGAGAATATCTCGCATCGCTCACCATACAAGTAATGCCTCCAAATCTTTAACGTGTGTACTACTGCAGTCAATTCTAGATCGTGAGTAGGGTAGTTCTTTTCATATTCTTTTAATTTCCTGGAAGCATAAGCTACAACCCTACCATGCTGCATCAATACACAACCGAGCCCTCTCAATGATGCATCATTGTAGACAACATAATCCCTACCCTCTGATAGGATTATCAACACCGGTGTCATGACAAGCCTTTGCTTTATTTCCTGGAAGCTCTGCTCATAACTGTTGTCCCATTCAAACCTGACATTCTTCCTAGTTAGCCGTGTCAGAGGCCCTGATAACGCTGAGAATCCCTCAACCAAACGACGGTTATAACCAGCCAGCCCCAAGAAACTCCTGATTTCCCGAATGTTCCTCGGTTTAACCCAATTCATCACTGCATCAATCTTGTTGGGGTCCACAGAACTTCCATCCCCTGAGATAACGTGCCCTAAAAACACATCCTTCTTGAATCAGAATTCACATTTGCTAAACTTAGTGTACAACTTCTTCTCCCTGAGCGTCTGAAGTACCTGTCTCAAGTGTGCCTTATGCTCCTTATAACTCCTCGAATAAACCAGTATAACATCAATGAAAATCACAAAAAACTGGTCTACATATTGGTGGAAGATTCTATTAATCAAATCCATGAATATTGCAGGAGCATTCATCAGACCAAAAGGCATAACAAGAAGCTTATAATGCCCATACCTAGTCTGAAAGGCTGTTTTCGAGACGTCTTTTGCCCTTACCTATACTTGATGATAAACTGATCTGAGATCAATCTTGGAGTAAATCCGTGTACTCTGGAGTTGGTCAAATAAATCATTTATATGGGGTAGAGGATACTTGTTCTTGATTGTTACCTTATTAATTTTCCCGTAATCTATACACATCCTCATAGTCCCGTCTTTCTTCTTTACAAATAATACTGAAGCTCCCCATGGAGATACATTAGGTTGTATAAATCCCTTATCCAGCAAATCTTGCAACTAATCTTTAAGCTCTCCCAATTCTGCTGGTGCCATTCTATAAGGAGCTTTAGAGATCGGCGCTGTCCCTGGAAGTAGATCGATAGGGAAATCCACCTCACGATCAGGAGGTAAACTGGGTAGCTCATCTGGAAAGACATCTAAAAACTCCTTCACTACTGGGGTATTAGAAAGCTTCAATTCATTCCCTGAAATTTCCTTAATAAAGGCCACAAATCCCTAACAACCCCTCAAAAGCAGTCTCATCGCCTGGATGGCTGATACTAACTGAGGACGGGATTGCACTCGTGACCCTATGAACCTGAATTCTAATCTTCCCAGAGGTCTGAAAATCACTTCTTTCAACTAGTAATCTATACTGGCAAAGTTAGTTGCCAGCCAATCCATGTTGAATATTACATCAAACCTGTGCATGTCCAGGACTATCAAATCAGTAGACAAAAATTTCCCCTAGATGTCAACTAGACAGCCTCGGAGCACCCTACTACACCTCACTACTGATCCAGTTAGTGTAATTACTAACAGTTCAGTGTCTAATAACTGTGTTTTTGCCTCACATAATTTAATACACTCCACAGACACGAACGAGTGTGTGAGCTCTGAATCAAACAATACAATAACTTTAAATGAAAGCATGCTAACCATACCTGTCACCACGGTTCCGGCTGTCTCAGCATCACCCTGTGTCAAGGCGTAAATTCTTGTTGGAGCCATACTCCTTTGTTAACCTCCACGAGGCGCTTGATAACCTTCCCGAGTAGGTCTGGGAGTAGGAGCAGCTCCAATCCAAGCCTGACAATCTCTCATCATGTGCCCTGGCTCCCCATATCGGTAGCAGATACCTCGCCCAACACGACACTCCCCTGGGTGCCTCTTCCCACAAGTTTGACAAGCTGGGAATGACTGCATACCATGAAACGCATAACTCCCTAACTCTTGCCTTCGATCCCTATAATCACCACACCTCTTCCACGAACCCTGGCTGGACCCCTGCTGGGAACTAGAAGGTGTGAATCTCTTTTTATGTTTCTGCTCTTCAGCTACCCACCGCTCTCCGGCTTCTACCATAGCTGCTCTGTCTACCAACTCAGAAAAATCTTGCAATTTCAATATTAATACCTGTGTCGCGACGTCCCAGGCGCGCGTGTGCCCCGGGCGACGAAATAAAAAATCAATTTTAATTTTCAGGGAAAAATATTGGAATGTCGGAGTCGCCACTAACCTTTAATGCGGTTAGAACACATGATTACTATCCCGTTAGGGGTAGAATCGGTCTACATTACCAGAGTTGGGGTCGGGAGTTCGGTTACGCGAGGGGAAGGTACAAGCACCCCCTACGCGCCCGTTCTTACGAATGGTACCTAATTAATTTAGAATTATCCCTAATTTAATCTAATAAGTCTTTAAATTACTCCTTTTTATGAGTTTATAAATACATAGGGAAAATAAATAAATAAATATATACATATATTCCCTAAGGTACGTGAAGTCCGAAGGCTCATACCCCCCGCATTAAAATCATAGGGATTAAAAATCAATAAAATATCTAAGAAAATACGCTCCCAAATTTTGAAATTGTATATAAAATTTTTATAGGAAAATACTAGTATGGGAGGTTTTACTATACATTGATAAGATAATAAGTTAAAATATTAAATTATCACAATGCATATAAATATAGTAATGATAATAAGCATATTTGTTAAAATATTACAACATTCAAAATAGGCAATAAAATATCATATGTATATATATATTAAAACACTCAAGATACTATACAAGGTAATACCATCTATAAAAAAAAAATGCCTTAATAAGTGAAGCTAAATAATATATATACCATAATATTATATACAATATCATACTAAATATAATAGCAAAATATATACCAAAACACTGAACTTACCATAATGATTGATACCTTTATATGTAAACATGATAAAATATTAGAATACGAATATTAAATATCAGAAAATATTAATTTGAGTATAGATAACACATACAATAAAGAAAACCCTAAGTAATTAAAATTGAACATACATCAACGATGAAAACCCTAAATAGCCCTAAACATATGGATTAAGTAAATAATTACAATAACTATTCTAGCTACGTATTAAACATGCAACAATAATATTAACAATCCAACGAATAAAATGAAATTAAACTTTAAATATCTAGACAAATTCCAACTATAAAAATTCCGCACTCAAGAAAATTAACTTATATGAATAATACAATCAAAACTTACCCTGAGTACCAAAAATTAAAATGACTATAAAAATCATAAAAACCTATATACCTGCATACGCAAAAAGAAAACAAACAAAAATCAAGACATTAGATATTAGGACAAACCGAAACTAGCAAAAATAATAATAATAATAATAATATTAACTAAATACTGCAACAAATATTATACCAACATACACCTTATAACATGAACATTAATATTTTAACGAATACAACCACAACCCTAATATTAGGTATGTAACTTGAATATTATGTACTTAAATACACACAATAAATATTACCACATTTAGATACAAGGTAATAGAATATTTACCATTGCAAAGAAACCCTTCAATAATGGAAACAAATCAATTAATATTTACAATAAAAAAAAATGACACAAGGTGATAATAATAATATAAAACTAAATAAATAAATGAGTAAATAAACAAAAAAAGGACATCTTTACATATATGTGCTGGTGTGTGTTTCGGTGTGTGTGTGTGTGAGTGTAAGTGTGTGCATGTGGCCGGCATGTAGAGAAGCTCATCGGAGGGGCGGGAGACTTACAGAGATGGGAGTACCACCGGAGTTGGGTGCCGGTGTAGCGGTGACAGCGAGCACAGCCGGCCGGAGCAAAGAGTTCAGCAGGGACTAGTCTTCTCGGCTGTTCTTTTTGGATGGAAGCAGGTTGGCAGTTGGAGGTTGGCAGCAACGGTTGGAGGATGGTTTGCCGATGAGATGGAGATGAGAGGAGGGGGTCGTGCTCTGCTTCACAGCAGTGCTGGTGTGGCTGGAGGGGGCTCGGTTTAGCTGCTGGTACTCGGGCTGGCTGGTGGTCCTCGGGTCTGGTTGCAGCGTAGAGGAGTACTTGAGCTGTTGGGCTTTGGTGGAGTTGCAGAGGGCTGCTCAGCTCTGCTAGAGTGGCCGGAGGTCTTGACTTGAGGAGCTGCAGAGGATGGAGGCCGGGGCTATGCAGATTTCTGCTGAACAGGGGGTTGGCTGGAATTATAAAAAACAGAGATGGGAAGCAGGGTAAGGGAAGATCGGGGGGAAGCTGTAGCAAGATGGGTAGAGCCGGAGCTGTGCTCGGGAAGAAGAAGAAGAAGAAGAAGAAGAAGAAGAAGAAATTTTTTTTTTTTAATCTCCTTTGGCTGTGCGCTGCCCCCCTATGGCAGTGTGCCTCATTGCCCTTATATAAAAAAAATTGAAAACCCTAAAACCAAACTTCCCTTTTTGAATTTTTTTTTTTTATGTTTTTATTCTTATAGTAATAATGAAAAAGGAAATAATAATAATAACAATTATCATAATAATATAAGTATCCATAAGATAATAATAATAATAATACTACTATTAATAGTAAATAATAATAAATAATTATGGTAAAAATAAAAATAATAAAGATATTATCAGTAAAATAATAATAATAATAATAATAATAATAATAATAATAATAATAATAATACTAATAAAAATAGAGTAATAATAATAATAATAATAATAATAATAATAATACTAATAATATATCAAAAATAATAACAATAAAATAAATGGAAAACAAAAATAATTATAGTAAAGTAAAAATAAAATAAAGATAATAAAAGTACTAGTAATAATAATAAAAATGAAAAATAATAATAATAATGATAAAAATACTAGCAAAATAATAGTAAAGTATTAATAATATAGGAAAATAATAATAATAATAATAATGATAATAATAATAATAATAATAATAATAATAATAATAATAATAATAAATAAATAAATAAAATTAAAAAATATACCCAAAATAATAGTAAGGTAACACTAATTATAATACTAGTAATGAACAATAATAAATAATACAAATAATTATAAGAAAATAATAATAAAAAAAATAAGGTAATAATAATAATAATATAATGAGAAGGGACTCCTTTGTTCTATTTGGCTAGGGCAAAAATAGGGTGTCTACAACTTGCTTATGTAATTCTCGCCTCAGGAATTTTCAAACTATCTTACTTTCTTCGTTTCGTCCAGAATAATGTACGAGGTGAAGTGAGATAATTCAATAAACCTCGCTGCGTACTACTACACTATCTGCTGTCCCTGCTTCAAGTTCAGAAACTCCTTTATTTTAGCTTCTTTGAATGAGGTTGGAAAGTTTTTGTCGAAAAATACTTCCTTAAACTGATCCCATGTCATCTCTATAGGCACTATCCTCTGCTGCTCTAGGAGTTTCACTATCTTCCACCATCTTTCGACCTCTCCTATCAGTTTATACGTAGCAAATAGCACCCTCTGCTCCTATGTACACTAGAGCACTGCTAGCACCTTTTCAATTTCCTACACCCAGTTCTCGATGACCGCAGGATCAGTTCCTCCTAAAAAAGCCAGAGAATTTATCTTCATAAACTTCTCAATCGAACTATTGTGGCCTGCAGATGGACCTCCCTACTCCCTGGAGTTCCTAACAATTTCATCCATGACTTGTTGAGCCACGCAGCGTAGTATTGCATCTGAGTCGCCACCAGCTACATTTGAGGGCCCAGGACCCTCATTACCACTAGCATAGGTGCTACCACCTCCAGGGTCCATCCTGAAAAGACCATAAACTTAGCTTAGGACCCTATTACCACAACATACCCCAAAAAATCATCTAACTAGTATATCATATCCTTAACTGGTTTATCATACCTGATATAAATTCAAGGTTCAATCCTACAACCTAGATACCTAACCCAACAATAGTTTACTATGACTTTCCTGAAATCGCCACCCCAAGAAAGACACATAAACCATCACGGAAATCCTGCATCTAGACTACAAAACAAGACCTCAAATTCCTTTATCCTATATTCTGGTATTGTTTCTGCTGGATTCTAGAGTTTACATAATCTAGCAACATAGGCTCTGATACCAAACTGTAACGACCACATTAAATACCCTGATACCATTAACTAATGATATAGTGAAGTCGACCCGAACCCGTGGGTAGCGGGGACACACTTGTTACACACAACGGACACCTAAGCAGCGATAAAAATAAAATTCATCCATAATAACAGTACTAGAGCTATTCACAATCCACAATATTTCTATAAAAATATATATACAATCCTAAAAAACACTAAAAGATAAAAACTAGGATCATACATCAAAAACCAACTAACCCTAGTTCAAAACTCACCCTCTTAATAGGGTAGTATAAACTACCCCTAACAGCACGGAGCTCGATCCTCCTGTCTGTATGAGTTTCCTAAAATATTTTTAAGCTTGGGTGAGACACCTCTCAGTAAGGGAAATAAACTAAATACAGTTGTATAGCAATATGACTATTTTTATATTATAAATAAATAAACAGTATGTGATACATGCCTGGAAAAAATTGGTAATATAACAACTGAGTAATAAATATATGATCATAAGCATATTAAATCATACTGATTTTTTGTTATTATAAAATCATCTGCTATAACTGATAGTATTGAAATATACTCAGGATGGATAGCTAGCTAATGTCATGTATTACCCCCATAACAGGTTGTGCAACCCGAAGACGGGACCTGACAATGGCTAGCCAACCACTGCCAAGTCAAATGTGTCTGTAAGTACAATGTACCTGCACCACCCTGATATGGACTGCCAGGGGGACATCTACAACACTACACTGAAGCCACATTAACTATCCATCTCCCACCCCCTCTACTAGCAGGGGTGGAAACACAAGTCTGAACTAAACTGAATAGCTACGGTATCAAGCCCTGAATACTGAACTAAACTACCATCCGGGTTCTGATAACATATCGTATGTATACATAGACTGGTTTAACATGAAACTAGATTGATAGCATTTCTCTACGTTCCGACATATCAGAATATCACGGCCTTGCTTCGGATAACATGCAAAAATACGCCCTTGTGCCAGCTATCAATCACGGCCTTGTGCCGAGCATTACATACATACCAAACTGAATATATGTACTATTTATCATAAGTGCTGAAACCATAATTTCCTGTAATATTTAAGATTTTTCTGAAAATAACTGTAGTCATGCCTTTATTGAAAATTTGACTTAATATAATACAATTTACGTGAAATAATATTCATGCCACCCAAACTGAATAAAATCATGAAATCTATTCTAAAATTACTTTTTCTAACATCATACATTAAAAACATGTTCTTGTTCAATAACCGTATTTTTTTTCCCAAATATACTCATACATAGCACATGCTTCTGAAATTTAATCTGCTATTAAATAATAATAATTTTCATGAAAAGTTACTACTTTAGTTTATTCCCTAACCTGACCACTAGAAAGCCCCAAAATTAACTAGCCCTGTACCCGCAGGGTTTTCAGCTCAACACACTAAAAATAACATTTTCCTTAACAGAACTTCAGTATTTCCCCAAATACTACTTTTCTACAACTCCAGAAATATCAAATATTCATTAAAAAGCCCAAGATAACCAACTTACCCTGAATCTAGAATGGTGTCCAAGTTGGCCCTACCAACGATCTACTCCAGCAGAAATGAAGAGAAACTTCCCACGAGTAGCATAGCGGCTTTGGATCGTTGAATTGGCGAAGAACCGACCTAAATTTCTAGAGAGAAGGGGAGGGGAGCCGTATAGGAGAGAGAGAACTAAGTGAAGAAATGTCTCTCGCAGAAAGAGTCATTTTGGCTTTATATAGAATGCTTAGCCACATGTCTTTGTCGACGAGACACGTCATTTCATCGACGAGGCCATGAAGGAATTTCGTCAATGAACACTTACTCTTTGTCGACAAATTTCAGGTCCAAAAATAGCCTTCTCGATATATTCTCGTCGACGAGACACGTGTCCTCAACAAGCCCAAGAAGTCCGTTCATCGACGAGACCCTATTGAATTTCCTATTTCAATTTCTTTTTATCTCCTCCTCCTATTATTTAATTAGAATAATTCCCCGGGTCTCTACAAAAGGTCTGTAATAATTACTGTATATCATGCATGTAGAAGTAATAAGCTCAAAAGACCTTAGAAAGACCTTAGGTCCTTGCACTTACACATAAAATTGTCCCCAAGACCACATATAATAACAGGGGAATCAACTTAATTAAATTAGGACTTAAAGGACTAAATTACAAGGGTTTCAGCAATCGAACTAGGGACATTAAATTGCCTCAGGCAATCAAAGCTTTGAAAGGTCAAACAGTTGACCAGACTTTGGGCGACCGAACCAAAAAAGGGCACCACCATCCTCGGTCAAAAAAAATGTCCATTCTTACTTTTTCAACCAACTTAGCAGCCTGAACTCTCACGCTCAAAACTGTCTCGGGCTACCGAATGTTTAAGTTCGGTAAACCAAACTTGATACCGGGCGACCAAATCACAGTCTTTTGGAAAATTGCCTAGGTTTAGCAAACCGTCCTCTTTTACGGGCACTCGAACTTCAAAAACATACTTTTTCTGTTCAGTCTATTCGAGCGACCTAACCATGGGTCAGGCGCCCAAAACTCTCGAGTTGTTTTAATTTTTATCGTGGTTATGTTAAGTTAAACAGGGTTAATTTTCTTAAATGGTTTTAAAATAAATTTAATAATACCCTACATATCCCCAACAGTTATAATTTTAACCTTTTCTATATATAGGGCTTTATTTGCTTGGATTAATAAGTAATTAGCACATTGATTAAGTAAAAAATTCTCTGAAATTTCCTAAGCCTTATTTTCTTATACAATCCCTATACACTCATATACTACCATATCTTTGAAAAATCTAGCTTTGTGAGTGTGTTATTCATTGTGTGCTATTGTTAGAAACCCTCATTTGTTCAGTGCATTGTTGATTTTTGGATTGAGGGTTGAGCTTAGTTTTCCCTCCATATTTAATTTAATAAATCTTTTGAGTGGGAAAACTTAGAGCTTGTGGGTCTTTGCATTCATATTGCAAGACACCATAACTCATATTTTTGTGTGTGCAAAAATCATTTTACAAGCTTAAATTTGAATATTTCTTTGTGCTTTGATATTTAGAAAATATTTTGAGATATTCATATTACTTTTGGTACAAATCTTTGAAACCCTAAAACTGTGATTGAGATTTTTATCTAAACATAGTTTCAAAGATTAGCTTGTAGATACACTCTTGTGCTTAAATTTGAGATAATCTTTACTTTGAGTGTTGATTGCACATATACACCATTGAGCTTATTTTTCTTATATTTCTAGTGTGTTTTGATTATTACTGGTGCAAATTTTCTTGATTAAGAAGCATAATATTTGTACGCAAATTGTATTGTGATTCGGTTGTATTTTAGGCGTGGCTTGAGGGGGCAGTAATCTAGCCTGGAAGGATTGGTTGTAGAGGTTGAGGTTAGCCTTGTGCTAATTGACCTGGTTGTATTTAGGTGCTGCTCCACCAGTAAAGTGAGCCTTAGTAGAATCCTTGTGCTTGTGAGCCAAAGCGAGGACGTAGGCAGTATTGGCCGAACCTTGATAACATTTCTTGTACATACTTTTAATTTCACACTTTAAATTTCAGCACTTGAATGTTTGCATTTAATTGTTTAAATAGGGATTGCATAGAAAGACCCTAGGTTGTGAATTACTGCTAACATCGACTTTAACCTAGGAATAAGTTTTTAAATCTCCAATTCACCCCCCTCTTGGGATTGCACCAAAGTCAACAAACCCCATTTCACCTTATAAAATATTCACAGATTCATTTTTCAGTATTCACAATCATTTCTGATGCCACACATATTTTCAATAATATTTGACCATATAATATTTAACCAGTAAAACATTGGATATTTTGAAAACTACCATTTCATATAAATATATTTATATACATATACCTGATAAGTCAAAAATTCACATATAATATTTTCATATCATACTCAATTTAACCAGTTAATTTTCCCCTAAAGTCCTGACATAATTTATTCCCCTTAACTATTTCTTGAGGAAAAGCTCGCATGGATCCAAGATCAATGCCAGCGGCATTCGCACAAAACCCTGTATTCCATAAATCCTAATTTAGTCAGCTCAATCCTACCATGCATACAATCCTAGTATTCCTAAGTCTACACATATCAAATAACTAATAAAGCTTAAAATAACTCCCTTACCCTAATTTTGGAGTGGTGCCTGGGATCCTCAAAACACGAATCTGTCTCGGTTGACTTGACGAGGATCCCCTCTAGGCCTTAAAAACAGTGTCTGATCATCAATATAGGGCTTTTGAAGTGAGAAAATGAGGAGAGAGAGAGAGAGAGGGAGAGAGAGAGAGAGAGAGCTTTAAGTTTACAAAGAAAATTGACATGCAACCTCATATAGTTTTTTGTCCCTAAGCAAAATCGTCAATAAGTTTCTTAGGATTTTTGAAATCATTGATGATTTGGTCTTTAACCAAACCTAAATTTTAGCCGTTTTACCTTTACCCGGTTGCAGTAACATGAAACCATCAATGGTTTTCTGAGCTCCCATCAAACCATTGACGTTTTGGTCTACACCAAACCATTTTTCCTCTTTTCTTATTTATTTTTATTCTTATTATTTTTCGGGCCACTACAACACCCATCCTCATTGATAAATGTCGGAATCACATCCAGAGGGTGCATAAGGAACTAATGCAAATGATCAAGCACATGTTGGCATTCTCTCATACTTTCAAAAATAAAAAAGTGGAGATGCAACATGTTGACTTTTTGAGTCTGATCCCTGATTTTGATAATGACAAATCACAAGTTTCTTATGTGTATATCCAGTGTTTAGGTAGGCTTGATATGTTAGCGTACACATAAGAAGACTGAAAATGGAAACTAGAAGAAATTCGAAGGACATGTACATCAGCTGGTGTATTCCAAGGAAGTCACAAGAGCAAAGAAGATTGAAGACATTTAAATTTCACTTGTATTGCATTTAGTTTTTCTATTTGGTCTGTAATATTTGCATCTACATGTATGACATGAATAAAGCTCAACATGACCATAGACTAACCATATGAAGCCACAAGACCTTAGGGATCGGTCGATCGACGCCGAATTTTGTTGGTGTCCTTAGAAAGACCTAGACTGACCTTAGGTCCTCCATACAATGAATAACAGAGTGCACTATTAAAATTAAGTTGATCATCATATAATTAGGGACAACATTATAAAGAGAAAAGGACCGAAAATGCCCAAATTGGCATGTTCGGTTGACCGAACTTAGTTACATTGAGTTCCTCGGTGGACTGAATGTTGACTTTATAGGTCATATCCGGTTTTGATAATGACAAATACTAAGGTATTTGATGGCTTTCAAGTGTATGTGCAGGTTCATTTTAGCAGATCAAGTAATGACACATCAAAGCAAAGCATGAAGACACTGAAGATTAGTTTCATGTTGTAATTCATTTTATGCAATATGTGTCTGTAAGTAATTAGGATGTAAGGTCTATAATAATCTCTACATGTCATGCATGTAGGTAATTGTAAGATCAACAAGACCGTAGTTTGACCATAGGGTATCGAATGTCATTAGGGTATCTTTTGATCGACCTTCGGTTGACCGATGCTAGGTTTTTAGGCATACTTGAAAAGACCCTAGTATGACTCTAGGTCCCAACACTCATGCACATATATCATACAGAATTCAGGAGTGTTAAAAATGCATTAAATTGAATATTATTGGGGAGTTTGAGAGAGCTTGGGCGATCGAACCCCAGGAGTTCAAAACTCCTTGGGCGTCCGAACTGTTGAAAAGTCAACAATTGACCTAAACTCTTGGGCGACCAAATCATTTTATGCATACATTCCACAGGCACCTGAACCCTTTGAAAGGGACCCCTTACTAACTCGGGCTACCGAGGGATTAAGTTCAAAAATAGCCCAAGTGACCGAATATCAGAGTTCGGGCCACCGAACCAATGATCGGGCACCTGAAATTCCAAAGAAATGTTTCTGACTTTTGTTCAGGCCACCGAACTGGGACTCAGGTTGTCGAACTAATTTAAAGGGCTTTTATAATTGTGTCTGTTTGGGTGACCGAACCATGGTTCAGCCACCCAAACCTTGCCAGGTTAAAAATATTTTAACTGAGGTAAATACGGGTTAATATGGGTTAATTGTGTTTAAACATTTTGGAACTTTTCTAAGAATTCCTAACAAGTCTCAAATGGTTATAACCCTGCCTATAAATATAAGCTCATTTGTGAGGATTTGCAATTAATTAAAAAATTCATTAGCCAAGAATCCTCTCCTTTGAAAATACTCCTTTTGTCCAAATACTCTCAAATTTCCATTCCCTTGATACATTCTAAGATTGTGAGAGAGTATATAATGTGCTTGTAATTGCTAGATAGTGCTAAAACTCCCATTTGTTTGATTGATTTTTGATATTATTTTCAGAGAGATTGGCTAAGGTTTATCCCCCAGATTTCAATATTATAAATCTTGTGTTGGATAAACTAACAAGCTTAGGGATCTTTGCATTGTCATTGCAAGATTCCCTTAGCTTAGATTTTGTTGTGCAAAAACATTTTCTACAAGTTATATTATTCTTTCAAACAACTATTGAGCATATTACATTGAAGAAAATATTTTTGAGTTGATTTAAAGATTGTTGCAGCATCTTTGAAACTTTGATTCATTATTGAGATTTGATATGACTTGTTTCAAAGAAATAACCTGATTAGAACACTCTTGAGCATTTTTGCGATCATATCTTTTTTGAGTGTGGCTTGCACAAAAATACATATCACTGAGCTTACAATTACCTATATAGTTGATGTGCATTTGATTGATTTGTATTGGTACATATCTGCTTATCAGAGAAGCATTATATTGTACACAACTTGTATTTTGATTCAGTTGTATTCCAGGCGTGGCCTGAGGGGGCGGTAATCCAGCCTGTAAGGATTGTTAGGGTCTTCTCCGCCCCGCAAGGAGAATTTGTAAAGGTTGAGGTCAGCCTTGTGCTAATTGACCTTGTTGTATTTGGTGCTGCTCCACCAGTTAAGTGAGCATTAGTGGAATCTTCGGGCTTGCGAGTTAGAGGTGGGGACGTAGACATAGTTAGTCGAACCCCCGATAACATATCGTTCGTGTTCTTTATATTTTCGTAAATTTATTTTTCGCACTTTTATTTTTCAGCACATGTATATTGTATACTTGATTCATCATATGCAGTACATGTATTGATTGAGTTTATAATTAAATAGAAAGACCCTAGGTTTTTGTAATGCTGTTGCTAGATTGGTTAAACCAGGTTAACAGGTTGACCTCTCAGTCGACCGACCAGATACATACAAGCATGCCCTGGTCGACCAAACCTCTTTAGGTCAACAAGATGATAGCTCGGTCGACCGACCAGAATTATATAGGCAACGCCCTGGTCGACCAAACCCCCACGTGGGAAATGCCAACCACCTAGTCGACTAAACTTCATAGTTCAAAATGACCCGGTCAACTGAATCGCATGGATTTGGAAAACCGCCCTTGAACCATGCAAGTCAGTTGACCATCCTTCAAGTTCAAATTTCTCCCGATTAACCGAACCCAACCACTTGGTCAACCGAACCTTAAGTTCGGTCGACCGGTGCTCTCGGGTTGACAAATTTTACCGAGGTTAAAAACATTGTTATTTTTACTAAGCTCACTTAAACCTTTTCTAAAAATGACTATTATGTCCCTAACAGTCAGATTTTCTAAAGAGTCTATATATACCCCCTCATAACTCAAAATTAGTAAGATGATTAGTTAGAAAATCCTCTCAAATTTTTATATCATTTTTTCATCTTCCTAAGCGTGTTTTTCATCCTCTCTTTGTTATATATTCGAAGAATCATTTTTAAGAGAGTAATCTTTATCTTGGGCATTTTATTTTTACAAATTATATTACTTATACTCTTATATTCCATTATTTTCAAAATCATTATCTTGAGACTAAATCCTAAGTTTTCTCCATATATTTTCATTGATAAATATCTTTGGAGAAAAACTTATTTATTGCTTGTGAATCTTGCACACATATTGCAAGACTTCAAAGGCTCATATATTCTTCATTGCAAAATTATTTTTGAGCAAAAATCCTAATTCCCCTAAGCTTTATTTGAAAAAACTAGTTTTTGGGAAAGCTCCTAACATATTGAAAAGAGTACCTTGAGCATATTTTATTTTAATATCTCTGCTTGGAAGGTCTCTTACTCTTGTTAATAAGAAAATCATTTTTCACACTCGGTCTTTATTTAGAAATAATTTTTTAGTGAAAAATACACATTCTCACATTGAGCTTTAATTCATATCATATGTGGGTGCATTATTTGGTTGAGCATATCGGTGCAAATTTTCTTAGAGTAAGAAGCACTTTACTTGTACGCAATTTATATTAAATTTGTTGTATTCCAGGCATGGGCTTGAAGAGGGAGACTAGCCCTGATAAATAGTCCCAGATTGACTTAGACCCAGTTAGGAAAGTTAGGTGCACCATCCTGTTAAGGTGTGTTTTAAGTTGAGATCAGCCTCGCTAATTGACCTGATTGTAATCAGTGTCACTCCACTCGTTAAGTGAGCATTAGTGAAATCCTTGTGTTGGTGAGCTAAGGCGAGGACATAGGCATAGTTGACCGAACCTCGATAACATATCTTGTGTCGGCTCTCTCTTTCCCTATACTCTTTATATTTATGCAATTTAATTTATGCACATGTATGTTTATATTTGAATAGTTATATAAATGCAGTGTATGCTTTAAATATTTGTAAATGATTTGAAAATACTGAGTCTGTTGCATCTGGTTTATATAACTGCTCATTATCATTCTGTTGGGGTATTGGTATGTGCATAAATAGACCCTAGGTTGGGAATTACTGATTGTGGAATTGAAATCAATTTAGGAATTTTTAATTACCCAATTCACCCCCCTCTTGGGAATATACCAAAGCTAACAATTGGTTTTAGAACCTCGTTGCACTAGACTTAAACGTTTTTTGCAAAAAAATCGCAATGACTAGGTTTGATGTATCCCCATTCGGTGAGGGACAGTCGTCTTCTAGTCCTCCTTTGTTTTGTGGTGTAAATTACACCCATTAGAAAATTTAAATGAGCATATTTGTAAAATCTATGAATTGGAGGGCCTGACAGGTGATTGATAAGGGAATTTGTATGCCTATTAATGAAAATGATACTAATATGCATGCAAATTCATATGCCATAGATTTATTATACCGTGCTTTAGATTCTCATATTCTTCATGAAATTATGGCATGTAAAAATGCAAAGGATATCTGGGAGAAGCTTGAAAAGAAATATTGAGAGTCCTAAGAGAAGGAGACCACCACTTTGATAGTGTCAAGCTCAAATGATCTGGAAGTGTTAAATTATGGGGTAAGTACAATAACATAACGGGAGGTATATGATTCTCTCTCTGGCTTGATGGATGATTCTTATGTTGAATGTTATGTTGCTTCTTCTGCTGAATCATCTATTGAATATTGTGATAATTCTTTTATTGATCCACGTGATGATTCTCATGTAGCATATGAGAATATATTATGCATAGAATCATTTGTTGAAAATTATGATTATAATGTTGACATTGCATGCGATGATTCATATAACAACTATGATATATCTTATGATGAATCATGTGCTAAATTGCAAAATGAAAGCATGCCTTTGTATGAAAAGCTAGATAAGACTTTATTGAAAATGAATAAATTTCTAGCAAAGTTATCTAAGAATAAGTCATTTCTGAAAAATGAGAATAAAAGGATAGCAAAGCAATTAGAGAAATTAAAAGATTATCATGCCATCCTTGAAAAGAAAAAGACTGAAAATATATTGAGAGTTTTTTGTTTGGAGGAAGAAATAGATGATTATTCCAGAGTTATAATCAAAACTGAAAATGAAAAGAATAATCATAGCAAACCCTTCAGAGTTAAGAAGAGAAATGTTTTCAAAAAAGGGTTCACTTTGTAAATCCCATCGTCATAAATTTTTCCATGCTTTATCTGGTAAAAATAGAGTATGCAAGCACAATCTTTCATGATTATTCAAAACTTGCTTGCATTATAAAATGAAATGGCATGTTCTATCTACTTGCTTATCCATAAGTGTCGGAGGCTTAGAAAAAGAAATGAAATGGATAATCGTGAAAGCAAACCCCGTAGGACCAAAGGAAGATTAGGATCCAGTAGAATGTACAAAATTGTTTTATTCCTTCTTAGATCCTAGGATTAGGTGGTTTGTGCTTAAAATGAAAATTCTTAGCATATATACCACTATACACTTTTGCCATACTACAAATCATAAGATTAGAAGCCAATTCAAAAATTAAATAAAATCCACTTCCAAATGGATTAGGCATCTTTGTTAGGTAAATATTTCCAAATGCTTAACCCATGCTTAAAGATAAAATATCTTAAATTAAGCAACTGTTGTCCATTGCACAGAGATGAGCTTTAGGGGTCCATCATATTCTATATATCTTTAACCCTAATCTTATTAATCAAAATTAAGTCATCGCTCTAGGTATAAGCACTAGTAATCATAAATTCCACTAGTAATCATAAATTCCTTATCTACTAGTGCTAATTAAAAGTCATTCCTCTCATAACCAAATTAGGAGCATCCACTAAGGGAATCAAGTCTTCATCTAGATATCATAAAAGTTTTCCCTTTGAGTTTAAATCATAAATCCTCTAATCTTTACCACTTCATGATCATATCTAGTAAAGTATTATCCGTCCATGGGCTCGTGTCCTTAACTTAACTAGTCAATTATACTTCAACAGATACCCTCTAGCCATGGTTGATTTGAAATTATCAAAGAGCATCATTCCTTAAATATTCTTACACTCCATACTGCTCTTTGCTAAAACTAGTTAGGACACATTGTTTGGCGTGCTCATCATGCATATCATCCTACTTCCTCAAATACTCTTTTGAACATAATAGAATTTAATCCTTAAGAGTATTTAATTTATACTTCTCACGTAGCTCTCAACTTTTAATCCTTTAGAGCGCTGTATACCTTGAGTGTGTTGAATGACTAAATTGGTTGCCTAGGTCCTTATCTTGATAAATGCATATACCTTAAAGTGACCTATGCGCATGCAATTAATATCAAAAGTCATTCCAACTCGTGCCTCTCACATATTGAAATTCATAAGAAAAGAGGCAGACATAGGCTTATCACCTCAACGAATATTTGTTGTGACTTTTTAGTCTGATAAGAATAAAGCATTCATGCCAAGTCTAAATCCATTGAAAATCTTAGGAACCTTGGCTAAAATATTTGGAGATGAAAAAGGCATAAAATGAATAAGTGCATAATTCAAGGGGAGCATTTCTTTTCAAAATTTCATGACTCTTTTGAATGCTCTCATTATTATATTTCCATATGCCTTTATGAAAAGCAACACAACACTAAACTTGTAACTATCCGTTGTTGCTTAATGTTCATATTATATCTTGATGGATATTGATTTGTGATTATCTAGTATTTTGAACTATTATTGAATATACTGTTTGATAATATTGGATTGCATGGAACACCATTTGCAAGGCTATTGTAGAAACTTATTTACTTGCGTGCTTGTATGGAACACCAACAGCATGGCTGATGCAGTATGTTGTGTATTGCATGCTGGTAGTAGGAATAGGTTCTTGCATGCTCAAACTAAAATTTTTTGAATTGATTGCTTGAATCTATTAGGTCTTGGTGCATAAAAAAAATTGGGAAATGTTCAATTTACAGTCGGCATGCTGCCGAAATTTCGGTGGAATTTTCTTAAAAAAAAAAATCCATGTACATAGATGATTATGATGAAAAAAATGTTAAAATATTTTTTAAAGGATGAGTGAAAACTCAAATAGAAACATCAGAATTTCATCCTAGCATAATCATCGAATAGTTAGAGGAGCTCAACTTCATCCCTAAAGAAAGAGCATAAAGAATTCATATGCATCATGCTTCACCTTTTGAATATTGAGGCTCTTCTAAGAACCCTAACATCATATCCTGCTTTTGAAGCCCTATGTTTTGATATGGACTATTCTTGGGTATGCGCTTTATTTTACGCCTTAATATATATATTTTCTAATGCATGTGTGACCTATAGATATGATTATACTGGTCGAATGGTAAAATGAATACATTTTAATCCAGTATATTTATTTTAAAAGACTTAAGAATGATTGTGTATACTACTTGGCATACTTAATGAAATTAATCCTTATTAAGTATAAGCAGTTTATTTCATCTAAGCTTGGATTCAATTTGAAAGGGGGAACATCTTAAACTAAACTCTTATCTTGCTATGCTCACCAGTATTTTAGGCTTAGATGTGTTTTGAAATTATCGTGGCATGTGCTTGACTTTTATGTTTATTGAACACCTTAAGTGAAAAATATAATACTTGTCACATAGTTTTTAATTTTCCCATATGATCTTGCATGTGATTGATAAATTTTTAGGATCACTGTGATTGTGTTTTTCTGGTTATACTTAGTGATTTGTGCTTAAATGATAAACCAAAAAAATAATGCTTGCTTGAGTTTTAAATTAAAGTTTCTTTTTCAGTAAGCATAAGCCCCTAGTATTCATTGATAATCATAAGGGGAATATATATATATATATATATATATATATATATATATATATTATGGCAAGAAATGATTTTAAATAATACATATCTTATTTTCTTGCTTTTGTGCCTAAATGCTATATTTTTAAAATTGTTTTATATGCCCAAATACTATATACTAAAAAGGAAAGAATGTTTTGTGTTTAAACGTTAAAAAGGGGGTAAAGATTTTTCAAAAAAGGGGAGTTCTCTTTTGTTAAGTTTGTTTTAAATGACAAATTTTTATACTTGGCCCTTTTTGCTGATGCCAAAAGGGGGAGAACTTGTTATGTGAGCAAAATGTTTAACTAAATGGAAATTTTTTTTAGGGACAATATTTTAAATGGGGTAAGTATATGAGTTGTATGCATGTATGTATTTGCGCTTTACTGCTAAAAAATGAATGCATATAAGTTGAAATGCTTTGGTATTTATGCTTGAGCCATATTGCTTAAATTTAATTTATACATATTCTTAGGGGGAGCTTTTTTAGGCTAAACCCCATTTTGCTCTAGTGCATTTGTTATCATAAAAAAAGGGGAGATTGTTGACTTTTTGAGTCCGATCCTTAATTTTGATAATGACAAACCACAAGTTTATTATGTGTGTATCCAGTGTTTGAGCATGCTTGATATGTTAGCGCACACATAAGGAGACTGAAAATGGAAACTAGAAGAAACTCAAAGGACATGTACATCAGATAACGTATTTCAAGGAAGTCACAAGATCAAAGAAGATTGAAGACATTTAAATTTCACTTGTGTTGCATTTAATTTTTCTATTTGGTTTGTAATATTTGCATTTGCATGCATGATATGAATAAAGTTCAACATGGAGCCACGGGACCTTAGGGATTGGTCGACCGATGCTGAATTTTTTCGATGTCCTCAAAAAGACCTAAACTAACCTTAGGTCTCCCATACAATGCATAAAAGAGTGCCCTATTAAAGTTAAGTTGATCATCATATAATTAGGGATAGAGTTATAAAGAGAAAATGACCAAAAATGCCCAAATTGGCATGTTCGGTTGACCGAACTAAGTTACACTGAGTTCCTCGGTGGACCGAACTCCCACCGGGTCAACAAGTTGACCTCTCAGTCGACCGACCAAATACATACAGGCAAGCCCTGGTCGACCAATCCTCTCTGGGTCAACAAGTTGACCGCTCGGTCGACCGACCAGAATTATATGGGCAACGCTCTGGTCGACTGAATCCCCATATGGGAAATGCCAATTGGCCGGTCGACCAAACTTCATAGTTCAAATTGACCCAGTCGATTGAACCACATAGATTTGGAAAATCGCCCTTAAACCATGCAAGTTCGGTTGTCCTTCAAGTTCGAATTTCTCTCGGTGCTCTCGGGTTGACGAATTTTACCGAGGTTAAAAACATTGTTATTTTTACTAAGCTCACTTAAACCTTTTCTGAAAATAAATAATATGTCCTTAATGGTCAAATTTTCTAAAGAGTCTATATATACCCCCTCATAACTCAAAATTAGTAAGATGATTAGTTAGAAAATCCTTTCAAATTTTTATATCATTTTTTCATCTTCCTAAGTGTGTTTTTCATCCTCTCTTTGTTATATATATTTGAAAAATCATTTTTTAAGAGAGTAATCTTTATCTTGGGCATTTTATTTTTACAAATCATATTACTTATACTCTCATATTCCATTATTTTCAAAATCATTATCTTGAGAGTAAATCCTAAGTTTTCTCCATATATTTTCATTGATAAATATCTTTGGAGAAAAACTTGTTTATTGCTTGTGAATATTGCATACATATTGCAAGACTTCAAAGGATCATATATTCTTCATTGCAAAATTATTTTTGAGCAAAAATCCTAATTCCCCTAAGCTTTATTTGAAAAACTAGTTTTTGGGAAAACTCCTAACATATTGAAAAGAGTACCTGGAGCATATTTTTATTTTAATATCTTTGCTCGGAAGCTCTCTTACTCTTGTTAGTAAGAAAGCCATTTTTCACACTCGGTCTTTATTGATAAATAATTTTTTAATAAAAAATACACATTCTCACATTGAGTTTTAATTCATATGATATGTGAGTGCATTATTTGGTTGAGCATATCAGTGAAAATTTTCTTAGAGTAAGAAGCATTTTACTTGTACGCAATTTATATTAAATTTGTTGTATTCCAGGCATGGGCCTGAAGAGGGAAACTAACCCTGTTAAATAGTCCCGTATTGGCTTAGACCCAGTTAGGAAAGTTAGGTGCACCATCCTGTTAAGGTGTGTTTAGGTTGAGGTTAGCCCCGCTAATTGACTTGGTTGTAACCGGTGTCGCTCCACCCGTTAAGTGAGCATTAGTGAAATCCTTGTGTTGGTGAGCCAAGGTGGGGATGTAGGCACAGTTGATCGAACCCCGATAACATATCCTGTGCCGGCTCTCTCTTTCCCTATACTCTTTATATTTCTTCAATTCAATTTAGGCACATGTATGTTTATATTTAAATAGTTATATGAATGCTATGAATGCTTTAAATACTGTGAATGATTTGAAAATACTGAGTCTGTTGCATCTGGTTTATATATCTGCTCAGTGTCATTCTGTTGGGGTATTGGTATGTGCTTAAATAGACCCTAGGTTGGGAATTATTGATTGTGGAATTGAAATCAACTTAGGAAATTTTAATTACCCAATTCACCCCCCTCTTAGGAATACACCAAAGCTAACACAACACCTTAAGGCTCAGTTAAATTCTCTTAAGCAAAGCCAATGACAACAGCATAGGCAGACATGAATAGATCCTCTATTTTCACTACCCACTTTGGTATTCAGCTCTTTGTAGCCAACTTATCACCCTATATTGATGCGGACATCCTTTATAGGTAGCGACTCCTTTCTCCATCTGAGAAAGAAGTAGCACACTGTAAGGCTAACCCAAACCCAGAGTCTTGGAGAATAACAGTCTCCACTTCTCAAAAGAAGGATAAGCAAAAGTTGGAGAATAAAGCATCTCAAATCGTGAACCACATATCGGAGTCTTGGAGAAAGAAAACTCTATCTATAAACTACTAATAGAAATGGTTGATCCCTTGCATCTGTATTCTTAAGAAGCACAAAAAGAAGACACTTCATGATCAACACTTCCCATCATAACAAATGATGATTTATCTCAATATTTATATAAAGAAGAGACACAACCTACCACAGCTACAATGATGACCCAACCATACACTCACAGATTGAAGTACGACAATCCCACAAATAATGTGGGAATAGATGACAACATTAATCTCTTAGTGAATACCTCATCTAATATTCTTATGCAAAGCCCAAACAATGTAAATGGTAATGGACCAACCATTTCATTAGAAGGTATTCCTCCAAACTAGTGGAGGAATAAGATCCTTGAGCTTCATGTTTAACGCACAACAATGATAATGAAAGAAGGGATCACACTTAAGAAGAGCATAAGAAAGTGCTGGCCTTAAAAGCCTTAACATCCTCTTTTGATGCTAAAATCCAAGTGGAAACTTAACACATGGTTAAGTGATGGCATTTCAGGGCTTAACTGTGAGAAAGCAAGGTCAAGTGTTTAAAAGAATTCATAAAAGCTTATACTTTAAAGAAAGATTATCAAATGAAGCTTAAAAGGCATGGATTCAAAGATGATCTAATAAAGCTTGAAGATTATGAGAGCATGAATATTCAAGAGAAAGCTCAAAGTATATTGAAGCTCGAAGACAAGATGGAGTCAAAGAAAGACAAGCATGAAGACTTAAGTGCTTAGAATGTCAAAGTCTTAAGAAGTCTATATGTAAATACTTCATTCAATCTCAATATGGATACATAAAACTCTTAGGTTAACTACTTGGACCTAGATACCTTTTAAAATACCTGAAAAATATTTTTATAAGGTCAAAAATTATTTTAAAAAGGGTAAAATTATTTTTGGAATGAAAAGCACCAAAATAGGATTTTCTAAATTCTGTTATTTTTTTTATATATTTGTATTGATGAGAATTTTTATGTATCAAATACTCTTTATCTTAAAATGTGTTCAACATGAAAGTTATGAGATTTTCTCTTAGCTTTCTTTTGATACTAAGAACGTCCAATTTGGAGTTATATAGAAAAATTTATAACCATAATATTGAATGGTGGTTGAAGTTGTCAACACTTGAGCAAATTGACTGGTCAGCTAACTGACCAGAAAGAATTGGTTTTGTCAGCCAACTGATAGGTCAGCCGACTAACCATTTTGAACCATGTTCAATCAGCCAACTAACCATTGAATGGAATCAATTTTTGGTAGACAGAAAGGTCTCAGTCCCCTGTCCAGCCGGCTGACCTTGTATAAACACTTACCCAGTCGCCTGTCCAGCCAACTGACCCTACGGGAATCTAAATTTTGAACTTCAACGAGAAAATTCAAAAAATTAGTTTTTTAAATCTAAACATTATAAAAACTTGGGGGACATTTCAAGCAACTTAGGAGACAAGGAAACTCACTTTATAAATACATGGTTTTGCAAATCAAATTACCAAACAATTCAAAATCAATTCTCAAAGCTGAAACTCACATACTCCCAGCGCTCTCATGCTCTCATCTTTGCACATCTAAATTGCTGAGATTTTCTAGAAGCATGATCAATCATTCTCTGTGTTTTTGAATTTGTTAAAAAAGGTGTATTCCCAAAAGGGGGGTGAATTGGAATTTTAAAATTTCTTCCTAGGTTCAACTAATCCCACAATTAGTAATACACAAATCTCGGGTCTTTCTATGCAATTCCAAATGCGCTGATAAATAGAGTATATGGAAATTTAAATCAGGCACATCATTCACACAATAACATACATGTGCGGTAAATGTAAAATGCAGAAATATAAACAAGGCACACAATATGTTATCGGGGTTCGGCCAACTGCGCCTACGTCCCTGCCTCTAGCTTGCAAGTCTGAGGATTCCACTAATAGCTCACTTAAGGGTGGAGCGACACCGATTACAACCAGGTCAAATTAACACAAGGCTAACCTCAACCTTAACCAGGTCAATTAGTAGGGCTGACTTCAACCTACACGCCTTAATACGATGACGCACCTAGCTTTCCTAACCGGGTCTAAGCCAATCCGAGACTATTCTAGGGCTAATCTCCCTCTTCAGGACCGTGCCTGGAAATACAACAGATGTATATTACAATCAAATGGTACAATGATTGTGCTTTCGTGTAAAGCAGATATGTACCCAAATGCGCGCAATAACATACACCACAATATGATTCAATATGTAAGCTCAATGTGGTCTTGATGGTTCAACTCTAAAAAGCATTTTCTATCAGGGTAATGCATACATCAGAGTGTCAAAAAAGCAATTTTTGTATCATAAGATATTCAGCCAATAAGTTCACACAAAGATGTCGAGTCTCAAGTATTTCAATCAGCAGGGCATCTTAAGCATGTAAGTATAAATTAAAGTATATGCTTGGATTGCAAAAAGAGTTCAACCTTTGTATTCAACTAGAGATATGAATCAATGAATATTGCAACAAAGATTTTTCTCACACAAACAAATATTTCTTTAAAATATTTATCAAGATAAAGCACACAAGATATTTGAAGGTATTTTGAAAGTATTTTGTAACCAAAAACAAATACAATCTTCTCAAGATCTTGCAATGAAGGTGCAAGCTTAGAAGATCTATCAAAGTCTTCTTAGGATAGACTTATCAACCAAGGTCCCCTAAGAATCTTTAAGTTTTACTCTCAAATAAAATCGTCTCAATCAAATAGAACAAGGAGAGCAAACCTTTCCAAAATAAACACTCAATTAACTTACAGATGATGTAGGCACTAATGGATAATAAGCATGAGTGAATGAGGCTAAAAAAATGAGTAGTATAAGCTTTTGCATTTTCAGAAAATTCTCCCCTAATCAAAGTAGCTAATTCATGCTTCATTTTCACAAATGATCTCATATATATAGGCATGGGAGAAAATATGACTGTTGGGGGACCTATTGGGTATTATTAAAAAAGTTTAATGATGTTTTTAGCATTTTAACCATGTTTAAAAAATATTCAACTGTGGTAAAAATCAGGGCAACCCTAGAGGTCCAGTCGATTAGAAATGTTTCGGTCGACCAAGTCTCATATGGTTCAGTTGACTAGGGAAATTTTGAACTAAGGGCTCGGTCAACCAGGAGAGGGCGATTTCTCAATTTTCCGAGGTTCGGTCAACTAGGCCATTTTGAACTGGCTGGTTCGGTCAACCAGACTGTTGGGATTTCTCTCGAGGACCCTCGGTCGACCAGGTAGTTGGAGTACAAAAAGGGTTGGTCGACTAGATGGTCAAAATGTTGACCTAGGGAGGTTTCGGTCGACCGAGGCTTTTTGAACTATCTGGTTCTGCCGACTAGGGCCTTGGTCAACTGTTGACCCAGGCTTGGTTCGGTCGACCAGAGCAAAATGAACTGCTTGGTTCGGTCAACCAAAAGTGCACAAAGTGTGCATTTCGGTTCCGTTTTAACACACATAAATCCTAATGAAGTGCCTAACAAACATGGGTGCAAATGTGTGTGTCCTAGGGTCATTTATGATTATGAATACACTGAAAAAGTTCTGTGTCAGTCGACCAGAGCCCTAAGGTCATTCTATGGTCACTTTTCATTTATGGTTTGTTTGAGTTTACGTAATAAATCATACATGTGATGTGTGTGAGCTTATTACAAAGCAGAGCCCTATTTACTATTATAGACCGATTTTCACAAATGAATTATATTACAAGTAAGATTGATAATCGGTCTTCAGGCTTTACTTTCTTTGTGCCCATCTTGATCTTAACAATTTTAGTTCCTGTACAAAACCTCAAACACCCATTAGATACAAAGAGTATTTGTCATAATCAAAACCGGGCGTGACCGATAAGGTCAACAGAATTGTTGATTCTCATCTAGAAAGAAAACTTGGTGAAATCTCTTTTGAGCTTTAATTGTATTTCATATTGATATTTTTATTGAAGTATATAGTATATGAAATTGTACTAATCCACCCTATCTGAGGGTAATTCTTTATACACAACTTATTGATCTTGTTCTTATAGATTTGACAATCCTTGGGCATCGCTTGGAAAGACATTACTCTAGCCTAGTGAATGAGTGTTTGAGCGTGGGGTATCGCTTGTAAGGTTTTGTTCTGCTCGGAAAGGAACTGGTTTAGTGGAATCCTTTGGTGGTTTGCCAAAGGCGAGGACCTAGGCTAGGGATAAGCCGAACCTTGTAAAAATCCGGTGTCACTCTCTTTCCCTTACTCTCCTTAAATTCCAACAAACATATAAACTGCGTGGATGTTTTAAATTCCTTAATCATAAAAACTACGTGAATTAGAAATTAAATAAACCAAAGTTTAATTTTAATTTGGGATTGTGAAAACCAAAATGGAGTACGTTGGTTGATCAATACTTTGCGGAAACCTCAAAGGGAGTACGTTGATTGGTTAACACCAAAAGATAAATTAACTAAGATTTTATTTAAATTTTGAGTTGTTGGAAATTTGAGTTGAGGTTAGCATTGAAGAAATAAATTTCATTCTCTATAGGACTTGAATCAAACTTACATATATTTATAGGGCTGCAAACAAGAAAATATCTTGAATTCTTGAAAAGCTGTAAATTGCCAAAAGGCTATCTTGATTAGGTATTTGTGGATTGAACACTTTGACTATTGAATGGTTGGTTGATTATTTAAGTTTTATTTACTTGTGTTGTGTTGAATACTTTAGTTGATGGTTTGTGGGTTGAACAAGTAAATAAGCTTTAGTTAAACAAGTAAACACTTTGCTATGTGATTGTTAAATCAACAAGGGGTTAAGAATCTTAAAAAGAATTAAAAGAAAATTTTAATAACCCAATTCACCCCCCCTCTTGGGACTACACCTTGGTTTTCAAAAAGGTTGTTTCCAAGTTAATTGGAAGACTTAGAATATGGTGGATAAATCTTGAAGACTATAGGAAGCTACAAACATCACAAGTACCGAACCATGATGTCTTCATATCCACGGTCATTGAATAATTTTTTGGTGCTTGGGAGGATCATGTTACCCAAGTTAGGGAAGAGTGCATGAAGATTAAATGCATTTTATTTAAAATTTTTTTTTAAACATTATTATCTTATCTCTGAAAAATACTACACTCTTTGTGGACTAGATGATATTAATCTCAAGCAAGCTTACCTTAATAGCCTA
Source organism: Malania oleifera (assembly GCF_029873635.1). Classification (NCBI taxonomy): domain Eukaryota; kingdom Viridiplantae; phylum Streptophyta; class Magnoliopsida; order Santalales; family Ximeniaceae; genus Malania; species Malania oleifera. The sequence goes on from NC_080421.1 coordinate 27,037,989, forward strand.
CCTGATCCATTACAAGAGAAGTTCTCAAAGAACTTAAAATGAATGGAAAAATATTGGAAAGCACTTCTTTAGGTAAAATCTACCAAAGTGCTCTTATGAATCTGGATGCGCTTTGCAGAAAGTATGACTTGTATAGAAGAGCTCATAAAGTAGACATGAAGATAGCCAAAGAGTGTAAGAGGAAGGATCTTCTCATAAAATGCAAATAAGACAAGTAGTTCTCCTATTCAATAAGAGAGAGAAGATGTTTACCTTCCTAGGATGTCCAGAAAATCCAAACGCAGAAAAGAAACGCTAGAAATATTTGAGAAAGAAGAAGCACATGAAAGATCCAAAAGATTATCAATGTTACATTTGCAACCAAAAGGGACATTTTGTAAAGAAATGTTTACAAAATGTCCTCATAGACAAAAGAGAATCAAACTAATTCAAATGTTGCATAAAGTCTCATATTGGTATTCAAATGATGACATTGAATCTATTTTCACTATAGATGATCAACAAAATGAAGAATCCATTATTGTCTTCTAAAAAATGAATAAATACACCTATCAAACTCCTCAGACGAAGAAGATGAAGATTTCAAGAGCTATCAGGTTAATCTAGATCTGGAATGTTCCCATATCCAACCCATCAACAATGAATGTTACCTAGTAGCATCAATAGAAGAAGAGGTTCACAACCTTTATTCAATCTAAGAATCATGGTCAACACAATTTAGGTAGGGAGATTATGTGTCACCCTATCCTCTAGTTTGGGTACTGGCTAATAAATATTCTAAACCAATCAAGGTCATTGCATTCTTCAACACAGAAGTAGCATGTAGCTTCCTAAAGCCAAGCATTCTTCCAAAATACAAATGGAAACAATGTAATCAAGGTTTCAAAGTAGCAAATAGGGAACATTTTCTAGTCGAATTAAAGAGCATGCGAATCTACATTAGGTTGAACCTAGAATGCTTAATCAAGACCACATTTTTTGGGTCAAACCTTCATCCAACATTGAAATAAGGTCCAGTGAACAAAACAAGGATTAAAGTTCAGATCGCATTTTTTGTAATGGACCAGAACCCCTAATATCTTCCATATCACATAGTCTTTGGAAGAAATTAAGGCCTAATTAATCCAAACAAGATGTGCAGATAGCCATAGTGAATTTTTAAAGAAATGTTCAAAGTTGTTGTGGAAGAATATATAGTTCTTTGTTAGCCTTCCATTAAATAAGAATGAAGATATCAACCCCATGAAGGAAAGCAACAAAGGAATGAATCCGAAGCACTATTTACTGGCCCATAATGAGCTAACCCAACTGCAAGAAGGACTAATTAAGCCCACTAAGTCCTAATGGGCTTGTGAGGCATTCTATGTCAATAAGAGGGCTAAACAAACACAACAAAAAGTCAAGGTTGTCATCAATTACCAACCTCTCAACCATTTCCTTAATGAATACATATTCCCATTACCAAATTGGACCAACCTATTTTCACAATTATTAGAGGCCCAAATATTCTCAAAATTTGACTTGAAAGCAAGCTTCTAGCAATTGGACATCCATTTGGATGATAGACCCAAGATAATTTTCTGCATTCCCAATTTTCACTACCAATGTGCTGTCATGCCCTGATATACATAGATGATGTTCTCATTTTCTCGAAAGACTTGAAATCCCACGAAAAATTCCTAAATTAGTTTAAGTAGATAATTGTGTGTTATGGAAACATGTTGTTAGAAAAGAAGATGATAATGTGGGTAGAAGCAATTTATTTTCTTGGAATGAAGATAAGCCAAGGGAAGTTTGAATTGCAGCCACACATTGCAACACAACTCAACACTTTCCCAAACACTTAGATGGCGACAAAGCAGTTGCAATAATTTCTTGGCATTGTCAATTACAGGACAAAACTTGTCCCAAAGTTGGCAGTCTATACGACTACATCAGCTATTAAAAAAGAAATATATGCCCCTACACACCAAAGTGATAAGGTTGCTTAAAGGAGTGGCTATGAAATTATCACCTCTCTAAATTCTTGACAAGGAACAAAGAATCCTGAAAACTAATGTACGTGACAATTACTGGGGTGCGACCTTAATTAAAGAACAGGACGATTAGACTAGACATATCTGTGGATACAAGAGTGGAGCATTCAAAGAATCTGAACTACATTCTCACTCCACATTCAAGGAGATCTTGGTGGTAAGAAGAGGAATTGAGAAATTTGAGTTCCATCTAATTAGACATACTTTTATAGTAGAGATGAACATGTAATCTTTTCCACAGATGATACAATTCAAGAAAAAGATCCTCCCATAAGGGCAAATTATTAGATGGGCTAACTGGTTCTCCCAGTATATATTTGAGGCGAGGCACATCAAGAAAAGAACAACATCCTTAGTAACTTCCTCTCAAAGCTAACCAATCCCCAAGTCCTCTTTGTTATGGCATCCTCATCTTCTTTATGCTTATCCAATTTCACAAAGAGAATCCAGAGTATCCCTAGTGAAATCCAAGACACTATTCTTTGTTATATTATTGAAAAAGAAAACAACAAAATGATTAAGGAACTCCAATCTATTCTCCTTTCCAATTATGGTCTATTCAATGCCCCACTAAAGTATTTTGATTGGCATCCACTCTATCCCTACCTTAATAGCCTTTGGGTCCTTACTTTGTCCTACATAAATTTCCAAAAGTAGGCCTTCCTTCTTCTTTGGTGTTTAGCCAAATCATATTTTATTAGTATGATTTTGCATAAGCCATGGAATTATGTCATCACAAATCGAAGGCAAAGACCCCAACAATATAGCTGTCTGAAGGATTGGCTCATATTCTTCAAAATCAAAGAACAATGGGTCAATTAGCTCAAATTCATGATAGGATTCCCATATCTATTGGTCACTTTCCATATCAGGGGTGAGGTCCAAACTTAGTGAGGGGAGAGATATGTCAATATCTTCCCTATATGTGAAAGGATAATAAGTTTCAAAGAAAATGCAATCGCAGATCCTTACTTATCAATATCCCATTGGGTCGAAATAAGAAAAAAACATGTGTTATTTCAATAATATTGACCTAGAAAAACTATTGTAGGGCTTGTTCAAATTGATGCACTATCAAGATGATGAAAGAGCCAAGAATACTCATTACTCAGCCCTGATCCCCCATTTCTATAAAACTTACATAACAAATAGACTGGCATGTATTATGTGGTCCAAATGACTAATAATGGAACCATTGATGACCTAAAGATCATGGCCTTCTATCCAACAAAGGAAGAAGAAGAGTACAAAGCAAGATAAGATATCTAAAATGCCATGATAGTACCAACTCTATTATTAGATTTTAGTGTATTGTCATTGTCATCTTTAACTTTTATTGTATGGTCATTGTAAGCCTTATCTTTTACTATATTGTCATTATCGTTGTAAGCTTTATCAAAAGCAAACTTAGAAAAGTAGCCTTTGATAAAAAGAGTTTTTAGATTTATGTCATATGTTCTGAGAAAAGTAAACGAATATGCTACCGCATATGCTACAACATGTTCCTATTCTCCCCTCTATGTAAGGAGTTTTGTAGTTCAAAAAGAGGCAGAGCAAGTGAGAACTAAGAGTCTCTTGTAATAATTATTTTGCTTTCCTATCTAGCCTTGTTTCTAGCTTGTTTGTTTAATGGAATATCTCTCAATGTGTTTCTTTCTCTATTCTTCCTTGTTCTACCCTTTATTACTATCGATCCTACATTGAGTGACCAATTGGTACTAGAGCCATGCTAGCTTAAAGACTCATTTGGAGCCTCCAACACTCCTTGAGTGATGAGTGATTAATATCTTCGCCCACAACAAAGGTTCTTGTTCTAACTTTGTATGCTCTGTGATTGCCACATCCCGTGTGGATCCTCCACATTAGAACAATGATGAACAATTATTCTAACCCAATATGCTTTGTGGTTGCCACATTCTATGTGGATCCTCCACACTAAAATAGTGATAAACAAAGCTTGACTATACGTTTCACTCTAAGCATCCTTTTCCATTGAAGTTATTAAAGAGTAAAACCTAAGGTGCCCTTGACTAGTTGAAAGGCCACTGAAGGCTATGTTTTGGCCTAGTAGAGCTAGCTTCTCTGGTAATCGATAGGGAATAGGTTAGAGGGGCAAGCAATATAACTATTACTAAAGACTCTTAGTTCTCACTTGCTCTGCCTCTCCTTGAACTACATCTCTCCTAATATAGAGGGTAGAAAAGGAATATGTTGTGGTATATGGTGTGGCAGCTTTGCCCAACCAAAACACAGCCCTCCACAACCTTTCAACAGGGTTAAGGGCACCTTAGGTCTTACTCTATGATAACTTCAATAGAAAGGGATGCTTAGAGTGAAATGTTCCGTCAAGATTTGTTCATCAATGTTCTAGTGTGGAGGATCCACAAAGAATGTGGTAGCCATAGAGCATCTCAAGTTATAACAGTTGTTCATCACTATTCTGATGTGGAGGATCCATATGGGATGTGGCAACCACAGAACATACTAAGTTATAACAAAAACCTTTGCTATAGGCAAAGAGATCCATTATTCAAGGAGTGATGGAGGCTCCGAATAAGTCTTTAAGATCTCATGGCTCTGATACCAGTTAGGCACTCAATGTAGGATCGATAGAAAGAAAAGGTAGAACAAGGAAGAATAGAGTAAGAAGGTTCCTAGAGTCATTTTCTAAGTCTTCATTGCTTAGTAATTCCTTGGCTTTTTGGAATTGGTACACCTTGGCAGCTTTTTTGAAAAACTTTAAGGCATCTAATAAAAATCTTTGAACCTTGGTATTGGCTATTGTCAGGTGCAAACTATTCAATAGCCCTTCAAATTTCAAACACATGATTTGGGCCATCTTTCCTTCTTGTTGTGATAAAAAGTTCAATGAACTTAATTGCTCCCACATAGCATGATGAACCTCTTTCATATTGGCGACTTTAATTCTAGCTTCTCGCAAGAAGTCCTGGTGCAATGCTACTTGTTCACCTTACTGTCGTATCCTAAGTTCCAGCACATCAATACATATATCTTGCTCGCGAACCTGGTTCCTCTAATAGATATTTTCCAAATCTTGTTTCCTTAGCTCTTACCATAAAATATGGTTCATTTTTTTAGGGCCCTTGTCTGCTCTTTCGCTTCTTGGCCTCCTTGCACCTTCTTGGCTAATTCCTTGCTTTCTTCTTCTAACTTTCACTCCTTTTTCTTTAGTCCATTATTTCGTTCTTACTAGAAATGACCTCTGTTAAAGTTTTGATCAAGCTTGGACTTCTTATTCCACCTGCTCCTATAATAGCTCATTTTGTACCTGCATTATCCTATATTTCTCCTTCATTCTTTGTTTCTTTCTCTCCCATTCCTGGTAATAAACCTCTTGTTAGGCCCAAAAATCTTTATAGTAATATTCTAAATCATCAAGATGCTAGAGGGAATTTGTAATTTTGCCCCTACTGCTATGATCAGGATACTCAGTAATTGTCAACTATGATCAATTTCATTTTACCAAGGATTTCTGAAGGTACCACGTGGCCTTGGCTTCTCCAAACTCCTCCAAATTAGTCTAGTCTCTATAAAGAAAGTGAAGTTGGGCCAACCCTGTAATATGGAGAATGAACTAATGTTGCCCTATATGTCAGGGTGTTAAAGACGGGGCATAACTGATGCAACCACTAGTTTTGAATAATGGCACCCATGTAAACTGTAATGACCCCAAAAATAATATGTGTAAGTGAGATCCTAAAAAAAATTAAAATAAATAAATAAATAAATAATAATTATAATTAAAATAATATAATATAATAATAATATTATATATATATATATATATATATGTTAAGTAGCCTGAAGGATCTGATATCCTTCTAGAAACAATTTCCTGAGACCCCCCCTTCTCTCACGCCACACTCTCTCTCTCTCTCTCTCTCTCTCTCTCTCTCACCCTCTCTTCAATTTCTCTCTATTCATAAGCCAAATAAAAAAAAACGAATATCATACCCGGGTCCTAGCTCCACTCTTGAACGTTTTAACTGGAGTGGATTCGTCATTTGGAAGTCGTACGCACTACTCCAAGGTTAATGTAAGGGGAATAGATTATGTCAAGGTTATATTAAAAATATTCCCAATTAAATTTGAGTACGTGAATTTAATTAGATTTACGTTATTTAAAATATGCCTGATTTAAATTGAGTATGTGAAATTAATTATATTTATGTTCAAATTTTATTTTTAAAATATGTCGGAGTTAAGTTAAACTACAGGGATTTGGTTGTATTTGATTATCAAAAATAATATATGTGTTTTTCTGAATATTCAGGAAAATGAAAATGGAAATTTTTAATTATTTTTATATGTTTATTTTTTAAAAATCAAGTATTTTGAGTTGAGTAAACCATAGAAGATGATTTAATGTTAGTCCTCAGCAAAATATATTTTTTTCCAAACAGTTATTATATTATAGATTATCACTCAAACTGTGTGGCATGAGTATGAATATTTTTACTGTATATATATGTCATATTATTTTATGATTATCCAAAGTAAGTATGATATGATAATGATTTTCAGAAAATTTTATAAATATTAGGGAAATATGGTATGACAGTTTAGCCGACTTAACGTCATGTTCAGCACGATATGACAATTTAGTCGGTTTAGTGTCGTGATCAGTATATTATGATAGTTCGGCCGGCTTAATGTCATGATCAATATATTATAACAGTTTAGTCAGCTTAATGTCATGATCAGCATATTATGACAATTTAGCCGGCTTGATGCCGCGATCAGTTATGGAATGATGATTTTATACAAAAATATGATATGACAGTTTTATGCAGAATTATGAAAAAAATGAGATTTATGTTACAACTATATTATATAAATTGTATTATATGATATCAGAACCCTGCTAGATCAATTATATTCAGAGCACGGTACCATTGTTGTTATGATATAGTCAGTGCCACCACACTTCTTAGATAGAGTGTAGGTGATTGGATAGTCGATTGGGCCATTGAAGAGTAGGATACCCTCCTTGGTTCAGACTAGGGTAGGGGTGGCCAATCGTACTTACATATGCATTATGTTTGGCTTAGCATGGTAGGTCAGCCATTGCTAAGTCCCGCCTACAGGCTAGACAACCCAATCATATGGGGTAATGACATGATATTATATGATTGCCCATCCAGAGGAAAATTCAGTTATGTTTATGTATATAAGATGATTTACGTGCTCAGAGAAACTTATTATAATACAATATGTATTTTCCATATATATATATATATATATATATAAGTGTGAGTACAAATTTACCAGATTTATTAGTTAAAGTTTACTGTTTAAAGTATATATTTATGCTACAATGAACTCATGTTGCCTCACACTAATAATAATCTATTTGTTCTTACTAAGAAGTGTCTCACCCCATCATTATCGAATATTTTTTAGATGCCATGTGGAGTAAAACAGTGATCAGAGTAGCGCAGTGAAGTGTGGGTGGGATAAAAGGTTTTATTTAGAATAGATATTTAATTAAATTATATTTTTGATATATATATTCAGTCTATTCGTTTAGGGATATGTAAATTGTGATGTTAGAAATGATATTGTTGTTGTATTAGGATAATTTAGTACTCTGGTAATTATTATGGAGGTCTTCCTTTATATGAAATATTTAGGTTATTACAGGTGGTATTTGTCCCCAGACAGCCAGCCCTCACCAGGTTGTTGGCATTGCTAAATGCTCCGCCACGAAGCAAGCTCTCCCTAATGCGACAGATGCGGAAGTGGCTAAAGAAGTTGGAGGAGTGGAGGCAAGGTGAGCAATTGTATGCACGAGGGTACATAAGTATTATGGGAATTGGCAACCTGAACCCACCAAGTGGGGCCCAGGGTGTTATATGTTCCATTCACCTTTCTCTGATACCAAAAATACCATTCATACAGCGGAAATAATTATACATTCTCTATTAAAATGCAAAGTTCTATTATATATAACCCAAAAAGTGTATCCATTCACTTTATATTACATAACCAAGAATTTAAACACAACTTCTAAATACTTCATATCTTACAACAACTCATAATTACCAAAAACTAAACCCTGCCCTAAAGCTAGGTAAGCTTTATCGCTAGAAGCTCCTGAACAATGAGTTGTATATTGGGGTGAGACACTTCTTAGTAAGGTTGGAGTAAATTATAATAGTATGGCAGATGAGTTTTAGTGTATACAAAATATAGCCGTTTATTAATCAACATCTACTAAAAAGACACATGCAGACTGTTCTCACACATACACAACCATTATTTATAAGCGAGAGTTCCCGAGGATTGGGGAGATTACACGCCCATACATGTAACGCCCCTTCGCTCTGATACCGTTTGTAACTTTGCCTTTTCTAGTTTGGGTGTGGCTACAACTGATAATGATCAGGGCACTCACCTTACTTAGTAAGCCCTCGGGCAGAGAGTTTTACTTTGTCATAATCATTAATGCATTTTAACTTCACACACATGTACTCACACGCATTCAATATCAATCATACCCCAGAGATCCATGTACACATGTATCATACATCATAATAGAACACATCAATATTTATAATACACTCAATTCATATGCGCGTACTCACTCCCACAGTAAAAAATACACAAATACTTCACTTCTGCATTTCCCCTTCGGTGGTTCTTAAGACATCCCTCTCCATCGTTCCCTCTATGTACTGAGCATCCCTCCCCATCGTTCTTAGAATGTTCTTCACTTCAGACATGCTACACTTTCAAAGTGACCTATTTGTGGTAAATTAGTAAAACGACCTCTTGCCCTGCCACATTTTACCCCATTTATATAAATGACAATATAACGACCTCCTCAAGTCCTACCAACGTTATATTGCGATTTATATCATATACAATATAATGACCTCTTCATGGCCTGCCAATGTTATATTATGAATTACATGAATAACCACACAATCACCCAAATACACAAGCTTAGATACCACAGTAACTCTCAACCAGTTTATTATGAAGAGTTCATCTCATGCCACATGATTAGAGTGTTAATCATACGGTTACATACTGGTAAATAATTAATATACCCCACTCATAATGGTTTTTTTTTTTTTTTCCAAATATGAATTATAATCAAAACCATTGTTTTCAAATGCCTAATTCATTCAGAAAAATCACATATATATATATATATATATATACACAACCTTATATACTTAAAATTAACCGATTCCAATTTAATAAAAAAACTGGTAGAATTTATTCCCCTTACCTGTTTCTCGAAGTTCTACCTGAAATGAACGAGAGATGAAAACCCTAACTTTACGGAACCACTGTCAAAACTGATTCAGCAATCCAAGAAAGATGATCAGAGAATGAGAGTGGCTTCAGGTGAGCGTAGAAGTGAGAGAAAATCATGTGAGGGATGAGAGAGAGAAGTTTAGAGCTTAGAGAGAGAGAGGGAATTGAATTTTCTAAAAAAAATAACCTAATGTCTATTTGTAGGTTCTTAGCCCCTGTAGGAAACCGTTGACGATTTTTCTGTGCTTGATGAAACAGTCGATAGTTTGGCACTTAAATGCTCTCAGTAGTTTGCCCTGTAGGAAAACTGTCGATGATTTTTCAGAATCCCACGTAATCGTCAACGGTTTGATCCTAACCAAACCCTTTTCCTTCATTTTTCTTATTTTTCCTCTACTTTATTTATTTCCTTTTTCTTTTATTTATTTTCATTTTATTTTCTGGGTTCAGGTCACTATAGTATCAGAGAAGTTTAAGCAAAAATTTTCGGGTCATCACAGTTGGTTTCAGAGCAGTAGAATTTTTGGGTCGTCACATAAACTATCCACATCAGACTAGCAATGACCTTGGAGAATCCAAGTAGCCACCCATAAGATTGTTCCTCTTCCTAATCATTCCATGATGTCTTCCCACCTCTCCTATTGGTGATTCCACTAGGCATAACATGCAAACTCCTCTAGTGGATTTCGCTCTCTCCAGTACACCTTTTTGAAAATATATATTTAATAGGAATAAGGAAATGGTTGACCAACCATACAAACAATAATTGGGTATATCTGTTAAGGGCCCCACTATTGGAATTTGTGTGATCCCAAGAGGGAGGTGAATTGGGTTTTAAAAAACTTTTTGGCTAATTAAGCATTTTTCCGATTCACCACAAATCATATCACATTCATAATACAAAACGTGTATGTAAAATAATTGAATTGTGAGTGTAGACATACACATGTGCAACATATCTCATTTAAAATAAAGGTGTGCATGCGAATAATATAACAGTAAATAAATAGGCATACACATACTGAATTTAAAGTGCAAAAATTTAAATTAGATAGGGAGAGAGCGACACAAGATATTTGTAATTGAGGTTCGGCCAAAATAGCCTACATCCACACATTGGGCATACCCCCTAAGGATTACACAATCCTTGATCACTTAAACAGGTAGAGCAGAAGTTGTTTACATCCTCTCCTTATGGGGTGAGGAAAACCCCAGTTCAATATCCGGGATGAATCGAACCGATCTCACTTACGAGGCTGAGACTGTAGAGACCCAAATAATTATAATATTTAAATAATAAAAGAGGGAGAAAAAGGAAATTTTAAATGGGTCACAATCGGATCTCGTTGACGAATGCAAAGAGTTCGTTGACGAAGTGGCCTATTGAGATCATCGACGGGGACACGTGTCTCGTTGACGAGGAATTACCGAGAGGGGTTATTTAAGGGTCTGAAATTCATCGACGATGAATAGGTTTCGTCAAAAAACTTTCTACTTAGCCTCGTTGACGAAGGTAGGTGTATAAGTAGCTCTAATTCGAATTTTCAGCGAGAAAACGACATGCAAATCCCTTTTCTCTCTCTCTTCATCCTCCACCTCCTCTCTTTAGGATTTTGGGCTAGATCTTCGCCGGTTCAGTGATCTGAAATTGTCACGTCACTCATGGGAAGATTCTCTTCAAATTTTCTGGAGTGATTTGTAAGTCAGGGCGACTTGAGAACCATCCGAAAATTTGGGTAAGTTAGTTATTTTAAGATTCGTTAAGGTATTTGGTATTTTGGGTTGAGGAAAGGTGTTAAATGGGTTTATACTGTAGTTTGTTGGGGAAAAATGTTAATTTCAGGGTGTTGTTCTAGGAACACTGTAGGTGTAGGATTATGTGTTTTGTGGGTTTCTCAGTGAGCCAGGTAAGGGGATAATTTAAGTCAGTTTATTTTTATGAAAATTTATTATTTTAAAATAGCATGTATTTACAGTAATTATGCATGTTATATCAAAATATTTGGGAATATTGATGTTAAATAGTAAAAACAGTTTTAAAATATTTAATTAGAAATATATTCAGCTTAAGTATTCCGTTTAATATTATTTAAAATTATGTCGCATGAGTATCATTTTAAGAATATTATGTTATCGAAGATTTTCAGAAAAAGCATGTTTACAACAGTTTTTCAGGAAAACCATAAATAATACAGAAAAATATGGTTTTAGGATTTTATGATAAACAGTATAAATTTCAGTTCAGTATGTTATAATATGCTCGGCACAAGGCTATGATTGTTATCTGACGTAAGGCCGTAATTATGTATGTTATTCGACGCAAGGCCATTATTTTGTATGCTATTCGGCACAAGGCCATGATTATGTATGATATGTCAAAATTCAGAAAAATTTTATCAATCTAGTTTTATGTTAAAATAGTATATGTTAGCATACTATATGTTATCAGAACCCATACGGTTTAGTTTAGATTATTATTCAGGGCTCGGTACAGTAGCTATACAGTTTAGTTCAGACTAATGCTACCACACTTGTCAGTAGAGAGTGTGGGAGATGGATAGTCAATATGACTTTAGTGTAATGTTGTAGAAGTCCCCCTGGTAGTCCAAACCAAGGTGGGGCAGGCCCATCGTACTTACAGACATATTTGACTTCGCAATGATCGGCCAGCATTGTCAAGTTCCGCCTTCGGGTTGCACAACCCAGTTGTGAGGGGGGGGTAATACATGACATCAGTTAACTATCTATCCTGGGTAATATTTCCGTACTATCAGTTATAGTTGATGATTTTATAATAATTGAAATTCAGTATGATTTAACATGATTATGATTATGTATGTTTTTATCCAGTATTATGTCACCAATTTTTATCCAGACATGTGTTATGTGTTTTTTATCTATTATAGTACGAATATACTCATACCGCCACACAACTAATATTAATTTATTCCCCTTACTGAGAGGTGTCTTACCCTAGCTTACAAAACATTTCATAGAATCTAGTTAGACAGGCGAGCCGAGCTCCACGTCAGTAGAGGCAGTTCATACTACCCTAATGGGAGGGTGAGTTACTGGGCTAGGGTCAGATGGTTTTTGGATTATGATCCTAGTTTTACCATTTTGATCTTTTTGGGATGTATATATTTATACATTTGATAGATTAGTAGCACTTTGGTGTTGTAAATGTTGGATGGTATGTATGAAATTTATATTTTTCGCTGCTTAAGTGTCTGCTATGTATGATAGGTGTATTCCTGACACCCACGGGTTCAGGTTGATTTTTCTATATTGGTATCAGAGTTATTATTAAGAATGATATTTATGTATGTGAGGAAAAAAAATCATGGTAAAATAGGCAGGTCGTTACAATTTGGTATCAGAGTCTAGGTTGTTAGGTTCTGTAGACTTTAGAATGCAACGGAAATTATACTAGAGTATAGGACAAAAGAATTTATGGTTTTTTTTTGTAGTCAAGATGCAGGACTTCAGTGATGGTTTTTGCATCTTTACTGGGGTGACGATTTCAAGAAAGTCATAGCAAACTATTGACAGGTTGGGTGTCTAGGTTACAGGATTGAACCTTGAATTAAGAATAGAGATGATAAATTAATTAAGGATATGATATACTAGTTAGATGAATTGTGTTGGATATGTTATGGTAATAAGGTCCTAAAGCCAAGTTTACTATCTTTTTAGGATGGACCGTGGAGGTGGTAGTGCCCATACAAGTGGTAGTAAGGGTTGGGCCCTCGGGTGTAGCTAGTGGCAACTCAGATGCAGTATTACGCAGCATGGCTCAACAAGTTATAACTGAAATTGATAGAATCTCCAGGGAATAGGGAGGTCCATCTGCAGGCCACAGATGTACGATTGAGAAGTTTACAAAGATGAATCCTCCAGCTTTCTCAGGAGGAATTGATCCTGCAGTCATTGAGAACTGGATGCAGGAGATTGAAAAGGTATTGGTAGTGCTGCAGTGTATAAGGGAGCAAAGGGTTCTATTTAGTACGTATAAACTGACAAGAGAGGCCGAGAGATGGTGGACGACAATGAAACTCCTGGAGTAGCAGAGGTCGGTGCTTATAGAGATGACATGGGACCGATTAAAAAAATATTTTTGGACAGATACTTTTCAGCCTCATCTAGAGAAGCTAAGGTAGAGGAGTTCCTGAATCTAAAGTAGGGACGACAGACAGTACATCAGTACTCGGTAAGGTTCATTGAATTATCTCACTTTGCCTCGTACATTATCTCAGATGAGATGAAAAAAGGAAGACAATTTGAAAGAGGCCTGAGGTGAGAATTATATAAGTAGGTGGCGATACTAAAACTGCAGGACTTTGTTGAGTTGGTAGACAGAGCAATTGTGGCAGAAGTCGGAGAGCTGATGGATGCTAAGGAACAGAAACAAAAAAAGAGATCTATGCCTTCAAGTTTCCAGTAGGGATCCAATTTGGGTTTGTGGAAAGAAAGGTGGCTACTATAAGGATCAAAAGCAGGAGTCAGCGAACCATTGCATTCAGAGTATGTAGTCAAACCCAGCCTATTAGATTTGTGGGGAAAGAAACATCAGGGAGAGTCTCATGCCGGGCGAGGCGTATGCTACCGATGTAGGGAGCCAAGGCATATAAAGAGAGATTGTCAAGCTTAGACTAGAACTGCTCCCGCTCCTAGACCTGCTTGGGGAGGTTATCAGGCATTCCATGGAGGTCAGCAGAGGAACACGGCTCCGATGAGAGTTTACACTCTGATGCCGAGTGATGTTGAGACAACCAGCGATGTGGTGACAGGTATGATTCGTATGTTTTCATTTAAAGTTATTGTATTGTTTGATTCAGGTGCCACACACTCGTTCGTGTCTATGGGGCGTATTAGATTATGTAGGGTAGAAACACAGTTGTTAGACATCGAACTATTGGTAACTACACCGACAGAGTCAGTTTTGAGGTGTAGTAGTGTGCTTCGAGGCTGTCTAGTTGATATTTAGGGGAAAGTCTTGCCATCTGACTTGATAGTGTTGGACATGCATAGGTTCGATGTAATATTTGGTATGGACTGGCTGACATCTAACTACGCTAGTATAGATTGTTGGCCTTACAAGGCTTAAAATCTTGTTATCTTATTTTGATGCTAACAAACAAGTGGAATTTAACGTATTTATGTGAGTAATGATATTTCAGGGCTCATATATGATGAAAGCAAGGTTAAAGTGCTCACAAGGATCAAATGAAGCTTAAAAGTGTCAAAGCATGGATTTAAAGATGATATAGCATGGATTTAAAGATGATATATTAAAACTTGAAAAATATGAGTAATGAATGATTTTTTGAAAGCCAAGGAACGTTAAAGTCAAAAGAGCCAAAGAAAAGCAAAGTGAGAAAGCTCAAAGAATATTAAAGCTTGAAGACCAAGAAAGAGTCAAAGCAAGCATGAAGACTTGAGTGTTTAGAATGTCAAGTCTTAGAAGTCTTTATGTAAGTACTTTAATGTTTAAATATCGTTTGAAATATTATGAAGCTCTTAAGTTAACTTCTTGGATCTATATACCTTTTAATATACTTGGAAAATATTTTTATAAGGTCAAAAATTATTTTAAAAAGGTTAAAATCATATATTTTTTTTTATAGAAAATGTTTTCAGCAGCTTTTTGTCTATTTAGATGACTGAACTCTCTATTCAGATGACTGAAGCTGTAACTTCAGATGACTGAACTTCATGTTCAGATGTCTGAAGAATAAGCTCAGTCATCTGAGGATTTTCTAGGAAGAAACAAAAACAGGTAGTAGCTGTTTAGATGACTGAAACTGGACTTCGATCATCTGAACTTGACTCTTCGGTCGTCTAAACCCTATCTTCGGTCATCTGACCCTATGTCTAGTTCATTTTTTAAAGGTTCTCAAGAACTTCAGATGACTGAACTCGACTCTTCAATCATCTAAACACTATTAACGACCATATTTTTCAAAAAATTTTAAATTCAAACTTATATTGCTTGGGCTCTAAACTTTCTAAAAACCTGGGAAATTATCTAAGGAAACAAGTTTGAAAGCCTATAAATACATGGTTTTGCAAATCAAAACATACCAAGAATTGAAAAATCTGTTTGAGAAGCTGAAAGCACTCTTGTTCTTCCAAAAGCTCTTTTGTTCACTCATTGCAAATCTCTTTTGCTGAGATATTCTAAAGTTCTAATCCTTCCTTCTCTGAATTCCTACTTCTAATCCTCATCTAAGAAGGATATTGGTGAATTTTACACTTAAGTTTCATTCTAGTTCATATTGATATTTTACATTGAAGTATATAGTGTTGAACTTGTACTAACTTGCTCTTTGTGAGAGTATATTTGTACGCATACTATATCTTGTTTCTTGTAGTTCTTTGACATTCCAAGGATTGTTTGGATCATTGGCTAAGCAAGGGGATATTGCTTAGAGAGGCAAGCTCTAGCCTAAAGGAGCGACCGAATGAGGGGACATCATTTGGAGAGGAGGGCTCTAGCCTAGTGAAGGAGTGTTTGAGTGTGGGGTATCGTTTGTAAAGGTTTTATTCCACTTGTTAAAGGAACAGGTTTAGTAAATCCTTTGGTGGTTTGCCAAAGGCGAGGACGTAGGCTGGGTATAAGCTAAACCTCGTAAAAATCTCCGTCTCACTCTCTCTTTCCCTATTTTTTATTTTCAGTGCATATTTAAATTGCGTGGACGGTTTAAATTTGAAAATCATATAAACTACGTATATTTGGAAATCAAACAAACTTAAGGTTTAATTTTGATTTGGGTTGCGGAAACTGAAAGGGAGTACGTTGGTTGAACCATTCTTTGTGGAAGCCATATGGGAGTACGTTACTTGGTTAACAGCCCAAGGATAAATTAACTGAGAGTTTAGTTGAGTTCTGAATATTGAGAAGAGTGTAGATATTATGTTGATTGGATTTTATATTGAACATCATATTAAAGAAGAAATTTCATGTATATAGGACTTAAACTCATATTTACTACAAGGCTGAACACAACATAAAAGTTGAAAGTTACATATACTAATCTTGAATGCTTCCATCAATCTTATAGTGCTCAAGTGAATTTATATTTGGCAATCAAATTGGTCGTGTTTGTTTGGAAATTGTGATTAATTATTTGATTGTGTTTACTTTCAAAGTGTGGTTGAAGATTGAATGTTTTATTAGTTGTCTTGTTGATTGTTTAAAAGAAACCAAGTTCTTGTTTGATTGATAAAATAGATAAACAAGTAAAAGAATTGGTTAAATATTAAAAGAAGTTAAGGACTTTAAAAAGAACTAAAACGAAAGTTTTAAAAGCCAATTCACTCCCCTCTTGGGAAGCTATTCCTAATTTCAATTGGTATCAGAGCGGGGTTATAGCAACTCTTAACTAGAAGCTATAAAAAGATTGTAATGGCTCATATAAGTGTAGCTCCCTTTGGAGAGGGACAGTCTTCAACTAGGCCTCCTATCTTTTGTGGTTTAAACTACACATTTTGGAAAAAGAGAATGCAAATCTATATCCAAACGATGAATTGGAAAGTATGGGAAGTTGTTATAGATGGAGATCAAATTAAGATAGTAGATGGAAAACAAATCCCAAAAGAGAAGAAAGATATGACCGATCAAGATTATAAAATGCTCCAAACAAATTCAAGTGCTATAAATGCTTTATATTGTGCCTTGGATGCTAATGAATTTAATAGAGTAATGACTTGCAAATTAGCTAAGGAGATATGGGATAAGCTAGAAGTAACATATGAAGGAACAACGAATGTTAGAGATAATAGGGTTGATATGCTTACAAGTGAATATGAAGCATTTAGAATGAACCGAGGTGAATCCATATCCAGCATGTATACTAGGTTCACTCATATAATAAATTCCCTAAATGCCTTAAGAAAAACTTACACTACTTATGAGATGATAAGAAAAATTCTAAGAGGCCTTCCCTCCATGTGGGAACCAAAGGCTATTGCTATCACGGAAGGTAGAAATCTGAAAAACACATCCTTAGATGAGCTTATAGGTTCTCTCCTCACATACAAAATGACAATGAATGAAAAGAGCGGGAAAACCAAAGCCCAAGAAACAATAGCCTTCAAAGTCTCAAAAGAAAACTCTAGTAGTGAAGAGATGGATGAAGATGAAGCAGCCTTTATATCTAAAAAGCGTGCAAAAATCCTTCGAAGGAGAAACAAATTCAAAAGAAGAAACCAAGACTCCAAATCAGATAAAAAAGTTATTGGTACCAAGAAATCTAAAGATAAAACCCCTACTTGCTATAATTGCAATAAAATTGGACATATAAAACCAGAATGCCCACTATTAAAGAAAGAGTCTAAAAAGAAAAACAAGAAGGCCATGAAAGCCACTACTTGGGATAGTACAAGTAGTTCTGAAATTGAATCAAGTGACCAAGAGGTTGCTTATACGTGCTTTATGGCTTGGAACGATGAGGAAAGCTCTTCAGCCAAATCCGTAGATAATTCTTGTAGTAATTCTTCAAATGAATCCAATGATGAGGGTATGCCATCTTATGAAAAACTACAAAATGATCTATTCAAAGTACATAAGATGCTGACCAAAGAAAATAAACAAAATACTTCATTGAAGAATAAAAATGAAGAATAATGAAAGAATTAGAATCCCTTAGAAATGCTGAAATAGAAAACAAAAGAGAAAAGGATTCAAGGATCTAGAAAATAGAACATAAGTATGAATTAGCAATGAAAGAAATGGAATCCAAAAATCTTGCTAAAAAAGAAACAACTTGAAAATTGCGAAACTAGAAAGCAAGAATGACCAAATGATAGAAGACCTTCGATCTTAATCCTCTATCGTATATGAGAAAGATATGTATATTTTTGGATTAGAGGATAGATTAAGAAAATTATCTCTAGAGCTAGAGAAATCATTAAAGAAGGTTGATAACAAGAAAGACATAGAGTTAAACGATCTCAAGAATCAAATCAAAGATAAGGATAAAATTATTTACAACTTTACAAAAGGAAAGGAAAACCTTGATAAGATGGTTGGCTCACAAAGAATGTCATTAAACAAAGAAGGCATTGGTTTCAATGGAGTTGAAAATAAAAAGAAAAAGAGTATGTACATGGGATATTTCTTAAAAGGATCCAAAGACTATGCAAACATGTCTTCTAATGACTACACTAACACCATATGCTATCAATGTAAGAGAAAGAGACATATAAAATTTGAATGTCCATTTAAGAGGAAAGATGTTAAAATAAAACAAGTAAGGAAGATAAAAGAAACATCTCTTGACAAATCAACTGGACTCAAGAAGGTATGGGTACCAAAAGTGAAATAGAAACTTCATACAAACATAAAGAAAATAGCATTGTTGATTCAAAATCATAGGATGATTCTTTACAAGGCTTAAATTAAGAAAATATTAAGAAATAATCAAATTGAGCTTATTACTTAAGTATCTTGATTAAGAAGAAGATATTTGAGAATGATAGCCTATATGTTACATGCTTACATGCCTATATGATAAGCTCCTTACTTATGTGATGTGTTGATATGCTATATGCTACATGAGTATGACTTGACTTGACTTGACTTATATTGATAATTTATGGCTCATTATATTGCAAACTTGAGCATGATTATGACGCTAAATATTGATATAAGAATAATAGAGTTTGAGCATGAGATTATTGAGCATGAGCATGAATCTTGATATAAAATTAATTTTTGACTATGCATACTAATAATGAATCAAGTGGATAAATTTGTCTTGTGCTGCTCTTTATATTGGTATCCATAAGCTATGAATGATATTTTTGATATCCATGAACTATGCATGATATGATATTAGCTTTGGTATCTATAAAGCATTTTTGGTATCACATTTTAAAAATTTTAATTGGTATCACAATCTGAATGGCTCAATTAGTATCACAAATTAATATTTAAGAATGATAAGAAAATTTGAACTCATATGATATTGATGATGTTAACATGATATTGGTGTTCAATGATTGTGTTCATGAGAACATACAAGATATAATCAATATATGAAGCATGGATAATGAACTTAAAAGCATAATTGGTATCAAATCTGAATGTATTAAATTCAGGGGGAGTATTATGACTTATTGCTTGTATTATGGTTCTTTCCTAATTATTAAATTGGAATCATGGAATCAATAATCGGTATCATGAATTATTATGCATGCTGAAGTTTAAAGTACTATACTTTTTATGATTGCTCATAGCCTTAGTACCTAAAGTTTTACTTTTTTTGATCGATGTCAAAAGGGGGAGAAGTTTTAGGTAGCAAAAATTGAGCATGATATTAAAAATTGGAGGCTTACTCAAATTTATATCTAAAGGATGAGAAGTACTTGATGTTGATTGACATTAATATTGAATAATGTGATTTTGATATATGAGCATGATAGTAAAAGAGTTTTTGAATTTAATCATGATATTGTTAAGTTTGTCAATATGATGCTTATTGAAAGGAGGAGCCTTTTTAAGGCTTACTCAAATTTTTGCTCCTTGTTTATCATCATAAAAAAGGAGGAGATTGTTGGCCTTACAGGGCTTAAAATCTTTTTATCTTATTTTGATGCTAACAAACAAGTGGAATTTAACGTATTTATGTGAGTAATGTTATTTCAGGGCTCATATATGATGAAAACAAGGTCAAAATACTCACAAGGATCAAATGAAGCTTAAAAGAGTCAAAGCATGGATTTAAAGATGATATATTAAAACTTGAAGAATATGAGTAATGAATGATTTGTTGAAAGCCAAGGAATGTTAAAATCAAAAGAGCCAAAGAAAAGCAAGTGAGAAAGCTCAAAGAATATAAAAGCTTGAAGACCAAGAAAGAGTCAAAGCAAGCATGAAGACTTGAGTGTTTAGAATGTCAAGTCTTAGAAGTCTTTATGTAAGTACTTTAATATTTAAATATCGTTTGAAATATTATGAAGCTCTTAAGTTAACTTCTTGTACCTAGATACCTTTTAAAATACTTGGAAAATATTTTTATAAGGTCAAAAATGATTTTAAAAAGGTTAAAATCATTTTTTTATGGAAAGTATTTTCAGTAGCTTTTTGTCTATGCAGATGACTGAACTCTCTGTTCATCTGACTGAAGTTCTAACTTTAGATGATGGAACTTCATGTTCAGATGTCTGAAGAATTACTTCAAACGTTTGAAGAATAAGCTCAGACGTCTAAAGATTTTCTAGGAAGAAACAGAAACAAGCAGTAGCTACTCAGATGATTGAACCTGAACTTCGGTCATCTAAACTCGACTCTTCAGTCGTCTGAACCCTATCTTTGGTCATCTGACCCTGTGTCCAGTTCATTTTTTAAAGGCTCTCAGGAACTTCAAATGACTGAACTCGACTTTTCAATCATCTAAACACTGTTAACAGACATATTTTTCAAAAGTTTTAAATTCAAACTTATATTGCTTGGGCTCCAAACTTTCTAAAAACTTGGGAAATTATCTAAGGAAACTTTAGCAACAAGGAAACAAGTTTGAAAGCCTATAAATACATGTTTTTGCAAATCAAAACATACCAAGGATTGAAAAATCTGTTTAAGAAGCTGAAAACACTCTTGTTCTTCCAAAAGCTCTCTTGTTCACTCATTGCAAATCTCTTTTGCTGAGATATTCTGAAGTGGTAATCCTTCCTTCTCTGAATTCCTACTGCTAATCCTCATCTAAGAAGGATATTGGTGAATTTTACACTTAAGCTTCATTCTATTTCATATTGATATTTTACATTGAAGTATATAGTGCTGAACTTATACTAACTTGCTATTTGTGAGAGTATATTTGTACGCATAATATATCTTGTTTCTTGTAGTTCTTCAAAGTTCCAAGGATTGTTTGGATCATTGGCTAAGCAAGGGGATATTGCTTAAAGAGGTGGACTTTAGCCTAAAGGAGTGACCGAACTAGGGGACATCGTTTGGAGAGGTGGGCTCTAGCCTAGTGAAAGAATGTTTGAGTGTGGGGTATCGCTTGCAAAGGTTTTGTTCCACCCGTTAAAGGAACATGTTTAGTGAATCCTTTGGTGGTTTGCCAAAGGCGAGGATGTAGGTTGGGTATAAGCTGAACCTTGTAAAAATCTCTATCTCACTCTCTTTTTCCTTATTCTTTATTTTCAGTGCTTATTTAAATTGCGTAGATGGTTTAAATTTGAAAATCATATAAACTACGTATATTTGGAAATCAAACAAACTTAAGGTTTAATTTTGATTTGGGTTGCAGAAACCAAAAGGGAGTACGTTGGTTGAACCATTCTTTGCGGAAACCATACGGGAGTACGTTACTTGGTTAACAGCCCAAGGATAAATTAACTAAGAGTTTAGTTGAGTCCTGAATATTGAGAATAGTGTAGATATTATGTTGATTGGATTTTATATTGAACATCATATTAAAGAAGAAATTTCATGTATACAGGACTTAAACTCATATTTACTACAAGGCTGAACACAACATAAAAGCTGAAAGTTACATATACTAATCTTGAATGCTTCCATCAATCTTATAGTGCTCAAGTGAATTTTTATTTGGCAATCAAATTGGTCGTGTTTGTTTGGAAATTGTGATTAATTATTTGATTGTGTTTACTTTCAAAGTGTGGTTGAAGATTGAATGTTTTATTAGTTGTCTTGTTGATTTTTTAAAAGAAACCGAGTTCTTGTTTGATTGATAAAATAGATAAACAAGTAAAAGAATTAGTTAAATATTAAAAGAAGTTAAGGGCTTTAAAAAGAACTAAAATGAAGTTTTAAGAGCCAATTCCCCCTCCCCCCTTCTCTCGGGAAGCTATTCCTAATTTCATAGACTTTCATTTGAAAGAAGTGATATTCAAACCTCCGGGAAGACCAGAATTCAGATTCATAGGGTCGCGAGAGCAATCCCTACCTTAGTTAGTGTCAACCATACAGGTGAGGAGACTACTTCTGGATGGTTGTCAGGGGTTCGTGGCCTTTGTAAAGGAAATGTCAGAAAATAAATTAAAGCTTACTAATACGCAAGTTGTGAAGGAGTTTTCAGATATCTTCCCAGACGAGCTACCTGGGTTGCCTCCTAATCGCGAGGTAGATTTCTCTATTGATCTACTTCTGGGGATGACACTGATTTCTAAAGCTCCTTACATAATGACTCTTACAGATTTAGAAGAGCTAAAGAATCAGTCGTAAGACTTGCTAGATAAGGGTTTTATTTAGCCTAGTGTATCACCATGGGGAGCTCTAGTGTTATTTGTAAAGAAGAAAGTTGGGTCTATGAGGATGTGTATAGATTATAGGAAAATTAATAAGTTGACAATCAATAATATGTATCCTCTACCCTGTATAGACGATTTATTTGATCAGCTTCAAGGTACACGGGTCTATTCTAAGATTGACCTCAGATCAGGCTACAACTAGGTGAAAGTTGTCGCGGCGTCCCGTGAGCGCGTGTGCCCTGGGCGGCGAAATTAAAAATTAAATTTTATTTTCAAGGAAAAATCATGGAATGTCGGAGTCGCCACTAACCTTTTAGTGTGGTTAGAACACATGGTTACTACCCCGTTAGGGGTAGAGTGGGTCTATGTTACCAGAATTAGGTTCAGGAGTTCGGTTACGCGAGGGGAAGGTACAAGCACCCCCTACGCGCCCGTTCTTACGAACGGTACCTAATTAATTTGAAATTATCCCTAAGTTAATCTAATAAGTCTTTTGATTACTCCTTTTTATGAATTTATAAATACACGTAAAAAAAAAATAAATAAATACAATATATACATATACATTCCCTTAGAGCTTAAGGTACGTGAAGCCCGAAAGCTAATAACCCCCCGCAATTAAATCATAGGGATATACATACGAAAATACTTACTAAAATAATACAAAAATATTAGAAATAATGGATATCTCAATACAAAATATAAACATAGGATATAGTTGAAAATTCCATAAATATGTGAAAATAATAGCCCTAATATATTATAATGATAATACATTATCTATAATAATAATACTATTATAATAATAACACATATATATCTCATAATATTAATAACACGTAAATACCAATACGATATTATAATACCACTTTAATATATATATATCATAACACGTAAATATTAATACTATACCATAATAATACTACTAGACTAATAATACATATCTATCATAATTTTACTAACTATACAATATGATAATAATATATATTAACAAATACATGCAAAAACCCTAACTATAAATAATCAAAACTTTAACATAACACTAATAAAACCCTGATATTAACAATAAAGGAAACATGACAATAAATCAAACCTTAAAAGTTAAATATAAACAAACATGGAAACAAATAAAACAAAATTATGGCATTTAGACAAACCTAAAAATAAATATACAATGATATGGAAATAATCAAACCCTAAAAAAAAAAAAAAAAAAAAAATTCAACGTGCAATAAAATGGAAATAAATCAAAAATCCTAAAAAATATGTACTAATAATTTGGAAACATAACAAATCCTAAAGTTAAAATGTGATAATAATATGGAAACACTCATAACCCTAAAGTTAATAATCAATCTATATAGAGGCATTTAAACCATAAAAATATTAATAACATGGAAACCAATCAAAACCCTAAATATAATAGGCAACATGTATAATAAGAATAATAGCTTGGAAATAATTAGAGTCTTACAATTAATGTACAATAACAATGTGGAAACAAATTAAACCTTATAATACACATGCAATATATACAATAATGGAAACTATTACACAAGTAATATTAATATCATGGGAAGCAATTTAAACCCTAGAGTTAACAAATAAAACACGCGACAATAATTATGGAAATAATTTTAAAACTTTACCATTAATATATCATGACAATATGAGAGACCAATCAAACCCTAAATAAAGCATATGATGAACAAAACCCTAAGTATACAATTAAAACCCTAAATACAACATGTAATAATTTAAACTCTAAATACATAATATATACTAAAATAAATAACATACCACAAGATAGTATACAACAATATAGACACCCTAAATAATAAATGAGTATATTACAATGATTGACAATACAATGATAACATAAACACTTTAAACCAATATTCAACAACAAATATAGACATGTAATAAGGTATAATAATAATAATAATAATCCAACAATAATATTAATATTTATATACATATATAATAAAAGTGTAAACATGAAGACTATATATTACAATAAATAAATGAATAAATAAAAGATTAAATATTACACATATCTGCATAAATAAATAAAAACAAAAAAACAAAAAAAAAAAAGAAAAAGAAAAACCGAATATTAGATATCAGTAATGACCAAAAATCAGAAGAGAAATAAATAGAAATAAAATAAAACAAAATAACAAAAAATAAAATAAAATTGCATGTGTGTGTGTGTGTGTGTTCTGTGCATGTGTGTGCACGAGTAGAAGGACTTACAGAGGGGGGGCACCGCCGGAGAACGGAGACTGGAAACGGCGATGACAGCAAGGGCTGCCGAAGACGATGACGGCGGTGGAGGACGGCAAGGAACGCCGGAGACGACAACGGCGGTGAAGGTTCCAGTGACTCTCTCCTGCAGCAGTGGACTTCTGTGGTGGAATGGAGTCTAGTTGCGGCTCGCCGGATCTGGGTGTGGCTGGGAAGTTGGTGACGATGCGCTGCGGAGGTCCACTGGGTTCTACTTTGCTGAAGTGGCCGGAGAGTGGTCTGCTGGGGGTTCTGCTGCAGGCTGGAGGATGGTGGCCGTGGGATGCTCGGCTACTTGCAGGGATTTTGGAGGGAGTGAGAGATGAGGGTGTGGGAATGGATGGAGGGTGGCGGTGCTGCTGTTGCAGCAAGAGAGAGAGAGATTTTGGTCTTCTTTTTTTTTTCTTTGGCTTGCTGCCGGCTCTCTGTACCCGTGGAGTGGTGCTGCCGGTGGAGATGGTGGCTGCAGAGAGGAGAGCTGCTGTCGAAGGATTGGTGGAACGTGAGGATGAGGGAGTGAGAGAGGGAGTTAGGGCCGGCGAGTGGCGGTTGGGTAGATGGAGAAAGAAGGATAAAGCTTAGGTTTTTTTTTTTTTCTCTTGGTGTCTCCGCTGCCTCCCCCCTTCCCCGGCTTGTGTGTATCACCCTTATATAAAAAAAAAAAAAAAATTTGACAACCCTAAAAACCTTTCCTTTTTGATTTTCTTTTTATGGTATTTTTTTTCTTTTGGAAATAATATTATGAGTATAACTACTATTATGGTAATAATAATAATAATAATAATAATAATAATAATAATAATAATAATAATAATAATAATAATAATAATAATGATAATAATAATAATAATAAGGTAATAAAAATAAGTAAAATAATAACAAAATAATAATAATAATAATAACAGAAATAAATAATAATAATAATAATAGTACTAATAAAGATAAAAATACTAATAATAATAAAAGTTAAAAATAATATTAATAGCAATGAAAATTAATAATATTAATAATAATTATAATAATAATAATAATAATAATAATAAATTATATATATAGAAGTAAAAAATAAAATAAAAGTAATAATAATAATAATACTAATGAAAAATAATAATAATAATAATAATAATAATAATAATAATAATAATAAGAATAAATAAAATAGTAATAATAGTAATAATAATAAGACTAATGAAAATTAATAATAATAATAGTAAGAATAAATAAACTAATAAAAATACTAATAATAATAATAATAAAAAGGGAACCCCTCGTTCTATTTGGCTAGGGCAAAAATAGGGTGTCTACAAAAGTTAAAGCAGAAAATGTCTTAAAGAAAGCCTTCAGGATCAGGTAGGGACATTATGAAGTCCTCATTATGCCTTTTGGTCTGACAAATGCTCTCGCTGTATTCATGGATTTGATGAATAGAATTTTTCCCCACTATTTAGACCAGTTTGTTGTAGTTTTCATTGATGACATACTGGTTTACTCGAGGAGCTTTGAGGAGTGTGAGACACAACTACGGCTGGTACTTCAAATGCTTAGGGAAAAGAAATTGTATGCTAGGTTTAGAAAATGTGAATTCTAGCTAGAGAAAGTTGCGTTTCTGGGGCATGTTATGTCAGGGGATGGAATTTTAGTGGACCCCAGCAAGATTGAGGTAGTGGTAAATTAGGAAAGGTTGAGAAACGTTCAGAAGATCAGGAGTTTCTTGGGATTGGCAGGGTATTACCGTCAGTTTGTAGAGGGATTCTTAGGACTATCAAGGCCTATGACGCGACTGACTAGGAAGAATGCTATATTTTTAAGGGATGATGAATGCGAGTAAAGTTTTCACGAATTAAAGCAGTGGCTCGTCACTACACCAGTACTAACAATTCCAACAGGGAGTGATGACTATGTAATTTACAATGACGCATTTTTTAAAGGACCTGGCTGTGTATTGATGCAACATAGTAGGGTTGTAGCTTATGCCTCCCGACAGTTGAAAGAGTATGAAAAGAACTACCCTACCCATGATCTGGAATTAGTTGCAGTTTTACACACATTAAAGATTTGGAGGCATTACTTGTACGGTGAGAGATGCGAGATATTCTCCGATCACAAAAGTTTGAAGTACCTTTTCACTCAAAAAAAGCTGAACATGTGACAGAGGAGGTGGTTGGAACTTATTAAAGATTATGACTGCACTATCAGTTACCACCTTGGGAAAGCAAATGTAGTAGCTGATGCTCTGAACAGGAAATTAGTGGGACTAGCACTGACAGTTATGGAGGTTCAGCATCCGATCCAGATGGATCTAGATAGACTCAGTGTAGAGTTGGCAGAAAGTGATCCTCAGAAATTTATTGCCAACTTAGTGGTGCAGTCTACATTACAAGAAAGGATTAAAGCAACTCAGAAAAAGAATCCAAAATTAGTAGAGGTAATAGTCAAAGTACAGAGTGGTCAGGGAGAGGAATTCGGTATTTTTGATGACGGGCCCTTGAGGTTCCGTTCTAGGTTGTGCATGCCTATTGATATGGACATTAGGAGGATGATCTTAGAAGAGGCTCATAGGTCCTTGTACACGGTTCATCCATGTAGTACTAAAATGTATAAGGATCTTCGGGAATTTTTCTGGTGGAGCGATATGAAGAGGAAAATTGCCGAGTTTGTAGTGCAGTGCTTAACGTGCCAGCAGGTTAAGGCTGAGCACCAGAGACCGGTGGGTCAGTTGCAGCCACTTTTCATTTTGGAGTGGAAATGAGATCACATATCTATGGATTTTGTTACAGGGCTGCCATCGACATTCCATGGTCAGAATGTAATTTTGGTGATCGTGGATCATCTAACAAAGACCGCTCATTTCCTTCCCATTAAAACCAACTACTCCATGGACAGACTAGCAGAGATTTATGTTTAGGAGATAGTCCATTCTCATGGTGTGCTAGTATATATAGTATTAGATCGAGACCCGCATTTCACATCAGGATTTTGGAAGAGCTTGCAAGCGGCTCTGGGGCCTTAGTTATCTTTCAACATGACCATTCATCCTTAGACAGATGGGCAGACTGAGATGATGATCCAAATTCTTGAGGATATGCTACAGGCTTGCGTGCTGGAGTTTAGGGGTAGTTGGACTCAATTTATGTCACTGGTGGAGTTTGCGTACAATAATAGCTACTAGGCCAGCATCGGGATGACACCTTATGAAGAGTTGTATGGAAGAAGGTGTCATTCTCCATTATAATGGTATAAGATAGGTGAGCGGCGAGTTGTGGGGCCAGAGCTAGTGCAGTAGGCATATGATACAATTCGGCTCATTAGAGACAGAATCAATGCAGCTTAGAGCCGACAGAAGAGTTACATTGATACTCGCTACAGGAAATTGGAGTTTGATGTTAGAGATCACGTGTTTTTTAAAATAGCCCCATTAAAGGGAGTTATGAGATTTGGAAGGAGGGTAAGCTTAGCCCTAGGTTTATTGACCCGTTTGAGATTCTTGAGAGAGTGAGGTCAGTTGCCTATAGGCTATCCTTACCACCCACTTTGTCTAGAATAAACAACGTATTCCATGTTTCTATGTTAAGGAAATACGTCTCAGATTCCTCCCACATCATCAGTTACGCCGAGTTAGAACTCAATGATACTTTGGCTTATGAGGAAACTCGAGTGCAGATTCTAGACAAGAAAGAATAGGAATTGCGTAGTAAGAGGATCCCATTAGTAAAAGTCTTGTGGAGGAATCATGTAATGGAAGAAGCTTTTTAGGAGTTTGAGGAAGAGATATGACAAAAATACCAGCATCTGTTTAGCAGGGAAAAGCAGTAGTTAGGAAGAGATACAAGTAGATATGTAATGTTTATTTTGCAGGTTAGTCAGTGCATGTAATAGTATTTTTGGTAGTAGATAGTATTTTGGTTGTGGGAGAATTTTATTTTATGTGTACTTGTAATCTCACAGAACCCTCAATGTAACCACGGTATTCCTCTGCCATAAATGAGGGTAAGTAATAAAATAAGTAGCCCATTTTCTTTAAAGGATGGTGTCAATACAGATAGTAAATTTTGAGGACAAAATTTCATAAGGGGGGAAGAATGTAGAGACCCAAAGAATTATAATATTTAAATAATAAAAGAGGGAGTAAAAGGAAATTTTAGAGGGGTCACAACTGGATCTCGTCGATGAACGCAAAGAGTTCGTCGATGAAGTGGCCTATTGAGATTGTCGACGGGGATATGTGTCTCGTCGATGAGGAATTACTGAAAGGGGTTATTTTAGGCTCCAAAATCGTCGACGATGAATAGAGTTCATCGATGAACTCTTTAGTTGGCCTCGTCGATGAAGTGACATGTCTCGTCAACGAAGGCAAGTGTATAAGTAGCTGTAATTCAGATTTTCAGTGAGAAACGACATGCAAATCCCTTTTCTCTCTCTCTGTCTCTCTCTCTTTGTCCTCCACCTCTTTTCTCTGAGATTTTGGGTTGGATCTTCATGGGTTTGACGATCCGAAGCTGTCATGTCACTCCTGGGAAGATTCTCTTCACATTTGCTGGAGTGATTTGTAGGTCAGACCAACTTGGGAACCATCCCAAAATTTGGGTAAGTTATTTATTTTAAGATTTATTAAGGTATTTGGTATTTTGGGTTGAGGAAAGGTGTTAGATGGGTTTATGTTGTAGTTTGTTGGGGAAAAATGTTAATTTCAAGGCGTTGTGTTGAGAACACTGTAGGTGTAGGATTAGGTGTTTTGCGGGCTTCTCAGTACGCCAGGTAAGGGGATAAATTAAGTCAATTTATTTTTATAAAAATTTATTGTTTTAAAATAGCATGTATTTACAGTAATTATGTATGTTATATTAGAATATTTGGGAATACTGATGTTGAACAATAAAAATAGTTTTAAAATATTTAATTAGAAATATATTCAGGTTAAGTATTTAGTTTAATATTATTTAAAATTATATGGAATGACTATCATTTTACGAATATTATGTTATGGCAGATTTTCAGTGAAAGCATGTTTACAACAAATTTTTTAGGAAAACCGTAAATAATATAAAAAATTATAGTTTTAGGATTTTATGATAAACAATACAAATTTCAGTTTAGTATGTTGTAATATGCTCGACACAAAGCCGTGATTGATAGCCGACGTAAGGCCGTAATTATGTATGTTATTTGGCGCAAGGCCGTAATTATGTATGCTATTCGGCGCAAGGCCGTGATTATGTATGATATGTCAGAATTCAGAAAAATGCTATCAATCTAGTTTCATGTTAAAACTGTATATGTAAACATACTATATGTAATCAGAATCCGGATGGTTTAGTTTAGATCAGTATTCAGGGCTCGGTACTGTAGCTATACAGTTTAGTTCAGACTAGTGCTACCACACTTGCCAGTAGAGAGTGTGGGAGATGGATAGTCGATGTCGCTTCAGTGTAATGGTTTAGACGTCCCCCTGGCAGTTCGAACTAGGGTGGGGTGTGCCCATCGTACTTACAAACACATTTGACTTGGCAGTGGTCAACCAGCCATTGTCAGGTCCCGCCTTCAAGCTGCACAACCTAGTTGTGGGGGGTAGTACATGACATCAGCTAACAATCCATCCTGGGTAATATTTCAGCACTATCAGTTATAGCAGAAGATTTTATAATAACTGAAATTCATTATGATTTAACATGATTATGATTATGTATGTTTTATCTAGTATTATGTCACTAGTTTTTATCCAGACATGTGTTATGTATTGTTTATCTATTATAGTTCCAATATACTCATACTGCCACACAACTGATATTAGTTTATTCCCCTTACTACGAGGTGTCTCACCTCAACTTAAAAAATATTTCGGGGAATCTAGTTAGATAGGAAGAGTGAGCTCCGCATCAATAGAGGCAGTTCATTCTACCCCGGTGAGAGGGTGAGTTACTGAGCTAGGGGGTTAGAAGGTTTTTGGATTATGATCCTAGTTTAACCCTTTTGATCTTTTTGAAATGTATATATTTATACATTTGACAGATTATTAGCACTCTGGTATTGTAACTATTGGATGGTATGTATGTAATTTATATTTTCCGCTGCTTAAGTGTCTGCTGTGTATGACAGGTAAATTCCCGATACCCACGGGTTCGGGTTGATTTTGATATATTGGTATTTGGGTTATTATTAAGAATGATATTTATGTATGTGAGGAAAAAACTTATGATAAAATAGGAAGGTCATTACAGAGACTCCCTAGTTCAATTTTCGGGCTGAACCAAACCAGCCTCACTTACGGGGCTAAGACTCCCCAGTTTGATTTTTGGGTTGAACTAAACCAATCTCACTTATGGGGTTGAGACTCTCCAGTTCAATTTTCGGGTTGAATCGAACCGGTCTCACTTAAAGGGCTAAGACTCCCTAGTTCAATTTTCGGGTTGAACCGAACTAGTCTCACTTATGGGCTGAGACTCCCTAGTTTAAGTCCGTGCTGAACCCAACCGATACATTAAAATCATTTGTGTACAAAATAATACTTCTGAAAATACAAACTAAGATGTACACATTTAAGCTCAAATAAATGCACTCTCTAATGATACGAGTTATGCACAGTAGAGTAAGGGTGCTTAAATATATGTAAACCCTAATAAGAAATTTTCTTCAAAAATATATTTCAATAATAATATAGGAGAACCTAGGGTTTTTCTCTTCCAATAGTTGTTGCACAAATAATATATATATATATATATATATATATATAAATGAGAAATATGTTCTCCAACAAAGATTTTTGCAAATAAAAGTGTTTGGAGAATCTAGGATTTTAAGCTCAAGAGTATATGTGCAATAAATACAATTAAAAACAAAAGGCCAAACAAAATACACTATTTAAAAAAATATTTCAAAGAATGTGACAAAGAGAGTTGGAGAGTATGAAAAATTTAACCCCAAAATGATTTTTGAAATAAAAGAGTATGTGGGGGAACTTTGATTAACTGAAAAATTTGAGAGAAAATATTTGTTGATCAAAGTTTCAAATTTGGAGTGACGAGGGGGTATTTATAGATTTTCTAAAAATTATAACCGTTGGGGATACGTTTGGTATTTTGGAAAAGTTTAATTAAAAATTAATGAATTTTTTTGCCTTTAAAAAAATTTCCAATCTGAGAGGTTCGGTCAACCATATAGAGAGTTCGGTCGACTATATTGACAAGTTCGATTGACCCAAGAAACTTTTGAACTACAAGTTTGGTCGACCGCCTTAGGGGGCGATTTTGAACACTATGAGGTTCAGTTGACTAGCTTAAGTTGGAGTGACCAATTTCATAGGTTCGGTCGACCAAGTCATTTTATAACTACGAGTTTGGTCGATCAGAGCGCTGGGAATTTCTGACGTGCTAGTTCAGTCGACCAGAGCTTTGAAGTTCATTTCACATTTGGTCGACCAAATGGTCAACTGTTGGACCCTGGGGAGGTTCGGTCGACCGAAGGTCTATGTGTGTTCAGGTTCAATTGACCGAAAACACTAAAGGTGTGCAATTAAGTACTATTTTTGAAAATAAATTTCTCTTAATAGCATATGTGAAAATGGGAACTTTCCTAAGTGCAAGTGCAAAGACCTAAGGTCTCTCTAAGGTCTAGGCATTTTAATTTACCCTAAAAAACCTTGCGTCGATCGACCAAAGTAAGCCCTAAGGTCTTTCTATAGTTTTTGTCTAAACATAAAGACATATCATAAAGGATGTATGCAGTTATTACAAACTAACATATAAAAACTCAAATGCATTATACAAATTAAAAAAAAAAAAAAAGGTCTTCTTCTTGATCTTCTTTGCTCTTTA
Source organism: Malania oleifera (assembly GCF_029873635.1). NCBI lineage: Eukaryota > Viridiplantae > Streptophyta > Magnoliopsida > Santalales > Ximeniaceae > Malania > Malania oleifera. The sequence goes on from NC_080421.1 coordinate 27,070,633, forward strand.
ACCTTCATGGAAAACGCCACGAGATTGTGAGCTTTATGTTCTAACTGTCATCCTTTTTTTGGTATCTTATGTTCATGTTGAAATGAAAACTTGTTCACACACTAAATGCACACATAAGATACTGGTGGTTGTCAGCATCAAAATAGGGGTTGAACTCAAAAAGCCAACAATCTTCCCATTTTTGATGATGACAAACACCCAAAAGAAAATTAGGTACAACCTGAAAAGGCTCCCCCTAAGAATATGCATAATGTAAAAATAAACATAATAGCTCAAACATATTCATGAAAGAAGACACAACCAAGATCATGCATTTAAATTTTTGCATTAAAGCACACGCTCAGACAATTTTCTTAATGATTTGCCCCTAACAATTTCCCTTTCGGTCATTATCATTTTTCTCAAAAACATTTTCCCCCTTTTGGCATCAGTAAAAAGGGTTAAATTAAGTAGAAAATAACTTTATCATTTAAAATAGACTTAGCAAAGAGAACTCCCCCTTTTTGAAAAACTCTCCCCTATGTGATATAACAGTTGGGCATAAAAATTTTATAACTGTTGTAAAAGTTATAGCAATTAAGCACACTAAAAGATTATAACTGGTCATTTAAAATATTAAAATGACATGTTAACAAGATCTGTCCAGAAATATCCTCAAACCATTGCAATTTAAGTACAATGTAAGTCCCCGCAAAGATTGGAATTTAAGAACATGCGGCATATAAAAAGTAGGTTTGAGCATAAATATGATCTAACTTGTAATGACCCAGAGAATTAAAATTATTAAAATAATTAGAAAGTGTAATAAATGAAATTGATTAATTGATAATAAGGGAAAAAGGAAGAAAGAATTCTAGAAGGAAGAGCAGGCCTCAAAAACGAATGTCTTGTCTTCGTCAACAAGTGTCCTTCTAGAGATCATCAACGAACTTCAGTCCCTCATCGACAAAGGAATCCCGAGAGAGTAAATCTTAAGCTCTAAAATTCGTCGACGAAAGTATCTTCTCATCGACGAAGTATCTATAGTGGCTCATCGACGAACTCACGTGTCTCATCGACGAAGCCTTTCCTATTAATAGGGGTTTCTCTCATTTTCAGCGAGAAAACTCAGGGATTCACTCTTTCTCTCTCCAAAAATAGTTTCCTAGCCTTCTCTCTTCGATTTCGGGCTGGATTTGACCCGTTTTGATGATCCGAAACCACCACGAGGTTCGTAGGATCATTCTCTGCAAGGCTATAGGAGTTGATTGTTGGTTTGAGAGGTTTAGGAAACATCCCATAATCAGGGTAAGTGAGTTATTTTGGGAATCTCTTAACAAATATTGTTATTTGGAGTATTGGAAGTATTAAATAAGTATTTTTCTTAAGATTTGAGTTAGTTGGGGTTTATTTAATTAAACTAAGATTTTTGGATTTAGGGTCTAAGTGAACACCGTGGGTATCAGCTCGGGGATCCTACATGCATAATTTAGAAGTCAAGTAAGGGGAAATTTTATATTAAATTAGATTTTATGAAATTAAAGGTAATAAATTATGTTATATTTATGTATATGTTTTGGTGTGGATTCTTAAAATGTCAACCATGTAAATTATGTTTTCTGAGCCTAGGATTGCTGACATAGCTATGTATATGTGGAAATGAACTGATGAAAGTGAAAGGTATTTTCTAGGAAATTATGTAAGAAATGGAAGTTATATTTTCAGTATTTAAATGCTAAATATGGGTTGGCTTATTTTACAAGAAATATATATGAATTTTACTATTAAATTGTGTGGCATGAGTATATGTAAGTTGTGTGCAAATATATGTTAAATGTATGAGATGCAGGCTAAGTAAGAAAAACATTAAAAATAAAATATAAGATGAACTATGTTGTTTGTGTATGTTAATGCAACCATGTAAATGTAAGACAACTGAAAAGAGCCATGTTAGCAGATTTTAGCACATTTTTATGTAAACTAACTGATGACAGCTAAAAGGAGCTGTAGACTAATTGATGATGACTAAAGACTAGTTGTAGTATAAAGGAATGAAATGAAAATGCAATGGAATGGCAAAGAATGACAAAGGAATGAAATGTGAAATGTAAACGATATAAATGGAAAGAGTCAGTTAAAGTGAAATGCAATGTTATGTTTAAGCTATGAACATGAATAGAAGTGAAGGGTTGAATAATGGCAGAAAGAATAATGTATTATGTTATTAGAAGTATTTATGCTATTAGAACATGTTACGATTGGGTGAGGCGTACTCTTTGTCTGAGGGCTTGATAAGAAAGCAAGTGTGCTAGTAATATCAGATGTGATAGTAGCTGCATAACGTACTAGGGCAGAAGGAACTTACTTGTATGGGTGGGTAGATTTCCTTATCCTTGGGGCCTTCACTGGTAAAATTTTATTGAACTGTGTGAGTACGAGATCAATCTAATACTTGAGGGCTTATTGAGTAAGGTGAGTGCCCCGGTATGCTTCAATAATGACCTTCGGGTTGCCTAAGTATCAGAGCAAAGGGGTGCTACTTGTATGGGCGGGTAATCACCACTATCCTTGGGTAAACTAGTTGGTTAAATCTTTTGCATGTGTTTGGTTAGGCACAGAGAATGATTTCAGTGTTTATGGTAATGTTTTACAAATGTTATTAAAATAATATTTATAAACCTCATGTTAGCCACACACTATTTTTAATATATTGTTTCTTCCCTTACTGAGATGTGTCTCACCCGAATATGATTATTTCTTTTTCAAGACATCCTTGAGGTCGGGCTTAGGAAGGTCAAGGGTTTATAGTCTTTGGAGAATTGTAAAGAGAAAGGGTATATTTTTTATATGCTGTGGGGTTGTATAAAGTTTAAGTTTATGTTTTATGTTTTATGTTGTTATGTTTTAAGTCTGTTGAGGAAGGAATGATTGTGAATACTGAAATTTTGTGGAGAAATGTGTATATATGGAAATGCAGGTGATGGATGGTTAATATGGATTATAGATAGAAATAGTAAACTTTGGTATTTTGATATTATGATATTATATGGAGATTATGTTTATGTTTTTCGTTGCGTATATGTTGATTTATGGATTATCAGGATTTTATTAGGTATGATGCACCAGACCCGGGTTTAAGGGTTCGAGGCATTACATAACTAGTTCACATGCATTTCATGAAAAATCCATGAATCAGTTATGCAACACCCTTTTAAAAGTTTATAAACAATAAATCTTCATGACATAAGATTTTAATACAAGAAAAGCATAAGTCATGAAAGCATGAAAAACACACAAGCAAGAAACAAGATGTATTCTATGAAGGTTCATTTCTTGCGTTTGAAATATGTATATAAGTATATATATATATGTAAAAAAATATATCCCTTTAAAATTTTGGATAAATAATGGGGGCTTATGCTCACGGAAAAGGAAACTTTAATTCAAAGCTCAAGCAAGCATTATTTTTCTGGTTTATCATTTAAGCACAAATCACAAAGTACTAGAAAAATGCAACCATATAGATCCAAAGATATTAAATAAATTTAAAATAGGGATCATATGGCAAAACTTAAAACACCTATGACTAAAAAGTATATTTTAAATCAAAATTTTCAATAAAATCATCTCGATTAAGCACATGCCACATAAAATTAAAAAAAAATAAATCTAAGCATGAAAATGTTAGTAAGCAACTCAAGATATGATTTTATGTTTAGATGCTCCCTTTATCAATTTGAATATGTTCTTAGATACTATGGATAACACATATGCACCAGAAAATGCAAACATTAAGTTTTTGCAGTGTTCGTGCGTACTAGGAACAATCCATATCAAAGATGATTCAATAAAGAAAAGATATGACGTTCAAGGTACTTAAAACAAATTATGACTCAAAAAGTGGAAACAATGAAAATATGAGTCCATGGGTCAGGTGTTATTAATCCTTTTCGCAAGGATGAGGCTTAAACTCCCTGGTATAGTCTCAAGCATACATAAGTGCATTTAAGCTCAAGGTTGAATTTCATTTAAGAACATCCATCACATGTTCATCCTTCTTAATATTACTTAGCATGCAAGAAATTATAAATGTTAAGCTCCTATTCATTCTTTCCTTAAAGTGCGGCTTAACCTCCCCTTGTATATTTGCATGCACACCTACTTGCATTAAGCTCAAGGGTGATAGTAGAACAGTCCTCATAGTTCATCTTTTCTAAGAATTTCAATGTGCAGCAAATATTAGGCATTCAACACATACCATGACATATTGCATTTTAGTTTAATGCACTATAGCCAATCAAGACTATACTCAAAGGTAATGCAATAGGGGTTCAAATAGGATGACACAATTCAAAATACGACGAGTGTGCGTAAAATGAAGAACTCCCTCCAAGTCATGCAATTGTCCAAGTTTATGGACCATCATCAAAATATGGTATGATTAATTAAAAGGATGATGCTTTACCATTTGGGTCCTGAGTAAAAGTGCATAATACAAGGAATTGGACCAAATGATGTCCATGAACTAGTCTCTCATAGGACGACAAGATGTGTACACGTTTTTGATTTACATTGTGGTTTGGATTTGACATGTACAACCTATATAGTTATTTTGCATGCATTTTCAACAGAGGATGAGAATAAAATATTCTTGTATGTTTCATTCATCCTTTCAAAAATGTTTGGACATACAATTAACTATCTATCCTAATACATGGTTTCATTTATGGGAAAAATTCTACCGAAATTTTGGCAGCATTTCGTCTGTAAATTGAACATTTTTCCAATTTTTAATGTACCTGAAACCTGATAGATTTAAGCAAGAAATATAAAATAATTTGCATCATACAGATATCGTTCAGTTAAAGGCATGCAAGAACCTATATCCACTACCAGCATGCAATTCTCATCACTGCATCCTTCATGCAAGAGGCATTCAATATATGCATGCATTCAGTAGTTCAAACCACAGTTCATAAAAAATAAACTATCCATCAAATGATATATTCACTCTTACAAGCAATGGACAGTTGCATTCAACTCAAACAAATCATCTAATAAACAAATCAAGATAAGCATAACATAATATATTGCTTATCGAATGAATTTTGAAAACAAAGCTGCTCCCCCTCAATTATGCAACCAATTTGAAGATGATTAAACTGTTAAGCTTCAAAATGAGTTTAGGGTAAAAAAAAAAAAATGTAGTACTAGAATAATTACCTAAAGCTTAATTTCATGTGTTGGACAAAGATATGCCATATTTAAGATATTCATATTAAAGCATATATAGCATTAAAAATTCAGCAAATAAATATAATTTTGTCCAGTAAACAGGGGATAACCAATATATTCATATGTTACCCAATCATAATGATATTTATATGTATAAAGCTTTGACTGGATATGATCATTCATATTAGCTAGAATTTCCTAAGGTTCTTAGTATAATAATAGAGTATACTAAAATATAATCTTTTAAGCACGAAACTCTATTTAATCAGTTAAAGCATTTTGATTCCTTATATATATATCCTAAAATCTTATGAGTATTAACAAAATTTTCTTCTTAAGTGCACCTCATAAGGTGACATGTTATAATCACAAAATTATCATATGATTCATATAGTAAGAATAAACATAAAACATGCAACATGTGAATCAAACATCAAATAAAGTAGAAGGAGGAAGATATATACGTTTCCAATTTACTCATTATTAAACGTTTAAGCTTGAAGTGGTGTCTTTTTCTCTCTCGATTTTTCCAAATTCTATTGTTCCCAAATTCCTTAGGACTACTACAAGACATAATATTTTAAAGACATTAGTAGCTAAGGCATCACATAAATATATGTATGACATTCAAATGATGTGCATTAAAACTATGTCATGCAGATTCAAATTATTTTCATGTTTGGGAAGCATGCATCTTTTAAAAAAAAAAAACATTTTCAATGAGATATGAAAAGCTTTGACAAGCACTTTCTAAATCCTCCAATCATTTGATTTTACAAAAATCATTTTCAATATTCAAATAGTAAAATCTATGCGATGAAAACAGTGTAAGGAGTTGCAAAGGGTTGACCCTCAAAATCGGGATACACTGAAAAACGAGTCGTTGCAATCTTTATGCAAATAGTGGTTAAGCTTATTGTAACCTCGCTCTGATACCAATTTTTGGAATTTGTGTGATCCCAAGAGGGGGAGTGAATTGAGGTTTAAAAAAATTTAAGGCTAATTAAGCATTTCGCTGATTCACGACAAATCATAACCCATTCATGATGCAAATGTGTATGTAAAATAATTGAACTGTGAGTGCAAACATACACGTGTGCAGCATATCTCATTTAAAATAACGGTGTGCATGCAAATAATATAACAGTAAATAAATAGGCATACACATACTGAATTTAAAGTGCAGGAATTTAAATGAGATAGAGAGAGAGCGGCACAAGATATATATATATATTTTTAGGATTGGCCAAAATAGCCTATGTCCCTACCTTGGGCATATCCGCAAAAGATTAGACTATTTCTGCTCACTTAAAAGGGCGGAGCAGAAGCTATTTACATCCTCTCCTTACGGGGCGAGGAAAACCTAGGTCAATTTTCGGGTTGAACTGAACTGGTCTCATTTACGAGGTTAAGACTCCCTAGTTCAACTTTCAGGCTAAACCAAACCGGTCTCACTTATGGGGCTGAGACTCCCTAGTTCAATTTTGGGTTGAACCCAATCGATACATTAAAATCATTTTTGTACAAAATAATACTTCTGAAAATACAAGCTAAGATGTACATGTTATGCTCAAATAAATGCACTCTCTAATGATATGTGTTATGCTTAGTAAAGGGTGTTTAAATATATTTAAACCCTAATAAGAAATTTTCTCCAAAAATATGTATTAATAATAATGTAGGACAACCCAGGGTTTTGCTCTTCCAATAATTTTTGCACAAATATTATATATATATATATATATATATATATATATATATAAATGAGAAATATGTTCTCCAAGAAAGATTTTTGCAAATAAAAGTGTTTGGAGAATCTGAGATTTTAAGCTCAAGAGTATATGTGCAATAAATACAATTAAAAACCAAAGCCCAAACAAAATACTCTCTTTAAAAAAATATTTCAAAGAATGTAACAAAGAGAGTTGGAAAGTATGAAAAATTTAACCCCAAAATGATTTTTGAAATAAAAGAGTATGTGGGGCAACTTTGATTAAGTGAAAATTTTGAAAGAAAATATTAGTTAATCAAAGTTGCTAATTTGGAGTAATGAGGGGGTATTTATAGATTTTCTAAAAATTATGACCATTGGAGACACGTTCGGTATTTTGAAAAAGTTTAATTAAAAATTAATGACATTTTAGCTGTTAAAAAAATTTCCGATCCGAGAGGTTCGGTCGACCATATAGAGAGTTCGGTCGACCATATTAACAAGTTCAGTCGACCGAGAAACTTTTGAACTACAGGTTCGGTTGATCGTCTTGGGGCGATTTTGAACCCTCCGAGGTTCGATCGACCAGCACAAGTTCGATTGACCAATTTCATAGGTTCAGATGACTAGATCATTTTATAACTAGGTGTTCAGTCAATCGGAGCATTGGGAATTTCCTACGTGCCAGTTCGGTCGACTAGAGGGTTGAAGTTCATTTCACATTTGGTCAACCAAATGGTCAATTGTTGTCCCTGGGGAGTTTCAGTTGACCGAAGGTCTATGTGTGTTCAGGTTCGGTCGACTAAACACACACACACTAAAGTTGTGCAATTAAGTCCTATTTTTGAAAATAAATTTCCCCTGATAGCATATGTGAAGATTGGGACTTTCCTAAGTGCAAGTGCAAGGACCTAGGGTCTCTTTAAGGTCTAGGCATTTTAATTTACCCTAAAAAACCTGACAGCGGTCGACCGAAGTCAGCCCTAAGGTTTGTGTACGATTTCTGTTCGGGCATAAAGACATATCATGTAGGATGTATGCAGTTATTATAGACCAACATATAAAAATTTAAATGCATTATACAAATAAAATCAAAATGTCTTTTTCTTGATCTTCTTTGCTCTTTAACCTTATGGAAAACGCCATGAGAGTGAGTTTTATGTTCTAAATGGCATCCATTTTTTGGTATCTTGTGTTCGTGTTGAAATGAAAACCTATTCACACACTAAATGTACACATAAGATATCGATGGTTTGTCAGCATCAAAATACGGATTGGACTCAAAAACCCAACACCCACTAGAGTCCCTTAGTTTGATAAAAAAAAAATGAGTATCATGAAGGTTTCTGCCAATATAATTGGACTAAGGCTGCCGCCTCCTCTTATAGCCTCAATAAAAACCATGGCAGCCCCTTCATCAATTATGTGGACTATCAAAGGTAGGATCACAATGTCGCAGATAGCTAGTTCTAGGATCTTCAACCTCAATTAGGGATCTTAATCCTTTAAATAGGCTTCAAAATCTATCTTCAGGTCTATAACCAACCCTTGGTCTTCCCTTTCTTAATGATGTAATTGGTTGCAAATCAGGCCTTGCGCTCCAATATATTGGAAATTGCCCTTACTCCTATCTACTTTGGGTTCTGGATGTACACTTGACTTTGATTAATCAGAGGGACTCCTAGTAGCTTATCATACTCCTTGATGAGTGGCGCAATATCAATAACCCCAAAGATAAAGCACTGGCAGGTAGGATCCCAATGATGGATAAGGGCCTCCAGAGATTTCCATTGCACCTAAATCTTCAACACATCTATGATTCTGTTGTATCTCTCCCTAAATAACTTCTTATTTGAGGCTGACAACTTCTTCCAACGTGCCAAAAATTCCTTATCATCATTGTTTCGCTGGTGGAGTTTGACACTATTTGGAAGGGCACTTTGATAATCGTGGGGAAGAGTATCACCCCAAGGATTTGACTCTGTTCTGATTCTAGGGCCTCTTTTTTGGGGGTTTTCAAATCATAAGACATGGTGGATCTGTAAAATGAAAAAAATTATACCTATACATAAATCAAAAACAACAAACCAAATAAGAGGAAAAAAGAGTTAGTTGCATACATGATACGACAAAGCTCTAGTGTCCTAAACACAATGGCTAGGTTCTTGAGTTCATCATTGCTGACTTTATACTAGGGTAAAAGGCTTTCAGACTATCCTTGTTGACACCATTACTAGATAGCGAGGTCCCTCATCCTTTAGTCATTAAAAAATTTAAGTAGACAAGGTTTAATTTGAGTGAGAGATTTTGTGAGATCTACGTAGAGGGTGGCACCTCACAGAGGTCTACACTATTATCCCTCCTTAATTCTAGTAGGTACAGACCTTGGTATAGGGCTTATGCAATGTTAGTGGACAGTGTGTGGCGGAGCTATCACAATTATAAAGTGTAAATAAACAAAAGAAATCTATTCCCAACTGTTTATATAAATAGATATTTGAGTATGAAAGAATCCACACATAGTAATCCAATCAAACAAGACTAACCCATGAAACTAGTAAAAGGAAGATAACACATATATAGGAAGCAGATCGACTTTTCAAGTCTCCTCAATGGAGTTTCCAAATTGTCGACACTGGATTTTGTTCTAGGGGTGTGCCTACGAATGGAAGTTGTATGGCGATCCCCCCTCCCTTCAAAATAAGAAAACCAAAAGGAGGAAGAAAACTCTATTGAGAAGATAAGAATGATGGAAAAGCAAGGTCGCTACCTTTATTATTATTTTTTAGGAAAAAGAAAGTAAAAAACCTTAAGAAGTCTATGACACAGAAAACAAGGATTCGAGAGTACTTTTGTGCATAGGGAAGGTGGTGACCAACCATTCTAAGGGAGATTAGTCAACCTGCACCCTTATCAACACCTATTTTAAGAACGATTATCATTATGTATGTGTGTGTCTTAACTAGAGGTAAATAAAAGAAAAGAAGGAAGAATCCCCTTTTGGGTCATTTAGTGCAATATCACTATCTAAGAGCCTAAACAATAGAGTTGAAAATATTGACATGCTCTTATTTGAAAAGGGGGTTGGCCTTAACTAACCCTAAGTTTTTAAAAACACAAAGTTGAAAAGAGGAATGATGAAAAATTATGATTGATTACCACAAAGAATTTTAAAGGCGACTCTTTCCTTTGGAAGTTAGGATTAGGGGGAAGTCAACATTAAAATATCTTAACTCAATCAAGGGTTGTATGGGATGCACAAAATCATTAATTGAGTTTTGTTTTAATAGAGATTATGGTCCCAACTCCATAATTGAAATTTGAGAGTTTAATTATGAGGGGATTGAAAACCTTCTGATTGACATAAGGGTTTAATGGACATGAGGATTGTATCCCTGAATGAAATCAAGCATTGAATGGGGAAGGAATTGGAAAATTTCTTGATTGACAATCAGGGTTTAATGAGGGTTGAAGTCCCATTTAATGGTAAAAGATTTGAAAATTCTCTTGACTGACAATCAGGGTTTAGTGTTGATTAAAGTCGATCCATAAATAGGGAAGTAGTTGAGAAATGCTTTGATTGCCAATTAGGGTTAAGTGTTGATTGAAGTCAATCAATTAAGGGGAAGGGATTTAAAAAATCTCTTGACTGGAAATTAAGGTTTATGGTTGATTGAAGTCCATCAACTAATGAGGTGATAGTTGGAAAATCCCTTAATTACTTACCAGTCAAGGTATAATGATGCTCCAAAGGTTGTGGAATCTCTCAACCTCTATTTTTCTTGCAGGTTAGTTGCTTGTACTCTAAAGGGTTCGCTCCCTTTACACGGTGTTTTTAATATACTGACATTTCACTAAAAAAAAAAAGGGGGTGGGGGGTTAAATGATGACTGAAGCAATCATTTATTGACAGATTTGAAAAGTCTTCTGATTGGAAATCAGTGTTTAATGGGGTTTTGAAATCAACCCTTAAATGGCTGATTTGAGAAATTTCTTAATTATCAATCAAGGTTTGAAAATGATTGAAGTCAACCCTTAAATGAGAGATTTTAAAATCTTTTGATTGTCAATTAGGGTTTGAATGATTGAAGTCAACCCTTATTAAACCTTGATTTTCAATTAAAAAATTCTCTAATCCCTTCCCCATTTAATGCTTGATTTCATTCAAGGATACAATTCTCATCTCCATTAAACCCTAATGTCAATTAAGATATTTTCAACCCCATTAGCCTTAAACTCTCAAATTTCAATTATTGGGACCACAACCTCTATTAACCCAAAACTCAATTAATGATCCCATGCATCTCATCCAACCGTTGATTCAGTTAAGTTATTTTTATGTTGACTTCCCCTTAATCCCGAATTCCAAAGGAATGGGTCATCTTTGAACTTCTTTGTGGCAATCGGTTATAAATTTCCCTCATTTCCTCTTTTTTACTTTTATGTATTCAAAAATTTAGGGTTACCTAAGGCCAACTCCCTTTTCAAACAAAAGCATGTTAGGGTTTTCAACTTTATTGTTTGGGCTCTTGGATAGTGACATTTCACTAAATGACCCAAAAAGGGAATCTTCCTTCTTTTCTTTTCTTCACACACACACACACACACACATAACCGTTCTTAGACTGGGTGTTGATTGACTAATCTTCCTTAGAATGGTTGGTCCACCACTTTCCCTATGTAAAAATGTACTTTTGAACCCTTGTTTTCTATTTCGTAGAGCTCTTAGGGTTTTTTTCCTTTGTTTTCCTTAAAAACAATGATAAAGGTGGTGACTATGCTTTTCCATCATTCTTATATTGTGAGTAGTCTTTCTTCCTCCTTTTGGTTTTATAGTTTTTTTTGGGTGCGGGGAGGGGGGGGGGGGGGGGGGGGGAGGTCGCCATGCAACTTCCATTCGTCAGCAGACCTTAGGACCAAAATCTGGTGTTGATAGTAACTCACATTTGTTGAAATATTAAAGAGAAAAATAATAAACACATTTTTTTACTAAAAAAAAAATTAACCTTTGTTTATTGAAATATTAAAGAAAAAAGGTGTAATAAAATTATTATATATCTATTAATAGGTACCCATTAATTAATTGGATGAGTTCAGGTTTATGTTTTACTAACTCATTTATAAATAGGTCAACTCGAACCCATTTTATTTAATTTGCATTAATTGATTAACAATCAAACCCAAACTCAAGTTGTTGACCATTTCTCTACCACTATATAGGCCCATATATGAAAAAATAAATAAATAAAGTAGTAGTCTCCCTCTCAAGTGATATTGATTATAGATACATTTTTAAGAAATTTATGTTACATAGTTTAAAAGGATAACACTTTTCATTATTTGATTCAACAAATCCACTAATGAAGAATCATGGAACTCATTCATTTTTTTTATCAACACATGACCAAGCTATGGTTACAATGCTAATATGCTTATCAAATTATTCGCCAAAAAATGTAGTAGTTGTATTACGATATTTATACCCTTTATGTGATCGTGATAATATCTATTAACACGTGTAGATTGGGGTCTGATGCCTCGAAAAAGATGGCGACCTCAAAATGAATCTTTGCATCAAAGGGGGGGGGTTTAATAAAGAGATTTGTTAGTTTTACTGTAATCCCAATAGGAGGGTGAATTGGTATTTTAAAATTTATCCCCTAAGTTAATCTACTAACAACAGTATTACAAAAGCCTAAAGTCAATCTAATGCGTATAAAATAAATCAGTATATATTTTTAGCAGAAATTAAACTGCACTAGAAATTTAACCAAGCATGCACAATAAAGCAGTAAAGAACACAACACCAAAAATGTTATCGAGGTTCTGCAAACTGCCTACGTCTTCGCCTTGACTAACAAGAACAAGGATTACATTATAGGCTCACTTAGCAGGTGGAGCGGGACCTAAAACAATCAGGTCAATTAGCACAGGGCTGACCTCAACCTTTACATACAATCCTTCTCGGGCTGGATTACCGCCCCCTCAGGCTACACATGGAATTAACAATATTTCTCAATAATAAACTGGGTACAGTGATTATGCTTCTCAATCAAGCAAATATGTACCAAATGGAATCAATCACCCACACATCAACAGTGTATGAATTGTAAGCTCGGTGATGTGATTTTGTGCAAGCAAACATTGAGCAAAGTATAATGACAAATATGCTCAAGAGTGTTCTAACAAGCTATTTCTTTGAAACAAAGTATAAAAAATCTTAATAATCAATTAAGATTTCAAAGATGCTACAAACAATATTCAAACTAACTCAAAATATTTTCTTCAATGAAATAAGCACAAGGGTTATTTGAAGAATATAACTTGTAAAAAATATTTTGTGCACAAAAATTATAGCTATAGGAATCTTGTAATAACAATGCAAAGATCCTCAAGCTACTAAGTTTTCCCAACACAAGATTTATCAAATTTAAATTTGTGGGTAAAACTTTACTTAACTCTCCAAAATCAATGACAATCAACTACCAAAGTATTGAGAGTATTAAGCAATCTATAACAAAGCAATAGCACAATAAAAACTCTCACAATACTAGGATTAATCAGGAATGAGTGTATAAGAGGATTTGAAGTAGAATGGGCAAAATCAGCTTTTTGAGTTTGAGAAGATTTTTTGCTAATGATTTCTCTAATCTTATGTTAATCTTCACAAATATGACCCTATTTATAAAAGTAGGCCAACTTATAACCATTAAGGACTCATAGGGCATTATTAGAATTGTTTAAAAGTCATTTAGAAAAAATAACTCTGCTTAACTAATTTTAATCTTAGTAAAAAATAAACAACTCGAGATTTTTCAAGTGGTTGAACCACGGTTCGGTCGTCCGAACAGACTCATTTCAAAAAGTTACTTTTGAACCTTCAGATGCCCGAATTGGGGCTCGATTCGCTGAACCAAGGCAATTTTCATTCTTTCCGCATTTTCGTTGCATGGTCTAGAGTTCGGTTAATTGAACTCATGTGTTTGGTCACCCGAGGCCATTTTGACAGTGAAGTTCAGTTGGCTGAGTTGGTGAAGAGGGCCAGCTCAGCAGTTCGGTTGACCGTGGACGGTATGTGAAATTTAGTTAGGTTTTCCAAACTCAGGTCAACCTATTGACCGGTCCAGGGTTCGGGCACTCAAGGTATTTTGAACACAACGGGTTCAGTTGTCCGACCTCTCACAATTTTGCTTATTTAGTCCAATTCATTTCAATTCTTTCCCCTGATAATGTAAGTGATTATGGGGACTATCTTGTGCATTTGTGTAGGGACCTAAGGTCTTTTTAAGGTCTATGAGCTTACAATCAAACCTATATGCATGATATGCACAGATTATTATAGACTTTTTTCCTATAATTACTATTACAAACTCGAATTGAATAATGATATAAATTACAACATAAGATAATCTACAGGGTCTTTCGGCTTTACTTCATGTGCCATCAATTTATCTGCTAATATAAACCTACACACAAACTGGATAGCCACAAAATGTTTGAGTATTTGTCATTATCAAAACCGGGTATGACCTATGAGGTCAACATTCTCCCCCTTTTTAATGATGAAAAATATACCATACAAAAAGTAGGTATGACCTTGAAAGGCTCCTCCTGACAATACGCATAATGTTAAAGATTTATCAATACAAATATTTTTTTGAAAGTACGACCCAATTTTTGCCTCTTCTCTTCTTCTTCTCCCCTTTTTGGCAACAACAAAAAGGGCTATGAAGCATACAAAACGTGTAGTCATAGGCTTTGGGTATGATGCATTAATATACAAGATAGATGTGGGAAATTTTTAGAAATTTCGGCAGCATGCCATTTGAAAATATGACGTTTTCCCAAATATACCTATATAAAAATGACCTGTTTTGAGTTTTAAAAAGTAACAATGTATCCATAACTACTTAACCCAAACAGTCCAGTATGATCAAGACATAAAACATAAATACAATCATCATCATGCAATAGATATGAAGATTATGCATTTCAAAACACAACCAAATTGATAAAGTCTAAACAAATGAAAGATTTGAAGTCATCCCAATTATTATATCAATTGTTAGACTTAAGATTATTAGAAAGATCCCCCTAAGTTCATGCAATCTATCAAATATCTAGGAGGTATCCCTACTGTGCATTAGACCTAGCTCACATCTAATCTGTATGAACCTATCTTCTAGAAGTGGTTTGGTGAAAATATCGGCCCACTACTTATTTGTGCACACAAACTCAAGTGCCACATCCCCTTTCTACACATGATCATGAAGGAAATGATATCTAATCTCAATATGTTTAGTTTGTGAATGTGAGATAGGATTCTTTGAAATATTGATTGCACTAGTATTATCACATTTAATCGGTACTGTATTGTAGTGCAATCCAAAATCCACAAGTTGTTGTCTCAAATATAGAGTTTGAGCACAACAACTACCAGTCGCAATATATTCTGCTTCGATTGTGGATAAGGCAACTAAGTTCTGTTTCTTGGAAAGCCAAAAAACCAGAGATTGTCCTAAATAGTGACAAGTGCTACTAGTACTCTTCCTATCAACCTTACTACCCACAAAGTCAATATCAGTATAACTGACAATCTCAAAAGTTGTATTCTTAGGATACCATAATCCTAACTCTATGGTTCCAACTAGATACCTAAGGATTCGTTTTACTGCTAATAGATGAGATTCCTTATGAGCGGCTTGAAACCCGACACACATGCACATGCTAAACATAATATTAGGTCTACTAGCTATAAGATATAAAAGGCTTCCAATCATGTCACGATACAATTTCACATCAATAGGGATTCCTTACTCATCTTTATCAAGTTTGACGGAATAACTCATAGGAGTACCAAGAATTTTACCAACTTCCATATTAAATTTCTTTAGCAAGTCCCTGACATATTTAGATTGACATATAAAAGTTCCATTTTTAGCTTGTTTAATTTGCAGCCCTAAAAAGAAACTAAATTCACCCATCATGCTTATTTCAAATTTACTTTACATGCATTTGGCAAACTCATTACACAACTCATCATTAGTGACTCCAAAAATGATATCATCAACATAAATTTGAACAATAAGCATATCATCATTTTTGGATTTGATGAAAAGTGTAGTGTCAATTTTGCCATGGGTAAACTCATTTTCTAGTAAAAAATCACAAAACCTCTCATACCAAGCTCGAGGAGTTTGTTTTAATCCATACAAGGCTTTAGACAACCAGTATACATGATCTGGATGTTTGTGATTTTCAAAACTGAGTGATTGTTCTACATACACTTCTTCATTAATATACCCATTAAGAAATATGCTTTTAACATCCATTTGATATAATTTAAAGTTCTTAAAAGCAGTATAAGCAAGTAACATACGAATGGCTTCCATTCTAGCAACATGAGCATAGGATTCATCAAAATCTATCCCCTCTTCCTGATTATAACCCTAGGAAACTAGTCTAGCCTTATTACTAGTTACTATCCCATTCTTATCCTTCTTATTTCTATACACCCATTTGGTTCAAATAATTGTATGATCATTAGGCCTAGGAAGTAGGGTCCACATTTTGCTTCTTTCAAATTGATTAAGTTATTCTTGCATAGACATAACCCAAGACTCATCATCTATGACTTCTTTAATATTTTTAGGTTCTTCTTGGAACAAGAAAGCAGAGTGACTCACTAGGTTTCTCAAGGAAGATCTTGTGGTTACACCATGGGAAGGTTCACCTATGATTTGATCTATAGGATGGTTCCTAATAAATTTCCAATTCCTAGGTAGCTCCTGAACTTCATTCTCATTTTGATTATCTTCAGATGATTTATCATTTATTTTTAAATTTTCATTCACATTGTTCTCAATAGATAGCTTGTCTAAGCATTATCTAATGTCAATATCATCTTCATCATCTTTCCTAGAAAATGAATTAGATTCATCAAATACAACATGAATAGATTCAATGATAGCTAAAGTTCTTTTATTGAAAGCTCTATATGCTTTACTATTAAGAGAATAACTTAGGAAAATGCCTTCATCAGATTTAGAATCAAATTTTTCTAGATACTCATTCTCCCTAAGCATAAAGCATTTACAATCAAAAACATGACTTAACATGCAGTATTTATAGCCTCAGCCCCGAAATATTTAGGTAATTTATGTTCATTCAGTATAGTCCTACCCGTTTTCTGCAATGACCTATTATTTCTTTCTGCCACACCATTTTATTGAGGGGCCCTAGGTGCAAAAAAATTGTGTGATATGCCCTCTAGGTCACAATAATTTTCTATGCCATCATTTTTAAATTCAATGCCTCTATCACTTCTTATGTGAGTTATCTTATAACCTTTTTCATTTTGAATTCTCCTGCATAACTTAGTAAACTGTTCACATGATTCATTTTTATGTGAGAGAAATAGCACCCATGTGAACCTAGAATAGTCATCAAGAATAACAAAAGCATATGATTTTCCACCTAAGCTTTACACAGAGTTAGGACCTAATAAATCCAAGTGAAGCATTTCAAGTGGTCTAGTGGTAGATATAAATTTCTTTTTCTTAAAACTAGATTTTGTTTGCTTACCCATTTGACATGCAACACAGATTTTATCTTTCACAAATGATGTTTTAAGCAAGCCTTTTACTAAGTATTTTCTCACTAGTTTTGACAACAAATCCATGCTAGCGTGTCCTAAGCGCCTATGCCATAACCAACTAGTTTCATTTATTGCAGAAAAACAAGTTACCTGTTGTGAAGCTAGATTATCAAAAGTAGTAGTATATACATTTTCATGGCGATTTGTAGTGAAAAGAATTTATGATCTGATTTACTTTCAACTATGCATTTATCATTTTCAAATGAAACCTTATAGTCTTTATCACACAATTGATTAATGTTCAACAAATTATGCTTCAAGCCATCAACTAATAGAACATTATCAATAATCAGGGAAGGATCCTTACCAACTTTTCCTATGCTGATGATGCGCCCCTTTGCATTGTCGCCAAACGTCACATACCCTCCATCCTTGGGAGTGATGGATGCAAACTTTGCTTTATCGCCGGTCATATGCCGTGAGAATCAAAGCTCAGCAATTTTCAAATCTTTTTTTTTTCAGAATCAAAGCATGAGAGGTTTTTGCAATTTCAAACAATTTTGACCAATTTTCACATTTCATTTTTAAAACATCATTTTATTTGGCCATTTCATTCAACAGTTTAGACACACGAATATATTCAAATTGCAATTCTCTAAAAGTAGGCATTTTATCAGAGTCACAATCATCAGAAGAATAATATGAAGACAAAGAGCAAGAAGACAATACCTCATCATTATGTGCCATCAAGCACATGTTAGCAACCTCTGAGTCATTGCAGTCTGAGTTTGAGTCACTACTGCTTAGTTTATCTCATGAAGTGCCCGCTTTCATGGCTTTCTTCTTTTTCCTAACTTTTTTTTTTTTTTTTTTCAGTAAGGGACAATCCGGCTTGATATGCCCAACCTTATTGCAGTTATAGTACGTAGAAGCATTTGATTTCTCCTTTCTTTTACTCGACTCTCCCTTCTCAGATGCAAATTCTCTATACCTTTTGTATGGTTTACTATTCTTCTTGAAGAATCTACTAAATTTCCTAGTTAGCATGGTCATATCATCTTTAGAATCAGGTTCGCTGCACTCACCAGATGTATTAGTGGAAATTTTCAATGCAGTCACTTTTCTTAACCTATTATGTTCATTAAGTCTCTCATTTATAGCTAATTCATAGGTGATCAGTGAACTTATCAACTCATCTAATGTCATGACCTTAAGGTCTATACCCTCAGAAATGGTCGTAGCCTTAGCTTCCCAAACAGGAGGCAAGCCTTTAAGGACTTTCCTAATCATCTCATATGTAGGATATGTCTTACCTAATGCATGTAGTGAATTAATGATGTGTGTGAATCTAGTGAACATACGCTGAATGGGCTCACCGGTGTTCATCCTAAATGCTTCATATTCACTAGTCAACATATCAATCCTACTATCTTTTACATCTCTAGTACCCTCATATGTGACCTCTAACTTATCCCATATCTTCTTAACAGATGAACATGCCATAATTCTATTAAATTCATTTACATCAAGACCACAATACAAAATATTCATAGCAATGACATTCAAACTAATAACTTTCATATCATCATCATTATATTCTTCCTCAATTTTAGGAACTCTAGTTGTACCCTCAGTTTTCATATGTGTCAGGTGATGTAATCATCCCGTTCCTCATGGCTTCCATTTGTACCTTACCATTTGTGCGTGCTAAATGATGATCCTATTCAAATGCTCAATGCATAGGTAAGATACTTTATATTTGTTATAATCAAAATGGGATAGGACACATAAGATCAACAAAAAGTGTCACGATCATAGGGATGTCCTATAGGGAATGTATTAGCTAAGGTTTGTAACTTTTACGTTAAATATTTAAATTCAAAATATCATAAAAATCATATTCAAGTGCAACACATATACGCACATATATTAAGGAGAATTTTCAAATCCTAGTGGGTGCAAGTGCCTACGCTAGGACGAATAGTTTTGTGCCCTCGGGATGTATATAGCTTTGCCCATGGTTTTGGACCATGATACTCAAAATCTATCAAGGGGAGGGGGGGTTTAGAGATGGCATTGAGAAACATTGGAAGGGAAAATTGTAGCATTGAGAAATTATACTATCGTATCATTTGTCCAAATTAAAATAACCTTTTAAGTTATATCTTGGTAAAATAAATTCAAAGAATGAATTACATGAGGCAACCAAAAAAAAAAAAAAAGAGACTAAATTTATATGATAATAATATAATGTCAAATATCTTATGTGACACTACAATTTTTTTTTTTAAAATAATATTAGCCACATGCACATTTTGGAATATTGTGTCCCCATAGGTCAACTCCATTTTATCTGTAACTTTGTTGTTAGTATAAATTTTTTTCCCTACATAGAAATTGTATTAGGAAGGGACATTTGGGAAAATTTTCAAGTAAAGGACATTCTTTGCATCAATTGAAACTTCCTTTTATTATTAGTATTAGCAAGGGGTCACATGTGCCACGTGACAGCTCCCTTTTTTTTTTTTTTTTTTATAGCATGTGATAAATTTTTTTGCATTTATTTTATTTGAGCAAGTTGAAGACAAAAAGAATTACATCAAGTGTTGTATTATGTAGACACCCTATTTTGTCCTAGGAACCAAGTAAACAAGAAAAAATATTCATTATTATTATTGTACACTGAGGAATAGTAAAAAATACAAAGGAAAAAATATACATCACAGAAAAATACAAAAAATTAGAAAATACAACAAAATGGAAATATATATCTTGGGACTTGGATGACCCTCACACACCTATATGCCTACACAAGGAACAAAAAGAGAATAAATAGACATTTGGGATAATTGCAGTTAATAGGGTGGTTAGGGCTTAAAATTTTGTTGAAAACTAAACTTGACTGAATTTGGAGATGGCCAGCAGCCCACCGCTGTTGACATTGGAGATTGGCAGGCAACCTACTCCACCTACTAGCCCACCTCCGTTGAAGTTTAACTCCCACCATTGTTGATTATATTATTGTATGATTTACTATAAATAGATGTGTATGTGTGCGATGAAGGGTGTGGTGTGTTGAGAGTGTAAAGCCAGTGAGCGAGAGAGAGAGAGAGAGAGTTCTATTTTTGTTTCCTCTATTGTTTCTTATTGAAATAAATTTTTCTTGAATTTATCCTCACTGAGTTTCAGTCACAACCAGTGACTGAGCGTTCCTCTCCACCCATCAAATTTATCACCCCACCCGAGCCTATAAATTGAGGCTCAGGGAAAGAAAAAGAAGGGAGGAGAAGATAATCAGAAAGATAAAAAAGGAGCAATCTGAGAGTAATCAGAGTGAAAAAGAGCATAGGCAGTAAAAAGTAGCAGATAAATTCATATTCAGTAAACAATATATAAGCATAGTCAGAAGCCACCAAAGAGCCATTCATAGAGCAAAATACAATAGCATCACACAACCAAAGGGAGGTATCGATATTCTATTTGAATACCGAAGGAGTGGAAGGCAGAGGTAGGTGTCGTGACATCCCAGCTCGAGGCCGGCCCGAGGTTGGTAAAATAAAAATTATTTTAGATTTTTCAGGAAAAAACAGGAATGGAGTCGCCACTAACCTTTTATTGTGGTTAGAATACTTAATTACTATCCAGTTAATGGTAGAATGGGTCTACGTTACCAAAATTGGGGTCAAAAGTTCGGTTACGCGAGGGGAAGGTACGAGCACCCCCTAGGTGCCCGTTCTTATATATGGTATCTAATTAATTATGAAATTATCACTTAGTAAATTTAAAAAGTCTTTAAAATTACTCCCTTTTAGTGAATGTTTGAAATACAAAAAAATAATAATAATATATATATATATATATATATATATATATACATACAATATATATTCCCTCAGAATCGGGGTACTTGAAGTTCGAAAGAGTTTATACCCTTTTTAATCGCAATCATAGGGACAAAAATCAAATGAAAATACATAATATGAAAATATTATAATAATGATAAATATACGAATCTAATATGCTAAACATATATAGAATATTGCTAAAATACTAAAATGCTAAATATATAATATAATTTAAAATCTAATACACTAAATTACTAAAGATAATTACTTAAAATACCATGTTTCTAAATATGTATAATTATTTTAGATATTATATTACTAAATACATAATGTTACTTAAAATATTTAAGTTACCAAATATATAATTACTTAAAACCCAAAATTACTAAATATATATATATATATATATATATCATTACTTAAAATATTAAATTACTAAGTATATAATGTTACTTAAATACTAAATTACTAAATGTATATATATACTTAAAATACTAACTTACTAAATATATAATTACTTAGTCTACTAAATTATTAAATATATAATATTACTTAAAAATACTATATGACTAAATACATATAACATACTAAATTACTTAATATATATGATTACTTAAAATACTAAACTTCTAAATATATAATTACTTAAAATACTAAATTGCTAAGTATATAATGTTTCTTAAATGCTAAATTATTAAATATGTAATGTTACCTAAAATACTAAGTTACTAAATATATACATTTACTTAAAATACTACATTACTAAATGTATGATTACATAGACTACTAAATTACTATATATATAATATTACTTAAAATACGATATTACTAAACACCTATGAAATACCAAATTACTTAATATATAGAATATTAAATATAAATATAACAACCATAATAAAAACCTATAAGATGAACGTTAATCATTTAATTTATACACTATATACAACAAAAACCTAAACATAAATATAAGATATTAAAATAAACACTACAACAATAAATCTACAATAAAAATATTTAATATGTACAACTAATATAACAAAAATTTGACCTTTAAACACTGAAACAATCCCCAACAAAAATCCTGCAACACTAATAATAAATTAATTAGTATCTCAACAAAATGTAATTATAGGTGCATCTAAACAAGTATTTAGAAAATAAAACTACATAATAATAAACTAAAAAAAGGTATGTGTGTGGCTTGCTGTGTGTGCAGGGACGTGTTCCAGTGTGTGAGCGGTGTGAGGGTGTGTGTTGTGTTGTGAGTATGGGTGCAGGGGCGTGTTCCAGTGTGTGAGTGGTGTGAGGGTGTGTGTTGTGTTGTGAGTATGGGTGCAGGGACTCGCCGTGTGTTGCAGGAAGGAGAGGCTTTGGGGTGGCTGAAACACCGCAGCGGCTGGAGCAGAGGGCTAGTATGGTGGTTCACGGGGAGTTGGCAGAAGATGAAGGTGAGGGATGGGCGGAGGAACCAGTGGCCGTGAGTGGTGTCGCCGGAGTGCAGCAATTTCCCGTAGGCTTCTCGAGCTCGTGGCAGCCGCAGCAGGATGTTGAAGCTTCTGGTGTGGCTGCTGGTGTCTCGGTGGTTGCAGCAGAGCCGGAGGATGGCTGGTGCGTGGAGGCCCTCGGCTATTTTGGCTGAGATGGCTGGTATGCTCCTGACCAGCCGTGGAGAGTGGCAGGGAATAGAGGGAGAGAATTGAGAGGCTAAGGGAGGATGGTTGGGGCAGAGGGTGCGCGGACTGTTGAAGGAGAGAACGAGAGAGATAAGAGAATGGTTATTTTGTTT
The DNA here is from genome assembly GCF_029873635.1 of Malania oleifera. NCBI lineage: Eukaryota > Viridiplantae > Streptophyta > Magnoliopsida > Santalales > Ximeniaceae > Malania > Malania oleifera. Next base: position 27,093,786 of record NC_080421.1, read on the forward strand.
TTCTTTAGGGTTGCCTCCCCCTGCCTCCCCTGTCTTTGTGTGTGGGTTAGCAAGCCTTTTATAGGCTTCTAACCCTAAAAATAATAGTGGTAATAATATTAATAATATTAATAATATTAATAGTAATCAATAATAAAAGATAGTAATAATAATAGTCATAGCAATAATAATAATAATAATATCAGTGATAATAATAATAATAATAATCAATAATAAAAGATAATAATAATAATAGTCATAGCAATAATAATAATAATAATAATATCAGTGATAATAATAATAATAATAATACTTTTGTTATATTGGGTCCGGGTAAAAATGAGGTGTCTACAGTAGGTTTTTCTATTTATTCCTATATGTTGTGATATGTGGCTCATATAGTTAATAATATTAATAATAATAATAGTAATCAATAATAAAAGATAGTAATAATAATAGTCATAGCAATAATAATAATAATAATATCAGTGATAATAATAATAATAATAATAATAATAACAATATTAGTAAAAGACCCAATAATCTACATGATTGTTATTGTGCATATTTTCACCGTTGAGTGTTGTGTTATAAGATCAAATTATTTTGCCGTGCATTCGCTTTTCACAACACTATACTTTTGTGTATTATTTATTTAATATCAATTCAAAATAGGAATAGGAATGTATTGAAATCAATCGGATTTGACTCGTAGAATCAGATCCGGAACTTGACCCTTTGACCCAACCCAGGGTCCAGGTCCAGGTGGACCTGGAGCCATGAAACCTATCCATAATTAAACCCATGGCTGATTTATTTTTTTTATTAAACCCATTGAAATTCTAAAATAGGGCCCAATGCCGACAATTTTTTTTTACCCATTTTTAGAACCTTAACCAATTTTTTTTTTTAATTAAAAAACCAAAGGACCCAACGCCCAATTTTTTATACCCAACCCCATTTTTTTTAACTCTGGGCCCTAGGCCCATTTTCAAAACAATAGGGGCCTAGCCCAAGTTTCTTTTTTTTCCCTTAATCTTCAAAACAAGACCTGAGGCTCATTTTTTGTAACCCATAGATATTTTAAAATAAGGCCTAGGGTCCAATTTTTTTTTTTTTTTTTTTTAAAATCCACTAATTCAAAATACCTAAGGGCCTTGGGCTCAATTCTTAAAACCCAAATAGTGGCTGAGGCCCCTTGCCCTCCCTTTTTTTTTTATTTTTATAAACCCACTCGATGGATTGACTTAGAGTCAACCCAAGCTAACCCAAATCCCCACTCAGTGAGTTGACTCACCCCAAATCAACCCAAACTCACCGAGTTTGGTGAGTCAACTTACCCCAAACTCAAAACCCTAATATAAAATATAGATTCATAAACTCTAAATATGGCAAAAGCAAGCAAAAAGTTAAAAAAAATAAAAATAAAGGAGGGGGGGATGACTTATCTTTTCCAAACCATTTTGATCCTCCCTTAATCTATTTCGAATCGAAAATATTAAAAAAAAAAAAAAGGAAAATCAGATCACAACATCGAAAGAAATAAAGAAAAAAGAAAGAAAAAAAAAGAGAAAAAAAAAAAGAAAAAAGAAGGGAGAAGAAAGAGGTTCAGATTTGCAAGAGGAAAGAGAGAAGAATAGAGAAGGGAGAGTAAGAACACAAAGGGAAGAGAGGTCGAGAAGCCAAGAGAGAGAAAGAAAGGGATATCAGGCCGAAGGGGAAGATAAGGAGAAGAAGAAGAAAAAGAAAAGGAAGAATAAGAGAAAAAGAGGAAGAGAAGAAGAACATGAAAGGAAGAGGAAGAAGAAAGAGGGATATTGAGATGAGGGAGAAGAGAAGGAGAAGGAAGAAGAAAGAGAGAGAGAGAGAGAGAGAGAGAGAGAGAGAGACGGAGCGAGAGAGAGAGAGAGAGAGAGAGAGAGAGACCAAGGAGGGAGAAGAAGAGAAAGAGGAAGAGAAGAATAAGAAACATAGAGGAGAGAGAGAGGGAGAGATCGGGTCGAGAGGGGAGAAGAAGGGAAAAGAAGAAGAAAAAAAAGAAGAAGAAAAGAAAGAAGAGAAGAAGACGAAACATAGAGGAGAGAGAGAGAGAGAGAAAAAAAAAATTAATTTTATATGGAGGGGTAGCGACCACGTGTCACCTCCGCATGGTGACATGTGGCCTAATCTAGTCCAAATATTAAATGGGTGATGTGGTTGCTTTTGGACTATCTACTCTATATTTCTTTGTGCGGTCCAGATCGTGCCACGTCATTGATTCTTATCCTTTTTTATCAGGATAATCAGAGAGCGACACGTGGTAAGGTGACAACAACATGATGTCACCCCCTAGCAGAAAAAAAGAGAAAAAAAATCAGCCATGTATCCCCACACGGGATTGATACGTGGCCCCCCTCTTGAGCTTGTTCAGACCATCTAAATCGGTCTTTCTTTTTAAAAATAAAAAATTATTTGTGTTTATTTATTAAAATTTTAAATTGATAAAAATATTTTTAAAATCATAAAAAAGGGAAAATTAAAGAAAAAAATTAGGAAAATTAGGGAAAAGTTAGGAAAAATATTTTGAAGGTCAGAAAATAAGGAAAAAAAAATATTTTTGGGCTGCTTAGAGCCAAAATAAATAAAGAAAAATGCTTAAAAATTTTAGACAAATTTTGAAAAATTCCAGAATATTTCTACAAAATTTTTAAAAAATATTAGAGTGTTTTTAAAGATGCTTTTGCACATTTTCCACAATTTTTGCATGTGTGTGTCCCTATGATTTCAAAAAGGGCATGAAGTGTGTTTAGACCTTACCTGTATTAGTTATGAGAGGGGGTTTTCTAACAAGATCCCTGTAAGAACCCGAACTGTGATAAATGGGTTTAAATAAATAAGAGAGAGGCAAATTGAGAATTTGGCATATTTCGTCGACGAAGTCAGATTTCGTCGACTAAGCCTTTGTTCTTCTCGTCGACGAAATTCAGAGACTCGCCGACGAGGAGAAGTTGAGGAGTTTCAGAAATCAGGAATATTAGAACTCGTCGACGAGGCCACCGATTCGTTGACGAAGTCAGTGGAAGATTCATCGACGAGAACACCATTTCGTCGACAAAATTGCCCGGGTCAAAGGGCTATAAATAGAAATTCCTTTACTTCCTCACTAAGAAAACTTAGATTTTTTTTTTCTCTCTCTCTAGAACTCTCCCCGACTCTCTCTCTCTCTCTCTAGATTTCTTCACCGATTGTTGCTGGAATCGGGAATCTGAAGTAATCACGTGGATCGTGGAAGGATTCTCTACAACTTCTACTGATCGAAATCTCATTTCGAAGGCTTTCGGGTTTTGGCGAAAAATTGAGGTAAGGCTCGGTTTTCATTTCTGATCTGGTAGTTTTGTAGGTAACTGTATTGTGAGCATATTCAGGACTGTGATTTGTAGGTTTTGGAACTCAATTCGTTGTTTAGGGACCTTGGAGTTTGCGATTTGCTATTCGGGGAAAAGGTAAGAGGAACTATGTTTATATTGGTTATTTTTGAAATTGGACTCGGTGGAACTGTGGTTCACGATCCTATGTGTGCTTTGGCTACTCATTTGGGGGGATCTAACAGGAAAAACTATGGGTTTTTCATTATTACAGTTTTGGGAAAAGGGGGTGACGGGCTGCATCCCTGGTTTTGTTGAAAACCGTGGGTATATGTTGATTTATACTGTGATATTAGGATGGTCATGCCTTGACTTATTTAAACTGTATCTATTTGAAAAACCATGATTTAGATTATCAAATGGGTGTGGTTTGTTTGGTTATATGAGCATGCATATGTGTGTGATATGTTGAAATGTTAGTAGGAACGCAGTTCCGAATTGTTCTAAGTACTGAGAGTGTTCGACTCTATATCTGAGGGCATGTATTTTTACCACCTGCCATGTGGGCAAGAGTGTCTGGCTCTATATCCGAGGGTGTGTGTTTATCGCCTACCACATAGGCAAGAGTGTACGGCTTTATATCCGAGGGCGTGAGCCTATTTTGGCAGATCAGGCCAAATGGTGTGGATCCACCAGCTATGTGCCGGTACGATGCCATGGGAGTAGAGGACTAGCCTTGTGCCGATGGCACCATGCTTCGCGGGTTGGCTACGGGCCAACGCCGGATTGTCGCGGATCGGCTTTGGGCCAAAGGGTGTGACGACACCAGGATTGCTGATCATGTGTATGTGTGTGTGTATGTGTGCGTGTATGGACTGTGAAAAATTAGTACTGGAATGCATTTAACTACGTGTATGTTGTATCATGATAACACTCAAATGCCACACACTGATATAACCTACGTTCTTCCTTACTGAGAGGTGTCTCACCCATGCTGTACGTACATTTTTACAAGTCCTTCGAGTAACCGGAACTAGCGTCCTGGTGTAGGGAGCATAGTGGCCGGTGTACTGTGTTTAGTGCTTGGGTAAGTGTTAGGACTGTATCTTTGGTGGGTTTCCATTTTGAGATGTGTTTGGGCACCCATTTGTACATTTTGGTAAAGCCATGTTTTGCTCTTGTATAGACTATAGTGTGGTACTACATATGTATATATAGAATGACCTTTTTTCGCTACATTTATGATTGTGATTGGATGTGTTTAGGGTGCCTGGAACCCCACGGGGTCAGACCCTCATCCATTGTACTGTATCTTTGGATGTTTTATCAGATATAGGGACAAGTTAGTTAGATTTTCACCCTTGGGTCCCATCTCGGGGTTCGAGGCGTGACAGCTTGGTATTAAAGCTAACCAGGTTACTAGATCTTGTAGACTTGGTTAGGCTTAGTTATGAGTACATACCAGAGTATTGGATATGGATATGGGTAGAGTTGGTTAAGGGTTGTTCGGTTGCTAGACCGGGACTTGTCGACGGTATTTCGTGTTTTTCCTAGGATGACAATTCCAGTAAAAGCAGGACAGATCATTGATGACTTTCGTGTTGGTGTGATAGGATAGACCTAGACCTGACAGGGAGTAGTTAACACGATTAGTGTAGATCATTGTGTTAACTATACGTGTTGTAGGGATACTAATAGATTCCTACTATTTTGCAGAATGGAGCCCAAGGATAATAACCTAGGAAGTGGCTTCAAGGAGACTGGGAGTGATGAGTCTCCTTCTGTGCCCCGAGGTTTGACGAGGCAGGTGTTAAGGGAGATCGGGCGGAGTGTGAGGAGACGCGAGCACTCTCTTACTTCTGCGTGGTGAACCATTGAGAGGTTCACACGCATGCATTCTCCGACGTTCTCTGAAGGACCTGAATCGACGATAGCAGAGGACTGGATAGAGAAGTTTGAAAGGATTCTAGAAGTCCTGCACTGCATGGATAGGCAGCGAGTTCTCTATGCTACGTTCCAACTGTCTAGGGAGGCAGGTCGATGGTGGACTATAGTGAGTCTGCTAGAGAAACAGAGGGGTAGTCCTGAGGAGATGTCATGGAGCCGTTTCAAGGAGGTATTCTTTGATAGATACTTTTCGGCTTCCGTACGTGATACGAAGGCAAATGAGTTTTCTACTCTGACTCAAGGGAGTTTAATGATGCAGTGGTATGCGGCTCGATATATATAGAGTTGTCCCGCTTTGCACCATGTTTGATCTTGAGTGAGTATGAGAAGATTCGGAGGTTCGAGAAGGGTTTGAGGAAGGATATCCGCAGACTGGTGGGTATGCTTCAGATCCGTGAGTTTCTGGATGTGTTTCTAGATGATTTACCCGGTTTACCTCCAGATCGTGAGGTGGAGTTTACGATAGAGTTGCTGCCTGGTAAGGCACTGATCTCTAAAGCTCCATATTGGATGGCTCCAGTAGAACTTCGGGAGTTGAAGGAGCAGTCGTAGGAATTACTGGACAAAGGTTTCATTCAACCTAGTGTTTCGCCCTGAGGAGCTCCAGTATTGTTTGTGAAGAAAAAGGACAGATCAATGCGGATGTGCATTGATTACCGTGAGATTAACAACGTAACTGTGAAAAATCTCTATCCTTTACCTCGTATAGATGATCTCTTTGACCAATTTCAGGGGACACAGGTCTTTTCGAAGATCAATTTGTGATTAGGATATCATTAGGTGAGGGTTAGAGTGGAGGATGTAGCAAAGACAACTTTCCGAACCAGATATGGCCACTATGAGTTCTTAGTCATTCCAATTGGGTTGATGAAAGCTCCAGTGGTGTTCATGGATCTGATGAAAAGGATTTTCCATGAGTACCTGGACCGGTTCATGGTGGCGTTCATTGATGACATTCTGGTATACTCGAGGAGTACGGAAGAGCACATGGAACATTTGAGGTTAGTATTACAGATTCGGCGGGAGAAGAAGTTGTATGCTAAGCTTAAGAAGTGTGAGTTCTGGTTGAGTTAGATTGCGTTCTTAGGCCATGTGGTTACTGGGGATGGTATATTAGTTGATCCTAGCAAGATTGAAGCTATGGTCGACTGGGTAAGGCCAAAGAATGTATAGGAGGTTTAGAGTTTTCTGGGATTGGCAGGTTACTATCGCCGGTTCGTAAAAGGTTTCTCTAAACTGTCTGGACCTCTTACTTGATTGACCAGGAAAGGAGTACAGTTTGAGCAGACTAGTGATTGCGAGCAGTTCTTTCAGCAGTTGAAGCATCGAGTGGTTACTGCTCCAGTGTTGACCATTCCTTCGGGGGATGGTAGGTTTGTGATTTAAAGCGATGCGTCTCTGAAAGGCCTGGGATGTGTGCTCATGTAGCAGAGTAAGGTAGTAGCATATGCTTCTCAGCAATTGAAATAGTATGAGAAGAATTACCCTACGCATGATTTAGAATTGGCTGCTGTTGTATATGCATTGAAGTTCTGGTGACATTATCTATACGGGGTGCAGTGTGAGATCTTCACTAACCATAAGAGCCTTAGGTATTTCTTTACATAAAAGGAGTTGAACATGAGGTAGAGGTGGTGGCTAGAGTTGATTAAGGACTACAATTGCACGATCAGTTATCACTTGGGGAAGGCTAATGTGGTGGCTGATGCGTTGAGTCGAAAGTCAGGGTCTACGACTGTATCTGCAGTTGTAACTCAATGTCACATCAGACAGGATTTGGAAAGCTCAGGTATAGAGTTGGTGGTTGGTGATCATCAAGTTTTTCTTACTGGTTTGGTGGTTTAACCAACCTTGTTTGAGCATATAAAAGCCGCACAGGCTAATGATGCAAAGTTGGCAAAGGTTATGAAAAAGGTACAGCAGGGATTGACTATGGAGTTTAACATCTTTGAGGGAGGTGTGTTGAGCTTTGGGACCAGACTATGTGTTCCGAATGATGTTGAGATTAGAAGGACGATTCTAGAGGAGGCTCATCGTTCTATGTATACAATACATCCTAGTAGTACAAAGATGTATCGGGACTTGTGCGAGACCTTCTGGTGGTCTGGTATGAAGAGGCCAATTGCTTAGTTCGTGGAGTAATGTCTAACGTGTCAGCGGGTGAAAGCTGAACATCAGAGGCCGGCAGGGCCGTTGCATCCTTTACCTATTTCGGTGTGGAAATGGGAGCATATTTCCATATATTTTGTGACCGGATTGCCACCGCTTCACGAGTAAAATGCTATTTGGGTAATCATGGATAGATTGACAAAATTTGCTCATTTCATACCGATAAAAAGTTGGCTAACCTTTGAGTAGGTTAGCAGATTTGTATGTGTAGGAGATTGTAAGAATGCACGGGGTACCAGGGTCCATTGTGTGAGATCGAGATCTGAGAATTACTTCTCGATTCTGGACGAGCTTGCAGGAGGCACTAGGGATGAAGCTTACTTTCAGTACAGCATTCCACCCCTAGACTGATAGACAGTCGGAGAGGACAATATAGATCTTGGAAGATATGTTGCGAGCGTGTGTGTTGGACTTTAGTGGTAGCTGGATACAGTTTATGCCACTTGTAGAGTTCGCTTATAACAACAGCTTCAAGTCTAGTATCGGGATGGCACCGTTCGAGGCTTTGTATGATCGGACGTGTCGATCTCCTTTGTGTTGGGATGAGGTTGGTGAACGTCAGGTGTTGGGACCTGAACTTGTACAGCAGGCATCTGATAAGGTAGGTTTGATCCGAGAGAGGATTAGATCAGCTTAGACTCGGCAGAAGAGTTATGCAAATGTTCACCGCCGTGAGTTAGAGTTCGAAGTGGGAGGTAAGGTATTTCTACGTATCGCTCCAATGAAAGGGGTGATGAGATTTGGGAGGAAGGGCAAGTTGAGCCCAAGGTATATCAGACCATTCAAGGTACTTGAGCAAGTGGGTCCAGTAGCCTACAGAGTTGCATTACCTCCAGCACTTTCGAGGGTCCATGATGTGTTTCACGTATCCATGTTGAGGAGGTACGTGTTGGATCCTTCACATGTTGTCAACTACGATGAGTTGGAAATTGGGGATACTTTAGCGTATGAGGAGATACCTGTTCAGGTTCTGGACCATAAAGTTCAGAAGCTTTGTACCAAAGAGATACCATTAGTAAAGGTATTGTAGCGAAACCACGAGGTTGAGGAAGCTTCTTGGGAACTAGAAACGAAAATATGCTGGAAGTTTCCAAAATTGTTTTGAGCACTTGTACATGATCCTATTGTGGGTTAGGATAGGTGGTTATTCGTCGGGAGTGTGTGTGTGTATTGTGAACTCCCGAGACCGTTGTATATGTAACCATGGTATTCCTTCGCCATAAGTGAGGGTATGTATATGTATGTGTATGTGTATGATGGGATTGTGCTATAGTAGTCGCCAGTTTCTAATTGGTAGTTTGTATGTGTGTATTCCGGGTATGACTTTGTGAATGAGAGATGGGAAATTTCGAGGACGAAATTTTTGCAAGAAGGGGAGATTGTAAGAACCCGAACTGTGATAAATGGTTTAAATAAATAAGAGAGGGGCAAATTGGGAATTTGGCATATTTCGTCGACAAAGCTAAATTTCGTCAACGCAGCCTTTGTTCTTCTCGTCGACGAAATTCAGAGACTCGTCGACGAGGAGAAGCCGAGGAGTTTTAGAAATCGAGAATATCAAGACTCGTCCACGAGGCCACCGATTCATCGACGAAATTAGTGGAAGATTCGTCGACGAGAACACCATTTCGTTGACAAAATTGCCTAGGTCAAAGGGCTATAAATAGAAATTCCTTTACTTCCTCACTAAGAAAACTTAGATTCTCTCTCTCTCTCTCTCTCTCTCTCTCTCTCTCTCTCTCTCTCTCTCCCCTCTCTCTAAAACTGTCCCTACTCTCTCCCTCTCTAGATTTCTTCACCGATCATTGCTGGAATCAGGAATCTGAAGTTACCATGAGGATTGTGGAAGGATTCTCTACAACTTCTACAGATTGGAATCTCGTTTCGGAGGCTTTCAGGTTTTGGTGAAAAATAGAGGTAAGGCTCAGTTTTCATTTCTGATCGGGTAGTTTTGTAGGTAACTTTCTTGTGAGCATATTCTGGACTGTGATTTGTAGCTTTTGGAACTCAGTTCGTTGTTTAGGGACCTTGGAGTTCGGGATTTGCTATTCGGGGAAAAGGTAAGAGGAACTATGTTTATATTGGTTATTTTTGAAATCGGACTCGGTGGAAATGTGGTTCACGATCCTGTATGTGTTTTGGCTACTCATTTGGAGGGATCTAACGGGGAAAACTATGGGTTTTTCATTATTACAGTTTTGGGAAAAGGAGGCGACGGGCTGCATCCCTGGTTTTGTTGAAAATCGTGGGTATATGTTGATTTATACTGTGATATTGGGATGACCATGCCTTGACTTGTTTAAACTGTATCTATTTGAAAAACCATGATTTAGATTACCAAATGGGTGTGGTTAGTTTTGTTATATGAGCATGCATGTATATGTGATATGTTGAAATGCTAGTAGGAACGCAATTTCGAATTGTTCCAGGTACTAAGAGTGTCCGACTCTATATCCGAGGGCGTGTATTTTTACCACCTGCCAAGTGGGCAAGAGTGTCTAGCTTTATATCCAAGGGCATGTGTTTATCTCTTGCCACGTAGGCAAGAGTCTCCTGCTCTATATCCGAGGGCGTGAGCCTATTTCGGCAAATCAGGCCGAAGGGTGTGGATCCACCAGCTATGCGTCGATACGATGTCATATGAGTCGAGGACTAGCCATGTGCCAGTGGCGCCATGCTTCGCAGGTTGGCTATAGGCCAATGCCGAATTGTCATGGACCATCTTCGTGCCAAAGGGTGTGACGACACCAGGATTGCTGATCATGTGTATATGTGTATGTATGTGTGCGTGTATGCACTGTGGAAAATTAGTACTAGAATGCATTTAACTGCATGTATGTTGTATCATGATAACACTCAAATGTCACACACTGATATAACCTATGTTCTTCCTTATTGAGAGGTCTCTCACCCCTACTATACGTACATTTTTACAGGTCCTTCGAGTTACCGGAACTAACATCCTGGTGTAGGAAGCGTAGTGGCCGGTGTACTGCGTTTAGCGCTTGGGTAAGTGCTAGGACTATATCTTTGGTGGGTTGCCATTTTGAGATGTGTTTGGGCACCCGTTTGTACGTTTTGGTAGAGTCATGTTTTGCTCTTGTATAGACTCTGGTATGGTACTACATATGTCTATATAGAATAACCTTTTTCCGCTGCGTTTATGATTGTGATTGGATGTGTTTAGGGTGCTTGGGAACCCTATGGGGTCGAACCCTCATCCATTGTACTGTATGTAGACACCCTATTTTTGCCATAACCAAATAGAACAAGGGGTCCCCTCTTATTTTTTTCATTATTATTATTATAACCTTATTTTTATTATTATTATTATTATTATTATTATTATTATTATTATTATTATTATTATTAGTATTTTCATTGTTACTTTCTTATAATTATTTTTATTTATTATTATTTATTACCAGTAGTATTATTAGTATTACTTTACTATTATTATTTTAGATATATTTATTATTATTATTACTATTATTATTTTTATCACTTTTATTATTATAATTATTATTATTTTATTATTGTCATTATTTTTAGTATTTTTTACTATTACTATTAGTATTATTATTATTATTATTTTACTGATAGTATCTTTATTATATTTATTTATTATTATTTATTATTAGTATTATTATTATTATTATTATTATTATTATTATTATTACCTTATTGATCTTATATTATAATAATAATAATTATTATTATTATTATTACTATTTTCATTATTACCATAATAGTAAAAGCAGAAAAAGAAAAGAAAAAGAAAAATAAAATCAAAAAGGAAGTTTTTTTTCAGGGTTTACAGATTTTTTTTTTATATAAGGGGGGCACAGCCAAGCCAAGGGGAGGAAAAAGAAAAAGAAAAAACCTACGCCATAGCACAACCCCATCCCCACAGCCATCTGCAACAGCAACCGCCTCACGCATCGCCACAGCTCTCCCTCTCTTGGTCTATCTTTCTCTCCCCGCAGAACAGCCATACACCAAACTCCAGCCAGCACCCATTCTCCCTCACATCCACTGCAGCTCCATGGCTACAGCTCCCTCACCTTAGACACGCCGTCCCCTTTCCCTGCAACACAGCCCCAGCCACCATCCATTCTCACCCTGCAACTCCCACAGCCGAACAAAACAATACTACCAACTGCCGTGAGCTTTTCCAGACTTGCCACTACTCCACGGTAGATTCCACTCTCCCTTCTCCCTGTTTCATCTCCACACAGCTCCGTTCAAAACCCTACAAATCCTCACGGCATCTCCGGCAACCTTGGCTTCGTCAACATCACCTGGCCACAGGGTCCGCTCCTCTGATCTCCGGCAGGTTGTTTACTGCTCTCCTTCACAGCTTTCATCACCACCATCATCTCTAGGAAGGAGCAGCAGCCGAAACCAACACAGTAGATAGCAGCAAAGCTCCGGCCACGGTTCTATGCTCCCCTAGATTCACCACTTGCGACCTTGCCTCCATCCTCGGCGTTGAGTCGAACCAGCAGATCCGCATCCCATCACCGTCGCAACCACGGCCACAACACACCTTTCACACACTTTTACACACATCAAAACACACACTAACACAAAGAGAAAAACACACACATTTACACACAGCAAAACACGCACTGCACACACACTAACTCACGCACACAGCAGCACACAAACACACACAGCACCCACAGAAAAACACACACTGCACACACACAGCACACACACTGCAAAACACACAGCAGGTATGTACACACACACACATTTTGTTGTAAAGTTTAAATTTTGTTTGGTTATTATTTTAGGATTTTTAATAATTAATGTCCATATTTATAAATACTAATTTGTTTGCTTTCATTATTGTAGGATTTTTATTTTTATCACGGAGGTAAGATTTCTATTGTTTAATATTTAGATGTAATAATTTTTTTTATTGTATTTTTAATACGCAATATTCAAGTTCTGTATATCTATGTAGGGTTCCAGTTTATCATTATCTTAGGGTCTCCATTATCAATATGATATTGTATTACATATATGATATTATTATCGTATTCTTAGTATTATGTATTATGTTATATATTTGGTATACTCACATGATAGTGGTTATTATGGTATTGTTCTTTTTTTATTTTTTATGTATAGTATTATTGATATTTTAGTATACGTAACTCATTATAGTATTTTAGGTATATATATGGTATTATTATTACGTTTACATTTAATATCACTTATTAGGGTACTTTTAGAATTTTAATACATAGGTACTTCTTAATATGGCATCTTTAGGACATTTAATATTTCCTATTAGGGTATTTTTTAGTATTTTGATATATAAGGTATTTCTTTTTATAGTATCCCTAGTATATTAATATATATAGTATCATGATATCTTATTACTTATTTTGACACTCATAATATTTTAGTAGGTATGTTTTGCTTATTACCCTATTACTATATATTAAAACCTCCCATATTAGTATTTTTCTATAAAAAAATCCTATAAGATTCCAAAATTTGGGAGTGTACTTTCCTAAGTATTTTCTTGATTTTCTTCCCTATGATTTTAATGCTAGGGTATGAGCTTTCGGGCTTCACTTACCTTAAGCTCTGAGGGAATATACATGTATATATTACATTTATTTATTTATTTATTTTTCATGTGTATTTATAAATTCATAAAAGGAGTAATTTAAAGACTTTTTAAATTAACTTAGGGATAATTCTAAATTAATTAGGTACCGTTCGTAAGAACGGGCGCGTAGGGGGTGCTCGTACCTTCCCCTCGCGTAACTGAACTCCTGACCCCAGCTCTGGTAACGTAGGCCCATTCTACCCCTAACGGGGTAGTAATCATGTGTTCTAACCACATTAAAGGTTAGTAGCGACTCCGATATTCTTATTTTTAATTAAAAATTATAATTGATTTTTATTTCGCCACCCGGGGTACACGCGCTCTGGGCCGTCGCAACACTGTATCTTTGGATGTTTTATCAAATACAAGGACATGTTAGTTATATTTTCACCCTTGGGTCCCATTTCGGGGTTCGGGGCGTGACAATCCCCCCATTTGGAGGTCTTATTAGACATTCCTAAATCACATTGAGATTTTTAATCTTCTATTAATTTCATTTATTTATTTATTTATTCATTCAAGCATTTATTTATTTAGCTATTGTTGACCTTATAGGTCATACCCTATTTTGATTATGACAAATACTCTAGTATTTAATGTTTGTCAAGTTTGTGTGCAGGTTCATATTAGCAAAATCATATGATGGCATGAAGTGACTTGAAGAATAAAGACCCAAAATAGTTATTTATTGTAATTTATATTATGTTTAATTTGGGTCTGTAATAGTAAAGTAGGAATGGTTTATAATTATTTATGTGCATCATGCACATTGGAATTGATAAGCTCAAAGATCTTAGAAAGACCTTAGGACCTTACACTTGCACTTCGAATAAGTCCCCACTTTCAAACGTGAAATTAGAGGAACATACATTTATTAGGTCCTAAGACAGTAAGGTTTCAGGCGATCGAACTTTGGTGTTGAAAACACCTCAGTTGATCAAACCATTGAATAGTCAGCATGTTAACCTAACTTCAAGCGACTGAACCAAAAAGACTTTACTGTCTTTGGTCAACTGAACATTAACACTGACTTTGTCCAACAACTTGGGCGCCTGAGCGTTCACGTTCAAATCACCCTCGGGCGACCGAACATGTAAGTTCGGTAAACCAAACTTGAGACCACGTGACCGAACCTCAGATAGATTGGAAAATTGCGTTAGTCAGCAGACCAAACCCTTGATCAGGCACCTGGACATGAAAAAAACTACTTTTTCTCATGCGTTTGTTCGGGCGACAAAACCTATGGCTTCGTCGACCGAAACTCTCGAGTTGGCCTAATTTTTATCACGGTTAATTGGGGTTAAACTGGGTTAATTTTTTTAAACTCATTTAGAACAAATTTAATTATTCCTTATGTATCCCCAACGGTTATAATTTTTGCCCTGCCTATGTATGTGAGTTCATTTTCTCAGATTAGCAAGGGATTAACATTTTGATTAGCAACAAAATCCTCTGAAATTTTTCAAAGCCCATTCTTTCATACAAAGCCTATATACTCACATACTACTATTCTTTTGAGAAATCAAGCCTTGTGAGAATATCATTGAGTGATTATTCATTCTTTGTTGTTGCTAAAAACTTTCATTGCATTTATTGTTTGCTTGATTTGGAGATTGAGAGTTGAGCATAGTTTTCCCCCCATATTTAATTTAATAAATCTTTTGTGTGGGAAAACTTAAAGCTTGTGGGTCTTGGCATTCAAATTGCAAGATACCTTAGCTTGTGTTTTTGTTTGAGCAAAAATTGTTTTCACAAGCTTACTTTTGAATATCTTGTTGTGCTTGAATATTGAGAAAATATTTTTGAGATATTCTAATTACACTTGGTGAAAATCTTTGAAACCCTAAATTGTGATTGAGATTTACATCTATACGTAGTTTCAAAGGTTAGTTTGTTGATACATTCTTGTGCTTAATTGGATATAGTCATTACTATTGAGTGTTGATTGCACACATATAACATTGAGCTTATAGTTCTTACATTATTGATGTGCATTGATTATACTATGGTGAATCGATACATAGTTTGCTTAGTTGAGAGGCATTTGATTTGTACGTAAAATTTCATACTCATTAGTTGTATTCCAGGTGTGGCCTGAGGGGGTTTGATCTCACTCGTAAGGGTCAAGTTGGGGTCAGTCTTGTGAATTTGACCTAGGGTTTTCTCTGTTCCGTAAGGAGATTTTGTAAAGGTTGAGGTTAACCCTGTGAATTTGACCTCATTGTAACTGGTGCCACTCCACCCATAACATGAGCATTAGTGAAATCTTTGGGCTTGCAAGTTGAGGCAGGGGCGTAGGCAGTATTGGCCGAACTCCGATAACATATTGTATGTCTACTTTATAATTTTGCAATTAATTTATTACAGATGTATGTTATTCTCATTAGATTGTGAATGCTACGCATGATTTAATTTCTGCATATCATTATCTGCGCAATTGGTATATGATTAGAAAGACCCTAGGTTGTGTATTACTAATATATGGTTAAACCTAGGAAGAAGTTTTTAAAATTCCAATTCACTCCCCTCTTGGGAACACACCAATTCCAACAATTGGTATTAGAGCCTCGTTGCACTAGACTTAAACGTTTTTGCAAAAAGATATCAATGACTCATATTGGTGTATCCCTATTCATAGAGGGACAGTCACCTTCTAGTCTTCCATTGTTTTGTGGTGTCAATTACACTACCTGAAAAATTATAATGAGCTTTTTTATAAAATCAATAGATTGAATGGCCTGGTGGGTGATTGATAATGGAATTCGTATGCCATTGGATGAAAATAATATTAGGATAATACATATGAACTCACATGCCATGGATTTACTATATTGCGCTTTAGATTCTAATATTTTTCTTGAGATCATGACTTATAGAAGTGCACAGGAGATCCAGGTTGAGCTGGAAAAGAGATATGGAGTGACCCAAGAAAAGGAGATTGCCACTCCAAATGCTCCAAGCCTAATTGATCAAGTAGTGGTTAATCATGTTGCATTAGTAGATGATGAGGTATATGACTCTTACCCTACCTCATTTACTGATTCGTGTAATTAAATATGTGATGATTCTTATGCTGAATCATGTGATATATCATATGTTGAATCATCAATTCCATCTAATGACTACTTTAATGATAATGCATGTATTAATTCATGTGATGTTTATTGTGATGATTCTTGTACCAAAACATGTGATAAATTATATGATGAATCATCTATTGTTTTTTATAATAATACCGTTTATGATGCATGCATTGATTTATTTGAGTGTTATTATGATATATCCAATGCCGAACCATGCAATAAATCTAATGATAATGGCATTCCCCCTAACAAGGAACTAGAATGTACTTTATTGAAAATGAATAAGCTTCTAGCTAGGGTGTCTAAAGCAAAATATTTTTGAAAAATGAAAATAAAAGGTTGGCAAAATAGTTAAAAGATCTTAGAAAATATCATGCCACCTTAGAGAAGAAGAAGATTGTGAAAGTGTTGAAAATCATCTGCTTAGAAAGAAAAGTTGAAAATTATTCTGAAATGATTTTCAAATCCAAAAATAAGAAATATAGTTCAAATAAACCCTTAGGATCTAAAAGAAATAAATCTTTTCAAAAGGGTTTATCTTACAAATTTTATTGCCATACCCCATTAAGTGTAAACAGAATAAATAAGCATAATCTTTTATATATATTCAATACCTGCTTATTTTGCAAAATTATGTGGCACGTATGGTTTAATTGTTTACTCAGAAGTGCCAAAGGCTTAGAAAAGGAAATGAAACGGGTAATCAGTAAAGCAAACCCCGTAGGACCTAAGGAAAAATGGATTTAAATTAATCTTACTTAATCATTTAAGTCCTCCTTAGTTCCTAGGTTTAGGGGTAGTGATGACCAAAATGTTAGGAAGTGGTCTTTACTTAAAATGTCAAATCTTAGTATGCACATTCATTATAAACTATCATTATACACTAAAATCATTAGAAAATCTTGCCAATAAGAAATTTCAAATAAAATATCCAATCTAAACTTAACAAGAATACATATCATCATGATTGGATAAAATATGAAAACATTGGTTATAACATAATTGAATGAAATCCACTTTCCAATGGACAAAGCATTATTTGCTTGGTAAATAAGTCAAATTGCTTAACTCACGCTTAAATATGATCATCTAAAGTTAAGCATACTCTGTCCATTGCACAAGTTTGAGTTTTAGGAAATGAATCCTTCTAGTTAAACATCTTGTCCTAAACTCATCTTGAAAGCCTAAAATATCTAATAAAATGTTTAGCCATCACTCTAGGCTTGAAACACTATTGATCATAAATAACTAACATATATTGAGTGCTCATCATAAGACATCCCTTCTACTCACCAGCTCTATCCTTGCTACATAATTATAATTATATCTAAAGGATACATACCACTGTCCAAAGAGTTGTATAAAAAATTCATACTCTCCTAGACACTCTTTGCTCATACCTGGACATGATTACTAAGCATGAAAATATTTTGAATATTGTCCTGCTTCACTTGAGTACTCTTCTGAACCTAAATAAAATTTTATCCTTTAGAGTATTCATTTACCTTCGCTTCATAAGCTCTCAAAATGTCAAGTCAAATCTCTTAGAGGTTCAAATAATCTTGAATGGCTAAAGTAGGTGCACTAGGTTTCAAATCTAGATGATGGAATGAAAATTCAAAGAAACCTATGCATGAACAATAAAATCCAAATACATTTGAACTTGAGCCTCTTACGGGTTGAGTTTCATAAGAAAAAGAGGCAAATATAGGCTTATCACCTTATCAAATATTCATTGTGACTTTTTGGTCCAATAAGCTTGAAACATTAATGCCAAGTCTAAATCATTGAAAATCTTAGAACACTTGGCTAAAGAATTTGAAAAATAAGAAAAGACATAATACGGATTAGTGCATAACTCAGGGGGAGCATTTACCTTCTACGATTATAAATTAAAATGTTATCTTGATCTTATATCATATTATATGCTCATATGCCTTTATGGGAACTAAATTGCACACTGCTATCCATAGTGCACTGATTGATAAAAATTGTTGGATGGTTTTATTTTACATGAATTATTGATTGCTACCTGATTGCATGCTTAGTTTAAAATGCTTCCTACATGACAGATGCAGTGGATGTGAATTGTATGTTGGTAGTGGATTATAGGTTGTTGCATGCCTTATATGAGTATTTTGTTGAGAACAACCATCTATCAGGTACATGTTTTATAGGAAAATGTCCGATTTACAGATGGCATGCTATCAAAATTTTGACAGGATTTTTCCCAAAATAAAACCTTGTACAAAAACGATTATGATAAAATAAATGATAAAACATTTTTGAAAGGATGAGTGAAAACTAATTGAATACTAAATTTCATCCTAGCATAATCATCGAATAGTTAGAGAAGCTCAGCTCTATCCCTAGAGAAAGAGGAGAAAAGACTTATATGCATCACTTTGCTTTTTGATTATTGAGGCTCTTCTAAGTGCCCTGATCATCATATTCGTTATAAACAGATATGGATTGTTTTTAAGGTTGTGGGTTTTGTAGCAATGCCTCGATATCTATCTTTTTGATGCATTTGTAGTCTCTAGGGAGGCTATACTAGTTGCAATGTTTGAAATACATCAGTTAATATCCAGTATAGTTATATTAAAAGATTTTAAATAACTGCATATACTCTTGGCCCATTAAATTAAAGTAAGTTGTGATATGTATAGGCACTTAGAAGCATCTAAGCCATCACTCAAAACGAACGGGGGAGCATCTAAACATAAATTCCTATTTTATTTTGCTCACAAATTTTTTTTGATCTCTTTTGAATTCACTATGGCATATGCTTAATGAAATGATCTTTGTGAAAATCTTAGGTTGATATATATTGCTTTGCCACATGTTGCTTGTGTTTGCCACATGATCCTTGCTATAATTTGTCTGATATCCTTAGGATCATTGTGGTTGTGTTTTTCTGGTTACAGTTTGTGTGCTTAAATGATAAATCAGAATATTGATGCTTCTTTGTGACCTATTTTAAAGTTTCTTTTTCAGCAATGCATCAGCCCCAGTACTTCTTGATAATATCATAAGGGGGATATATATTTGTATACATATAATTATATAAACATATATATTTATTTTACTACTTTATGGAAAGAACTAATTTCAAAACTAAAACTTTTTTTTTCTCTTGCCTTATTATTGTTATATATTTTTAAAATTGCATAACTGGTTCGGTAACTTCTCACAAAAATGCATGTGAATTAGTTAGACTGTGTTTGTGTTCAAACCAACTATTTTCTATCATATGACGTGTGCTTTAAACTCAAATCTTCCACGGGTCTTATGATATCTTTCAATTGTAATGGTTTGTGTATATTTATGGTCTAGCCTTGTTTTCATGTCATTTAAATAATTTAAATAACCAGTTATATTGTTTGTATGCTTAATTGCTATATTTCATACTTTATGAGGTTATCTTTGTCATTCATTTTGCATTGTACAACTATTTTATCTTTTGGATGATTGAAAGTTATACTTCTGTATATTATTTCAATTCATATTGGACTGTTTAAGTTGTTAGTTGTGGATAATTGTACATTTGAACTCAATCAGGTCATTTCTATGCAGATATTTTGGGGAAATGCTCTATTTTCAAACAACATGTTGCTGAAATTTCTAAAAATCTTCCCATCCATATCTTGTATTTAAATGATTCTTACTCATTGTCTAGCCTTTATGCTTTAAATTTATCATGACCCTTTTTTCTATTGCCAAAAAGGGGAGAACTTAGGCAAAATTGGGTATCTTGGGAAAATGGTTGAACTTTTAAAATCTTTATATTTCCCTTATGCTTAGTTTCAGGGGGAGCCTTTCTTGGCTGTACCTACTTTTGTATAAGGTATTTGTCATCATCAAAACAGGGGAGATTGTTGACCTTATAGGTCATACCATGTTTTGATTATGACAAATACTTTGCTATTTAATATTTGTCAAGTTTGTGTATAGGTTCATGTTGGCCTTACAAGGCTTAAAATCTTCTTATCTTGTTTTGATGCTAACAAACAAGTGGAATTTAACATATTTGTGTGAGTAATGTTGTTTTAGGGCTCATATATGAGAAAGCAAGGTTAAAGTGCCCACAAGGATCAAATATGATGAAAGCAAGGTCAAAGTGTTCAAGAGGATCAAATGAAACTTAAAAGAGTCCAAGCATGGATTTGAAGATGATATATTAAACCTTAAAGAATATGAAGACATGAATGAGTTGTTGAAAGCCAAGGTTTAATATTAAAGTTCAAATAGCCAAGAATATGAAGACATGAATGAGTTGTTGAAAGCCAAGGTTTAATATTAAAGTTCAAAGAGCCAAAGAAAAAGCAAAGTGAGAAAGCTCAAAGAATATGAAAGCTTGAAGCTTGAAGAAACAAAACATGAAGACTCAAGAACCTAGAATGAGAAGAGTTTTAAAATTTTTCATGTAAGTACTTTAAATGTTTAAAATATCGTTTGCAATATTTTGAAGCTCTTAGGTTAACTTCTTGGACCTAAATACCTTTTAAAATATCTGTAAAATAATTTTATAAAGTCAAAAATTATTTTAAAAGGGTTAGAATCATTTTTGGAATAAAAAGCACCAAAAAGGGTTTTTCTGTTTGCTGTCAATTTTGATATAGCCATATTCAGGTGTCTTTTTCACTATCCAAACTTCATTATTTTAAAAAGTAATGAACATCAAAGTTTTATAATTTTCTCTTAGCTTTCTTTTGACACCAAGAACACCTAATTTGGAGTTATATATAAAAAGTTATGACTAAAATACTGAAGGGGGGTCACTGCTGTCAGTCAACTGAACACTATTCATGGGAGGGACTTCAGATGATTGAACAGATGGCTTCGGTCGACTAAAGATTAAGTTTAGTCAACTAAAGATTTTCTGGATAGAATATACAGCAGGCAGTAGCAGTTCAGTTGACTAAACTTATGACTTCAGTGAACTGAACATTGTTCAACGGGTAAAAAAATTTTTTTCTCATGTTTTAAAATATAGCCGTTTGAGCTCTAAACTTTCTAAAATTTTGGAAAACTCTCAAAGGAAACTCTTGCAAATTGGAAACAAGTTTGAAAGCCTATAAATACATGGTTTTGTAAATCAAAACACATCCAAGAATTGAAAAATCTGCTTGTAAAGCTGAAAGTATTCTTGTTCTTCCAAAAGTTCTCTTGCTCACTCACTGCAAATCTATTTTGTTGAGAAATTCTGAAGTGCTAATTATTCCTCCTTTGAATTCCTACTTCTAATCCTCTTCTAAGAAGGATATTGGTGAATTCTACACTTGAGCTTCATTGTATTTCATATTGGTATTTTACATTCAAAGTATATAGTGCTAAAATTGTACTAACTTGCTCTTTGAGAGAGTATACTTGTATGCAAATCTTATCTTGTGTTTCTTATAATTCTTTGACGTTCCAAGGGTCATTTGGATCGTTGGCTAAGCAAGGGGACATTGCTTAGAGAGGCGGACTCTAGCCTATGTAAGGAGTGACCGAACGAGGGAATATCGTTTGGAGAAGGCGGGCTCTAGCCTTAACCAAGGAGTGTTGTAATCGGCGTTGTTTCACCTGTCAACGAAACTGAACTAGTGAATCCTTTGGTGGTTTGCCAAAGGTGAGGACGTAGGCTGGGTATAAGCCGAACCTCGTAAAAATCTCCGTCTCATTCTCTCTTTCCCTTACTCTTTATTTTCAGTATATTTAAACTGTGTGGATGGTATAAATTTGAAAATCATATAAACTACATATATTTGGAAATCAAACAAGCTTAAGGTTTAATTTTGATTTGGGTTGCGGAAACCGAAAGGGAGTACGTTGGTGACACCATATCTTGCGGAAACCTTACGGGAGTACGTTACTTGGTTAACATCCCAAAGATAAATTTACCAAGAGTTTATTTGAGTTCTAAATATTTGGAAAGAGTGATTTGATTCATCTATACAGGGCTTTACATCAGCAAGCATAAATTCTCATTCACTACAGGGCTTGGTTCAAATTTGGTAAATATAAACAAACAACTGTCTTGAGTTGTTATATTACCAAAGTGCTGAATACTTTATATCTTGATTTGGTTGTTTGTTGTTTAACTTGTACTTGGCAAATAAATTAATTGTTTGTCTTGAAGATATTGTTTAATTGATTGGTTATTTAATTAAGTTGTTGTGTGATTGGTGAAATTAAAAAAAAAACAAGTTAAAGAATTGGTTAAGTGTTTAAAGAAGTTAAGGATTCTTAAAAGAAGTTAAAAGAAAGTTTTAAAAGCCAATTCACCCCCCCTCTTGGGAAGCTATTCCTAATTTCAGTTCCTATTAGCAAGATGATATGATGACATGAGGTGACTTGAAGAATAAAGACCCAGAATAGTCATTTATTGTAATTTATATTATGTTTAATTCAGGTTTGTAATAGTAAAGTAGGAATGGTCTGTAATAATTGATGTGCATCATGCATGTACGAACTGATAAGCTCAAAGACCATAGAAAGACCCTATGACCTTGCACTTGCATTTAAAATAAGTCCCCACTTTCAAATGCACAATTAGGGGAACATACATTTACCAGGTCCTAAGATAGTAAGGTTTCGAGTGATCGAACCTTGGTGTTGAAAACACCTTGGTTGACCAAACCGTTGAATAGTTAACGTGTTGACCTGACTTTGAGCGACCGAACCAAAAAGACTTTACCGTCTTCAATCAATTGAACATTAACACTGACATTGTCCAACAACTCGGGCGCCTGAACGTTCACGTTCAAATCATCCTCGGGCGACCGAACATGCAAGTTCAGTAAACCGAACTTGAGACCAGGAAAACGAACCTCGGACAGATTGGAAAATCACCTTGGTCAGCAGACCGAACCCTTGATTAGGCACCCAAACATGAAAAAGCTACTTTTTCACATGTCTGTTCGGGCGACGAAACATATGACTCGGTCGACCAAAACTTTCAGGTTGGCCTAATTTTTACTGCGGTTATTTGTGGTTAAACTAGGTTAATTTTCTTAAACCGATTTAAAACAAATTTAATTATTCCCTATGTATCTCCAACAGTTATAATTTTGGCCTTGCCTATATATATATATATGTATGGGTTCATTTGCTCAGATTAGGAAGGGATTAACATTTTGATTAGCAACAAAATCCTTTGAAACTTTTTAAAGCCCATTCTTTCGTACAAAACCTATACACTCACATACTACTATTCTTTTGAGAAATCAAGCCTTGTGAGAATATCCTTGAGTGTTTATTCATTGTTTGTTGTTACTAAAAACTCTTATTGCTTTTATTGTATGCTTGATTTTGAGATTGAGAGTTGAGCATAGTTTCCCCCCCAGATTTAATTTAATAAATCTTTTGTATGGGAAAACTTAAAGCTTGTGGGTCTTGGCATTCAAATTGCAAGACACCTTGGCTTGCGTTTTTGTTTGAGCAAAAATCGTTTTCAAAAGCTTACTTTGGAACATCTCTTTGTACTTGAATATTGAGAAAATATTTTTGAGATATTTTGATTACACTTGGTAAAAATCTTTGAAACGCTAAACTGTAATTGATATTTACATCTATACGTAGCTTCAAAGATTAGCTTGTTGATACACTCTTGTGCTTGATTGAATATAGTCATTACTATTGAGTGTTGATTGCACACATATAGCACTGAGCTTATAGTTCTTACATTATTGATGTGCACTGATTATATTGTGTTGAATCGGTACATAGTCTGCTTAGTTGAAAGGCATTTGAATTGTACATAAAATTTCATATTCATTGCTTGTATTCCAGGCGTGGCCTAAGGGGGTTTGATCTAGCCCGTAAGGATCAGGTTAGGGCCAACCTATGAATTTGACCTAGGACCTTCTCTGCCCCGCAATGAGGGTTTATAAAGGTTGAGATTAGCCCTGTGAATTTGACCTAGTTGTAACTGGTGTCGCTCCACCCGTTAAGTGAGCATTAGTGAAATCATCGGGCTTGCGAGCTGAAGCGGGGGCGTAGGCAGTATTGGCTAAACCTCGATAACACATCGCGTGTCTACTTTATAATTCTGCAATTTATTTATTACACATGTATATTATTCTCACTAGACTGTGAATGCTGCGCATGATTGAATTTCTGCATATCATTATATGTGCAATTGGTATATGATTAGAAAGACCCTAGGTTGTGTATTTACTGATATATGGTTAAACCGAGGAAGAAGTTTTTAAAATTTCATTTCACCCCCCCCCCCTCTTGGGAACACAACAATTCCAACAGTTATTAATTTTGAACATTTATTAATTTATTTGTTTGTGTATTTTAAAAGGAGATAAAAGGTTATTAAATTCAATTTAAGTATAATTCTTAATTAATTAGGTACATTTCATATAACTAGTGTGTGGGGGGTGTGAATACCTTCCTCTGACATAACAGAACACTCGATCCTAATCCTGGTATGCGCAAACCAAGACTAATGGTTCCTCGGCTCAGGTTTAGTTTAGTGACCAATCAAATGAGTAGTAATTAGGTGTTCTAACCACATCAAGGAAAAATGGGTTAGTGGTGACTCAAAAAATTCAAAATTTTCCAAAATCATATATTTACACTCTCGCCTCCCTAGGGTAACCTCCGCTCCGCTAGGACATTGCGACACACGATGGATTATTTA
This sequence comes from Malania oleifera, assembly GCF_029873635.1. Lineage (NCBI taxonomy): Eukaryota > Viridiplantae > Streptophyta > Magnoliopsida > Santalales > Ximeniaceae > Malania > Malania oleifera. The sequence continues at coordinate 27,118,575 of NC_080421.1, forward strand.
CCATTGGATTTTATATACCATGCAAAGGTTATCACCCAACGATGGCACCATTGCTTATTTGAGGATAATAGTTAATTGGGTAAAAATTCCTCTTATTGATAACCAAGTTGCCAAAATTACTAGATCGATCGAGACATGTACTTATCTATAATTTGTTATTTTGAGGTGACAACTATGTTGAGTTATCTACTTTATCTTCAATTCTCTTATTGTAAGATTTAGTATAGTCTCTATTGTTGCCCAACCTTGGGCAATGAAAGAGAGCCATACCATATATTGTGAATTAAAAGAATGGGATAGATCATCCAATCAAATTCATATGACAATGATTTCCAAATTATATGGAGTTTCTAGTTGAGTAAAAAAAGTGTGGAGCAATCTGGTAAAAGAAGAACGGAAAAGAAGATAAACAAATTACAAAAGCCAAAGAAAGAGACGAGATTATCCACATTTCCCTAGTTAAGATTTAGAGAGTAGGTCAAACCATGCTTGCAATATACCTAACAAAAGTTTTAGTAGAAAAAGAAAATATAAATAGATGTCAATCAAAAGGATGCTAATTATAATAATACCAATGATGAGTGGAATCAACCTTCTAGTTAGTGTTGACTACATGGGTTAGATGGACATGTTGAGGAAGAAGATGGTACTTGATTCCAAGGCTCTCAAAGATTTTCTTCAACTCCAAGAGAAACTCTGAGACACGATTGTCTCTATCACCATAATTTTGATGGTTGATGGTGTGTTGAACACAAAGGCACATCGTCATCTTGTGCACATTTTCAATCTCTTTCACTATCACAGAGTGTTTTGGGTTCCAGTGCTTTGGTTTGCTCTCTATGTATCTGCACTTATAAAAGAGACTAAACATTAATTCGTTATAAGAATGAGTTGTATATAGAAAAAAGGGTTTGAATATTACGAGCATATATGTTAAGATAAATTTATGCTTACATACTTTTGTATGGCTTTCTTGAGAGCAACTATAGTTTCAAAAGATGTGGAGACATCGATTGTGAAGTCAATATCATCACCCATATTTGGACTTCGATAGAAATTACTAATCTGTTTGGTGAGTAAAACTGAATTGGGGTAATATATCTTCTCCATATCATATCTAAGGAACACTGTAGTTAAAATATTCATCTCTTCCACAACCATCTGCATATATATGCACAAAAATTATAACAGTTATACACACAAAACACATAGACATACGTGGGGCGTGGGGGGTGGGGTAGGGGAGAGAGACAGACACAATAAAGGTAAATCACAATACAAGTCTCTAAAGATCGCTAAATTGAATTTCCCCATAAATTTTTAATAGTGTAGCAATTTGATTCTTGAAGTTTCATATTAAAGATAGTTTAAGACCTTGACTAAGGTTCTCATCAATTTCGAAATTGAAACTTTAAAATCAAATTGTTACAATTAAAATTTCACGATATAAAGTGCAATTTAATGAAACTTCGCAAGTTGTGTTGTTATTTACTTAAGACATAACAAAATGTGATATTTTTTTTCCCAAGGTTCCATCCATGTATGCACATGAAGTGATATTTTAATCTTAATGCTTTAGTTAACCTCACCTGAACCCCATCAACAACACAGCGATCTCCAATGTCAAATGGATGCATGACAAAGACGAAGACGATGGACTCAAATATGGCTTTACACATGTTCTGGAACATGAACCCTATGAGAACTAGTACTTGTGTTGTTACGAAAACAATAATATTTGTTGATGCCAAACCTATCACCATAAGAGACTCCACGATTATGATCACTGAGACGATTGCACTTGCCAACTTATGAAGTTGTTGCACTGCTGTCTTAGTATCGTTTAAGGAATGTGTCAAGGACTTTCGTTCAAAATAAGCTCGTACCTACATGCATGGTAAGGTTATTGCACATTACAAAATAATAAGATAAGCCCATTTTTATGTACTAGTAAATATGTAATATGCATTAATTGTACATAATTGCAAGTGTATAATTTTGAATAATATTTAAATAAATTATAATATAGTTTAGAAATGTTTTAAATAAATTGATAATATATTATCATAATTGAGTCTATAAATTATGGTACAAATATTCAAATTTCTTTATAAGAATTATATTTTCTTTGCAATTATAAAATATGGGCATGGATATGGGCAAGGGATACTCTTATGACACAGCACATATATAAAAATGCAATAAATCTCAAGATATAAGGAATTGGCATGAAAATGACATGCAACTTACAATTATATTTACATATATAAATACTAAATTCTAACATTTACATGGCAACAACAAAGAAAATAATACCAATACAACTTCTTCATTCTTTTCAATTTTTGTGAACATTCTCAATACATAGCTTATTGCACTGAGAATGCCCATATCAGTGAAGTCATATTTATTTATTTATTTTAAATAATTCAATGTTTTTGTGTTTTTCTTTTGTAATTATCACATTTATATATATATATATATATATAACATATAAAGTCAATTTATTATGCATCATGTTATACGTTTAAAATATGTTTGAAATTAGAAGAAAGTCACTAATTAATCACTCAATAAATGAAAAAAAGATGTTAATGAGAAGACACATTTTTGATATTTTAATGTTTTAATTTTAAATATATAGTTATATTGTTAAACATTAGAAGTATCACATTAAATTAGTTATTTTAAAATCCCGCAGCAGTGTATTTTGCCTATGTCATTATCATATATGTAACCCAGACTTATTGGGATATATTGTTGACATGTGTGTTCATAGTTTTGAAGATATATTTTTAATGTTTGACACTTCTTTGACTTTTTGGAATACTCTTTATTGTGTCATAACAATATCTTATATATGTGTTTGGATTTTATAGCTTAATTGAAAGAGAATATAAATTCATGTAAGCAATTTTAAGTGTTTGTCTTTGAATTTATAAACGTAATTATGACAATGTATATCAATTAATTTAAGAAAATTAAATTACATTATGAATTGAATAAAAGTATTATTTAAATTATTCAATTGCAATCACATAAAGCATAACGTAAAATACTTACTAGCATAAAAAAATGAAAAAAAAATATAAAATGAAAAGAGGTCTGGGAATAGAGAGATATATACCATCCAATTTTTGAAAGAAGACCTTGAGATTCTTCCGGTCTTGAGGGCTCCTTCAAAGAGTGGGAATATTGTATGAATCTCAACCCTTTTTAAGAATCTCGATAAGTCCTCCTCTTCAATGTACCTAATCAAGCAAAACACACAACAGAAGAAAAGAAGATGATGAAAATGAAGATATACAGAGTAATATTAATATTATTAGAAATAATTATTCAACTTTGAATAAATACATATCACAAGCTTTAACTGTTTTAATACTTTTTAGGGTTTCGTGGGCTTTGAGCTAAACAATGGGATTAGACAGTTCTTATTTTATATGTCTTTCTTTTTCTCACACATTAAGGTTACAATTTAAAGTTTTCAACATAAAGCTTTATGTCCTAACTCCAAACAATCGAAATTCTCCCTCAAAATTTAAAAAATATATGGGTAAGTATAGTTGTGAAAAATAATTTTTATTTTTAATTTAATTTTATTTTTTTAAAAAAATTTACTTAAAACATCACATTATTTTTTAATTTATCAACATTTAACAGAAAATTTGTAAAACAAAATTAAAACAACATTACATAGTTACAATTTAAAATAAAAAAAAATTCTTTTCACAACTATATTATTTTTATCATTCTTTATTTCTCTCCATCATTACAGTTTTCTTTTCCCTTAAAATTTTTTCCTCTAACCAATCACTCCCATAATGGTTATAGTGATGACATTGAGCCATCACATTGGAATTACACACTTGAGATTGAATATGCATTAGCACGCCCTCTCATAGTGGAAGTTACGTCTTCGTGAGGAGATCATATATTTGAGGAAAAGAAAAAGACGCGGGCTGTGATATTACTGGTCCATGTGTAAGGAGATTAGTGTTCAGTTATTTTCTCTCACTTGAAACTGTGATGGGTCTTTTAGTATTGATTAATGTTATAGATGGCAAGTACAATTGAAAGAAAATTATAAGAAAAACTATTGAAGACGCAGATTCTTACATATCATGTATAGAAATACAAATGATGTAAAGAAGTTTAGAAAGTTAGTTAAGAAATTAAATAAAATTATATTTAAAAAGTTTATTTTGAAAAGATTAAGGTTTGAATATTTTTTTTTTTTTGAAATTCATAGTGCTAACTAAAGTTTCAATTCAATTATGAAATGAAATAAATTGGCATACATATCATGTATGGAAGTACAAGTAGTGTAAAGAATTTTAGAAAGTTTGTTAAGAAATTAAATAAAATTACATTTAAAAAGTGTATTTCGAATAGATTAAGGTTTGAAATTTTTTTTTAAAAAAATTTATAGATCCTAACTAAAGTTATATCACAAAATAAAATAGGTAGATTCATCCAACACGTTCTAAATTTTTTAACTTATTTAAAATTTCAAAAAAAAAAAAATTTAAGTATATGTGTGCACTATATTATATATACACACACACACATACACACACATATATATATATATATAAATAATACTTCACATAATTTAAATTAGAGTATATCCTTATTATATGTTTAGGTTTGTATTTATAATTTTAAACAAAATATAAACTTTTATAAACTATATATATATATATGCTAAAAATGTATTTGATAGCATAGATTTTAGAATTTTGGATTTGACTTTGTATAAATTTGAGCAAAATATTATTTTTTTTATGAACTGTATTCTATTCAAATATGCTTAAATCCTTATATTAAGTTTGAAGTATAAGCTTCCAAACATGATACGTGATTCTTTAACAACTTATGTCATGGATTTTTAAGGGTGGGGAAGAGGCTTACTTTGCTCCAGGTTTGGCAACATTCTTGAAGATCCTGTGTGCACGATTCCTAGCCTCCCACTCGCTAGATATCTCCGACTCTGCCTTCCCAAAATCATCCAAAGTGTTTGAAATCATCGACAACCCAAATGACTTCACGTAGCTCATCAGTCTCTTCATGCTCCATGTTGATGTCGTACTCTCCACGGACAGTCGCCTCAGCTTCTCTATGTCGATCCTTCTCGATCTGTACTTCTTCGACTTGTATGCATTCCTCGCCTCCTTCCACCTCCCTGGCAATGACTTTGACCCCACTAAGGTCCAACGACGATGCTCCTCTTCTGCCAACACTGCTGCCTCGTCCATAGGCGGTCCAGATAATGTGTCAAGAATGTAGTGGTGGAACACGCTCTCTTTCATGCGATCAAAATAGGTTGCAACATGGAATGACGAGGCCAAGACGTTAACTAGGATAATCTTGACGAGCCATATGGTGGCGCCGATCAAGAACGCCACTAGGGTATGGAAGACCTTCCTGAGTAACTTGTTCTTCTCGTGCATCCTCGCATTAAACATTAAGGCCCATGCGAGCAAAACTACTCCTAGCCACATGCAGTTTTGGAAGCTCTTCCGCAATCCATAGACAAAGTATAATGCCTTCTCACGAAGCATGAATTTTCGCTCAATGATGAAAACGAAAAATTTCACAACCCAACCAGAGACTAGGTGCCCGCAGAAAATGACAAGCACCATCAGACACCATTTCCAAATCTCTATACCCCATTTAAGCTGCTGCTTAAGAGACGTTACAGTAAGAGAACACAGTAAGAAGGAAGTTATAAGCACAAACATCACCCATTCTATTATAACTCTCCAATAGAATTTTCTCCCCTTTCGGTACTTTTTCCAAGTTGTCTCACCATCTTCTTCGAGCCCTTCATCCCGCTCATCATCGATGTTGTAGTCATCATCCGTGGAGAGGTTGTCACCAAACACGAGGGGGTCCGATTCTTCGTTTGATTCCTTGATCAATGATTTTTTAGGGATCGAATAGTTTACTTCAACAAGTCGAGCCTTCGGTTTTGAGAAGCTCAAACGGCGAAGGGTTTGCTTTTTCACCGCAGACTGCAACTTCCCATCTCCGGTACTCACCGTGTCCACCTCGGTGTCTTCTTTCCTAGAGCGCTGATCTGCTAACTCATTTCGTTGGTCCATAAACAAAACCACCTGGTTCGGAGTTGCTTTCTCCATCGCATCACTTTGCTCCTCTCTCATCTTCTGCACCACTTCTTGTCACCCCCTCCCCCTCCAAAATATAATGTTGTTGGCACGCCTCCCGCGAGTTTTATACAAGGTAGTGGGAGGATTTTATTTTTCTTTTTGGCTCGGACCACCTCCAACCATGTCAGTACAAGGTAGTGGGATAAATGGCGGTCCCACTGCGATGATGGTTTCACGTTGCAGTACATTAAGTGGCCAGCAGTACAACGCACACTGAATCACTAGAAACTACGAGGTCGACCTGAGCCTAAATTATGGAAGCTGGGCCAAAGAGTAAGGCTGCTTGACTAGTTTCTACGGATAACCTTGAAAACAGACAACTCCTTACTTGATCGGCACAGTGCCATTCCAATGTCACGTTTTACGGGCATGCCCTCCCAAATTATAAAATGCTTATAAAAAAATACATCAACCTCTTGCCAGTGCAACTTCAAGAAATAACTACACCTTTGGGTCAGTGGATGGTTTCACGTTGCAGCACATTGAGTGGAGGGGAGGGGGCTTTGAAATACCAGCAGTACAAAGCATCCCGAATGAATAATAATATTGAAATTCGATAGAATCGTTATTAACCTGTTATTTACCTTAGTGTGGCTAGTTTATCTAATTACTACTCGCTGATTGATCTTTAGATTAATCTTTAGACCAAAGAACCAGTCATCTTGGTCTACTTTTACCAGAATTTGGATCTAGAGTTCAATTATACATGAGGAAGGTACTAGCACCCCTTACACACATGTTCTATGAACGGTACCGAATTAATTATTAATTATCCCTAAATTGTATCTAATATCTTTAATTTACTCCCTTAAAATAAACAAATGAACAAACAAAAAAATAAATAAATAAATAAAAATTTAAAAGAAAATAAAAATTACAGTGTTGATATACAAATGTCTAATAAGACCTCCAAACGAGAAGATCTTGTTAGATAAATCCCCTCTAAAAACTAATATAGGTGAGATCTAAAATATCTTTTTACCCTTTGTTAAATTATTGGGACGCACACACACAAAAATCAAGTACAATCATCAAATTTTGAGCAAAAGAGTCTCTAAAACATTTCCAAATTTTTTCCAAAATTTTATAGAAATTTTTTGAAAATTTTCATCTTTTTTTTTCTTCTAAAATTTACTGGGATTTTTAAAGATTTTTCCTCATGTTTTAGTATATCTATTTTTTCCATTTTTTTTATTTGAGTCAAAATAACTAAAATAATTTTATTTATTTTTTTGAATTTTAAAACATTTTTCCTAATTTTTTAATATTATTTTTCCATTTAAAAAAAATAAAAATTATTTAAAATTTAAAATTTTTAAAAAAATACTAGCAGTCCAAAAATCAAACCGGTTCAACCCAATTGAACTTAGTAGACCACGTGGTTCACTTTATTTTATTATTATTTTTCAATTCACTATAGCAGAGTGACGTCAGCATTATGACATTCGCCACATGGCACCTTTTTGTTTTGTTTTTTTTTTTAATTTCTACCGTAGGGTGACGTCAGCATTACATCACCCGCCAAATGACAAATCCTGAGTGGCTCCAAACGTTAGACACAGATTGTTGACATGACAGCAATCCAACCATTCAGAGAAAAAACAAAAGACATCCAAGATTGCGCCACATCGTTCTTTAAACACATGACCCTGGTTGTGATACACGTTACCATACGGACGGTGACACGTGTCCACTAACCCCATATATAAAAACCTTTTTTTTCTTTTCTCTTCTTTTTCTCCATTTCCTCTCTCTTTTTTCTGTATTTCTTCTTCTTCTTCTCTATTTTCTCTCTCTCTCTCTCTCTCTCTCTCTCTCTCTCACTTCTATGCTCGCAGATCCATCTCAAATCCCTCGTTTTTTTTTTTCTTCTTTCTTATTTTCTTTTCCTTTTCCCTCGCTCTTTATTTTTCCTTCTCTGAATCCTCGCATATCTCTCTCTCTTTTTCTTCTGCTTTTCTCTTTGAATCTATCTCAAATGCCTTGCTCTCTCTATTTTTATTTTTTTTTTATCTATTTCTTTTTCTTTTCTTGAAAGAATCTTACACTCTTTTTTTTATATAAAAAAAAAAATTGTTGCAAGTTTTGATTAAAGAAAAACAAAAGCAGAAAACTTCAGACCAAAAGATCTATAAAGATAAGTGTTCCTTTTTATTCTTTTGTTTTCTCCTTTTCCATTTTTTTTTTCCCAATTTTCTTGGATTTATTTGACAGAATTTCCTAAAATTTTCCTTTAAACCAAACCAAATGAGTTTCTTTTAACCTAAGTTAATTTCTATGGGTAAGTTTGGTTAAGTTTGAAATTGAGCTTGGGTTAGCATTGGTTCTAGTCAACTATGAACTTAGATCAGGATTGGGCTTGATTGGCCATGGGCTAGATTAGGATTGAGCCTAATTTAATTTGTGCTAAGGGCTAGTGAGACTAGGTTTTGGGTCGAGCCGTAATTGGGCCAGAGTTAACTGGGCTAGGTTTGAAACATTTAAAAATTTGGCTTGGATTTAGGTTAACTCAATTGGGCTAGGTTGTGTTAATTGGACTTAGGCTTGAACTAGCTGACTAGGCCAAACCTAGTTTAGCTTGGGTATTGGGTTGGATTCAAACTTAATGGTCAACGGATCCAAACCCAAATTTGGACCCCGGTATTGGGTCCTAGTCTTTGGGTTAGATCCATATATGGATCGGATTCGAGTTAACAGATCGGATTCGGATCCTGACCTTGATACTACATTTAAATTACAGAATTTCAAATTTATATAATTCCAAGTAAAATTAAACCCAACCTTAATCTTCAACTCCTCCGGCCTTCAGATCCAATAGTAGTTCTTCAACTCTTGTTTGATCCTGGTCCTTTGCTTTCTCATTCCTCAAGCTTCTGACTCATGCTACTTCTTTAAGCCTCTGAATCCTAACTCTGAAACTCCTTCAGACTTTCCTGAGTTCCTTCTGTTGGTCCTCGATTCCTCAATTCTTCAGCAATTCGAACTCCTAGCCCACTCAAAACTATCTGTTTGTCTCTCAATCAAAAATCTCTAATAATTATCTGTATAATCTCTCTCTCTCTTTGATTGTCTCTTAGCTAGAACTCTATGAATTTTCTCACGATTGCCTATGCTCTCTCTATGATTATGAGTCCTTCTCATTTTCAGAAGCTTCTATTTATAGGTCTTAGGATTCAATCAACTTAATGTTCATTTAATCAATCAACACTTAATTTCATCAATCACCACTAATTCTGATTTTTGCACTTTTTTCTCATATGTTTAATTTCTTAATTTTTTCCTTTACAAGTTTGAATTTTGGATTTTGAAGATGTTGGTCCACCTCTTTTTATTTTTACTTTTTCTGATTTTTTATTATTATTTCCAATGTATAAATTCATTTCTTTGTATTTTTTTCATTTTATGAAATAAAATTTGTTAAATTTTGTTATACAAGCTTCGGACAAATTTGACTGTCTATAGTTGTCCCTCTTTATAGGTTTGTTTCCTTGGGATGACAAGCATATCTATCTCTTGGCACAAATTTTGGACCGAGTTTGATACCAATTGTTATTCCCAAACAATCAACAATCAGAAACCAATTGTCAGTACTGAATGTGTAACGACTCCAAAAATATTTATATGGGATTAGTGTAATAATCTTTAAAAAAAGTAATAATACAATGAAAATAAAAATAAATAAATAAATAAAATAATATTATAATAATAAGATAATACTTATTTCTAAATATAAACTTGAATTAAAAGGACAAACTAACATGTGTATATATATATATATATATATATATATATATATATATATATATATATAATATATTACCATTAGTATGTTAAACTAATATAAACATAAGCCTTACCTTTCCTGAATCTTCAGGAAAGGTTCAATTTAGGAATTTGGAAACAAAGAAGCTTTGATGGCCGAATGAAGCTTCTCTCTCCTCCGTCCACCCTACTCTCTCTCTTTAAGATCTCTCCCCACCCGTAAGCCGAATCGAAAAACAAACACTACCATGGGGTTCCGACTTTGATTCTTAACATTTTGATTAGAGCAGATTTTTGATTTGAAGATCTTAGGCACCACTCCAAGGCTAAGGTGAGAAGTAAAAATTATGTTTATTGTTTCAAAAATTTAATTGATTAAATTGTAGTATTTAATTATTAAATTATAGTATTTGATTATATTAGATTTTTGGAAATATTTTTGAAATTAAATTAAACTGCAATATTGGATTATATTAAATTTTAGGAAATATTCTTAGGATTAAATTAAAGTGCAGGATTGGATTATATTAGAATTTTGAAAATATTTCTGAAATTAAATTAAAGTGTAGGATTAGATTATATTAGATTTTTGGAAATATTACTAAGATTAAATTAAACTATAGGTTTTGATTATATTAGATTTTTGGAAATATTCCTGAGATTAAGTTAAACAGCAGGGATTTGATTAAATAAAATTTTTGGGGAATATTATGTAATTAAGTTAAATTGCAGTGATTTGATTAAATTAGATTTTTAGGAATATTTTGGAAATAAATTAAACTGCAGGGATTTGATCATATTGGTGTTTTAAAATATGTTAGAAATTAAATTTAAATATGAAAAATGAATCATACCCGCGTTTTCTTTAGAATTTAATCGGTTAACAGGAGTGTGTAAGCCTAGGGATGTTAGGATAATAATTATTCCGAGGTTGAGCTGATTAAACTAGGGTGTGTGAATATAGGAATTTGTGCGAACGCTGCAGGCACTGCTTTAGGATCCCTGCGGGTATTTCTCCAGGAATCAAGTAAGGGGAATAAATTATGTCAGCAAATTTTGAAGATTAATCGATTAAATTAAAGTATAATATGAAAATATTATCTGTGATTTTTTTGACTTATCGGACAATTGAAAATAAGTAGCCTTGGACTATCCTATGTTTTAGACAATTATTATATTATAAAATATTACTGAAAATCTGTGTGGCATGAGAAAGGGTTTTGATTACTGTAAAATAAATATGTGAAAAATATTATATGATGAAATGTGATTTATGTGAGATATATGTTTTATACAAATATGATTTATACAAAAATGATGATATGATATATATATATATATATATACACACACACACACACACACACACACACACACAAACATGTTTCATACAAATATGATGATATGAGATATATACGAACAATTTATTAGATATGAAGATTTGTGATATATATAAATGTGATTTATACAGATATGATGAAATGAGATATATACAAACATGATGTAATATGTACATTGAGTGGTGGAAATGAGAACCCGGTTAGTTATTGATGTATATGAGAGCACGGTACTGTTGTCAGTGATTAAGTTAGTGCAACCACACAACTTGGGGAGTGTTTTGGTATTGGAAGTTGATTAAGCATTCAGAGAGATGTTGACTACGTCAGGGTCAGCACCAGAGTGCGGTGGGCCACTCGTACTACAGACGAAGTATTTTGACTTAGCTTGGTAGGTCATCCATAGTTAAGTCCCGCCTTCGGGCCGCACAACCCGGTCATGTGTGGTTATTACATGACGATGATATGAATGAGTTTTTCATTACAGATGTGATACACTCATATGATTGTATTTTGACAGATATATCATTTTGTGTATAGAAATATTTACTGAACATGATCATATTTTTTTGAGAAAAGTATATGGTTGCATATATATGGATATGAGTACAGTTACCATGATTTTCTCAGTTAAGTTAATATTTATATGAACATGTTATGATACACGAAGACTCATTAGCTCCACACTAATAATAATTTATCCCCACTTACTGAGAGGTGTCTCATCCCAAAGATCTTAAACATTTCAGGAAATTCAGGCAGCTAGGCGGAGCAAGCTCCGAGATAGAGGAGACACAGTTCTTATAGTTTAGGGTATGTGTTTTTATTTTTGGGAGTGGGGATATGTTGTATAATCCTTGGGATATCAGTTGAATTTTTGGGAGTTATATGTATTTTTGTGGAGACTCTAGGACTTTGGTATTGTACATAAGGATTAGAAGTATTATGTTTCTCCGCTGCATTGACTTTGATGATGATATTATGGTAATAAAGATGTATGGTTATATATATATATATAATGGCTGAAAAATCAAGGCATCACAGTTTGGTATCAAAGCCTAAGTTACTATGTAACGCCCCGAACCCGAAACTAGGGCCCTTAGTATTATTTGAAAAAAAGCTCTGATGCCACCTTGTGATGTCTTGAACCCGCCAAGTGGGCACCAGGTGCCATGTGTTCATTTCACCTATATCTGATATCATAATCTCAATCACGTAATGGAAATAACAACAATTCCTCAAAAATATACCAGAGTTTTTACATTTATATACAATCTCAAAAGGTATCCTCTAAACAGTCAGTATTCACAAACATATATATGTCTCTGAAAACATAAACAAATCCAAAAAGAATATACACAACCAAAAGTCTATACCCTCTATCTCAAAAAACGCTATAACAGTCTCGAGCTCTCTAAGCTCGATCTCACGAAGGTCCTGAAAAGATGAAATTCAACTATTAGGTGAGACACATCTTAGTAAGGATGTAATACATTAAATCAACATGTGACAATCATGAGATTTAAGTATAACATATATATATTCATTATTTTTAAATGGAACCACAATTATGAAATCATTTTCTATTCCTACTCAAACACATGCAAGGTATTTTATCAACGAAAGCTCCCAAGGATAGGCGTGATTACTCGACCATACAAGTAGCATCCCTCTTCTCTGATACCAAAATGATGACGATCGAGACTAGGACCCCGTGGTGGTGCCCGATCATCAAGGAAAGAGAGGAAGTATACCTTTCCCCAAAAGTGAAGCATAAGTCGCTCCTATGACAAATCCGCTCTGGTAGAAATGTCAGTGGCGAAGATAGGAACCCAACGGTATCTTCCGTTTATGATCGACCAAGTATTTGCCAAGGAAATGAGGAGAGAGAGGAGGAGGACGGAGGAGACATGAGAGTGAGAAAACGCAGAAAGAGAGATGAGATGCATGACTCTGAAGAATTCCAATTTGAAATTGGGTTTGAAAAGCTTCCTGAAGAAGCTTTACTAACATAATATATATTTATATATTATACTTTAACTTATATACATATATATTATAATAAACTTACGTGTGTGTATATATATATATATATATATATATATATATATATATATATCACTACAAAAAATCAAGGTATTAGTGAAGGATCAAATCCATCATTAATACTTATAAATTCGTCACTAATATATATTATAATAAACTTACGTGTGTATATATATATATATATATATATATATATATATATATATCACTACAAAAAATCAAGGTATTAGTGAAGGATCAAATCCATCATTAATACTTATAAATTCGTCACTAATAGTATTAGTGACAAATTTATAAGTATTAGTGACGGTTTTAAATTAGCTGCTATATCTATGGTTACTACTAACTATTAGTAACGAATTTTAAATTCGTCACTAATAATACAGTATTAGTGATGGATTATAACAGTCACTAGAACCCTAATACCATTACTATAAATTCTACATCAGCTCCGCTCAAATTCATCACTAATAGTAGGGTATTAGTGATGAATTACAAATTTGTCACTAATAGTGTAGTATTAGTAAAGGATTTAAATTCGTCACTAATGCCCTACTATTTATTGCAACGTCCCGAACCCAAAAATGTGGGTTCGGCTGCAAATGGGGAAAAATGGATGTGTGATTTTGAAAAAGTATTTTTTGTAGAAAACAATGTGTGATTGAGTCGCCACTAACCTTTTGAAGTGCGGTTAGAATACTTGATCGCTACCCCCATTAGGGGTAGAATCGGCCTGCATTACCAGAATTGGGATCGGGAGTACGGTTACGTAAGGGGAAGGTATTAACACCCCCTACACACCCGTTCTTATGAATGGTACCAGATTAATAAAAAATTATCCCGAAATAAATCGAATAAGCCTTGCAAAATTAATCCCTCTCGAAAATCAAAAGAATAAAAATACTCTATAATTATTCCCTCAAAATCGGGGCAAGCCAATACTCCGAAGAGTCAATGCCCTTGGTTGTAATCATCAGGAAGAAAAATCAAAAATTGGATACAAAATACTATTCCGGGTGGTTTTTGAAATTTTTTCGGGAGGAAAATGATTTTCTGTGCCTAAAAAAAAAAATCTTTGTGATTTTTTGGAAGCGTGAAAACATTTTTTTGTGATTTTCTGTGATTTTTCTGGAACTTAAAAAATAACACAAATAAAATCAAAGTGCAAAAATGTTTTTGGAATTTTTTAGAAATTTGTGATTTTTTGTGAATTTTCTGAATATCTAAATAATAATTAATAGAGAAAATCGGCATGAACCGGTTCAGGGGATGATGAACCGGTCAAACGTTGACCAATCTGGGGGAAAACCAGTTTAAGGTCTTGGACGAGACCATCAAATTTTTTGGATTTTTCAATATTTTTTCAAAATTTTTAAAATAGTACGAACAAAATTTGAGGCAAAAACCGTGAAAATCAGAGATTGAAAATATGAATTGAAATTTAAAACATATATTTTTTTTTTACATTTTTGAATGTAAATACTTTGGACTTTATTATATTTTCTTCCAAAAATTTTCAAGTGCAAAACAACTTTCAAAGCTTTAAGATTTTTCTGAATTTTTTTGAGAATTTTTCTAGTTTTTTTTTTTTTTTTTTATGAATTTTATGGATTTTTGGGAATTTATTTAATTATTTAAATATATATATATATATATATATATATGAAAAAGATAAATACTAAACCGGTTTTGTACCAGTTCAGTGGACCCGAATCGGTTCATAGGAGAACCGGTCCAACGTGGGTCGACCGCTTTTAAGGTTTTGGTCAAGACCAATAATGCCATGTGTCCATCACCGAGTGCCTAGGTAGGTGCGGGTGTGGATTGATGTCACGACCTAAATCTAAGCCATTACTTAGGAATTTGAATCGCACGGTTGCCTATAAGGTAGGCACATATCGCTAACGTGTCCTAATCTAGAGCATTGGTAGAAAACACACAGTGAACAGTGATGGGGGCACTCCTCAATTCATGTGGGTGCAGTGATGCCACATGTCAGGCGTCAATGACCAGTTTGATTCCACGTGTCACAATCCGCCGGCTTTAGAGCAGCAAATACTTAAGCTAAATTTTTTTTTTATTTATTCCCCCATTTCTGTAGCTACCCACTCTCTGAGTTTTTTTCCATTTTATTATTAAAAATAAATAAAATATGAAATAATACTCTGATTGGGAAAAATTTTCCCAAACTAATGCTCACGTAATCTCGCAGCTTAATGCTGCGAGATTTAAACTGATGGGCCACTGGAAAATCTCGCAGCTCCAAGCTACGAGATTTAAAGGGAGCAGCCAGTGGGAAGGTGACGTGTGGCCAGGGCTGGAGCAAATCTCGCAGCTTGGAGCTGCGAGATTTAAAGAGAAGGTGTTTAGCAAAGAAGTGTGAATATGACAATACCTAGGGACAACAAAACCCAGTTCACAAAATTCTTGAAATTCTCATTAACAGTTTGAGGAGACCATCTGAACACTGCTTTTGCCCAAATGGTGTGGATATTGAAATAAAAATACGGCACTGAAACCCACAAGTACCTCCATTTTCTACACACCGCACTAACTTTGATCACATCTATGGTTTCGAGGAATGAGAATGCGTGATGAATGATTGGCAGTGGCAGATTGCTTCACCTGTCACGATCTTCTTCAAGTATATGGCTTTTGAGCTTGGATGAAACTGTGTCTTGCCCATCCATTCGGGCGATGAATTAAAGATGAGCTCTTAGAACAGAAAGTTGTGCATGGGCTTCATTCCTGAAACTTTTGTCAAACAGTTGATAGGCAATATTGCAGTGTCCTTTTACTGCTGATAAAAGAAAAGCTATCAAATGCAAGATTCAAAAAGAAGGTTGCATAGTTACCTGTTCAAATAAAAACATGCGATGAGCTTTCCTCTTGATCAAGCCAAAGCTGTTCTCGGATATATCACATTTACGGCTAAAAATTCAAACGGCCATTGCAGAACAAGAAGCTCACAAAACCAGAAGCTGCAGAGATGCAAAACACTATCTTTCTCATATAAACACAAGGACTTGATTGTTTCAGACTTGGGTTTTTCATCCGTCTGTGTTTATAATATAAACACATGGAGATGACGACGGTACGGCCCAGGCAGCGACAACAAGAATTTGAAACCTGAAGTGCTGCAGTCCAAGTGATGCATGCACATGGACACGTGCTTCTCGTCAAGCCTTCCTCCTCGGCCGGCGAGAGAACGTTCAGCTCCTCCCTGCAGAACAAATTTTTTTTTTGGAAAAAAAAAAGGCCCACGAGCTTTGCTTCTTTTCTAAACACCTTCCCTTTAAATCTCGTAGCTCCAAGCTGCGAGATTTGCTCCAGCCCCTGCCACGCGTCACCTTCCCGCTAGCTGCTTCCTTTAAATCTCGCAGCTCCAAGCTGCGAGATTTGCTCTCCTCCGTGCCACATGTCAATTTTTCAGCGGCTCATCAGTTTAAATCTCGCAGCATCAAGCTGCGAGATTATGTGAGCATTAGTTTGGAAAAATTTTTCCTAATCAGAGTATTATTTAATATTTTATTTATTTTTAATAATAAAATGGGAAAAAACTCCACACTCTCTCCTTTCATCCCTTGCCCCTTATCTCCTACCTCTCACGGCCAGCGGCCATCCTTCGCCTTGCACATGGCCTCACCAGCCTCATCTCCGACAACCTGCACTACCTCACTACCGGCACACAATCACTCTTTGGCCTCTTCGACCCAGCTCCTGTTCTTATTCTTTAGAAAACACTCATGCATGGAGATCATGGGATCAGGTTTCATACTAGTTACTGTACACACCTCATTTTTACCCAGGCCCAATATATGTATTACTATTATTATTATTATTGTTATTTTATTATTATTATTATTATTATTATTATTATTATTATTAATTTTCACTAATCTTATTATTATTATTATTATTATTATTATTATTTTCTTATTATTATTATTATTTTTCATTAGTATTATTGATATTACTTTTATTTTATTTTTTTTGCGTCTATTTTAATTATTATTATTATTTATTATTTGCATTAGTTATTTTTAATTTTTATTATCATTATTATTAGTATTTTATTACATTAGATTATTATTTTTGAAGGGAATTATTATTATTATTATATTATTTATTATTATTATTATTATTATTTTGTTTACTATCATTGTTATTATTATTATTATTATTATTATTATTATTATTATTATTATTATTATTATTATTTCCTTATTTCTATAATAGTAGTATATATTATTTCCAAAAAAAAGAAAAATACCATAAACCAAAAAAGGAAATGTTTTTAGGGTTTTTTCAAAGTTATTTTTATAAGGAGAGGGGCGCAGCGCAGGAGGCCAAAAAGAAAAAGATAAAAAATTTTCTGCAGCCTTTTCTTCTTCATCATTCTCCCACTCTCTCGCGGCCACTCTCCTTCTCGCCGAACCACCACGGCAAGCCACACCCATCTCTCTCCATCATCATCCTCCCATCTCCAGCTCCGGCCAGACCCACCACCACTCCACGCTCCCATCACCGCAAGCCACGCACAGCACAGACCAACAACCCCTGCTCCCGAATACTGTAGCTCCACAACGGCCACCGTCTGCAAACACCAGAGTTCCACTCTCTGCCGCCCCCCTGCGGCCATCCGAGGAGACTCCAGCAGCCACGGCCAGCCACCACCCAGCAGAGCCACTCTTGCAGCAGCCGTGAACTCCCCCTGCAACTCCCGCGAACCAGCAGCTCCTCGGCCAGCCCCTGTTCTTGCAACCGGTGCCGTCGTCAACGCCCCCACCACTCGCCGTTTCTGTCGTCATCGCCTCACTGTTCACGGCCAGCCGTCCTCCAGATTTGCCGTCTCCAGTAAACCACCCACGCAGCACTGCTGCTGCCTTCCCGAATACAACCCCCCTGTAAGTCTCTTACCCACAGCAACGTGCACACACACACACACGCTCACTTGCCTGTAATCATATGTAAGTTATTTCTTTTGTAAGTTACCGTGTTGTATAGTATTTTTTATAGTTCCGTTTTAACAGTTAAAGTTCAATTCTTTATTATGTATGTGTATAAATTAAATGATTAATTGATTTTTATTAGTTGTGTTTTTTTTTTCATATGCAGGATTAAGCTCGTGATTGTATATATTAAATAGTCAGTTTATGATATTTGTTCATGCTTATTTGTTTGTTTATTTATCTCTAGATATTAAATATGGTTGTAGAAACTTCATTGTAGAAATTCATTTTAATATTTAAAGTGTGCTTTTTGCTGTGTTTATTATATATATATATATAAAATATTAATACTATTGTGGTTTGTTGCATTGTTTGTTTTAATGTTTAATATTCATGATATATTTTTCTTGTTATTATTATTGTATACTTTAATATTGTTGTCATATTATCATTGTGTATTTATTTTGCATATTATTATTATTATTATGTTGCATATTTATTATTTATATATATATATATATATATTGGCATATTTATGTTATTATTGATTGCATATTTTTATTGTATATTTAATTTGCATATGTACTATTTTCATTGCCTTAATTGTTTATTGGCACATTTATATTATCATTTAATTGCATGAGTAGTTTGCATATTTATTATAGTGATTGCCTCATATAATTATTTGCATATTTATATTATTATTGACCTCATATTTTATTGTGTTTCTATTTTAGATGTTTGCTATGTTTCCTAAATATCACATTGTTTCCATATTGTATATGTATACACTTGCATAATAGGTTTGTAGTTTGAATTATTTCCATAATTTTGTTTGCATGTTCATATATTGTATACTATTTATGGGATTTCATTTGTATTGTCATATTTATATATAATATTCAATGTGCTTACCATCATTATTATTATTATTATTAGTAGTATGGTAGGAAGTATTATTATAGTATGTTTAGTATATACTGTATATATTATGGTATTATTGCTATGCTTGTGGTTAGTATTACTTATTAGGATATTTTTAGTATTTTAACATACATGGTATTGCTTATTATACTGTATATTTATTATTTAGTACTATGTTACTTATTTTTATATTTTAGTATTATTGTTATTATTTTTAAATAATTTCAATTTTTTTTTTATCCCTATGATTTTATTGCGGGGGTTTGAGCCTTCGGGCATCACGTACCCTAAGTTCTGAGGGAATATATATATATATATGTATATATTTATTTATTTATTTATTTTACATGTATTTATAAATTCATAAAAGGGAGTAATTTAAAGAATTATTAGATTAACTTAGGGATAATTTCAAATTAATTAGGTACCGTTCGTAAGAACGGGCGCGTAGGGGGTGCTCATACCTTCCCCTCGCGTAACCGAACTCTCGGCCCCAACTCTGGTAATGTAGACCGATTCTACCCCTAACGAGGTAGTCCTCACGTGTTCTAACCACACTAAAGGTTAGTGGCGACTCCGACATTCCATGTTTTTCCATGAAAATATTAAAATGATTTTTATTTCGCCGCCCGGGGCACACGTGCTCCCGGGACGCCGCGACAGTTACCATTCGTGGCGTTGGGGCTTGGCACACACGTTAGACATTCAAAGGGTTTGGCCGTCAAGAAATCGGCATAGTGGAACTCTAAATAATCTAAGCAAAAGATTCCTATTCGTCCCTATGGTTAGATCTAATGGAACTCGGGACCATCCGTTGGGACCACGTCGAACATCGGGCGATGATTTTGTGATTCTTGAAGGAGATCCTCCAGATCCGAGAACGCTCCAAACAGATGAGTTTTCTTTTCCCCTTATTAGTTTTTTGTTGATTTTGGTTTTTTGATTTTTTTGGTTATTTTGGTTGTGCAACTTGAGGGATGTGTCTATGTTGTCTGTGCCCTGATCAGTTCTTGCTAGTGGGTAGAACAGAGGTAGGAGACAACCCCTCTTGTCTCCAACTCAATGAGTTAGAATGGAGAATGACTCGCTTGAGTCAAACCAGAAACTATGTTGACTCAGGTTGTCCTGAGTGGGTCTATGTGGGCTTGAGTGGGGTTGGCTGCATGGGCTTTGGGTATTCTCAAAGACGATGGGCCTTAGCTAAAACTCTAAACTAGGCTTTGGTTCAAACAATGGGGTTGGGCTAGGTTTTAAAAAATAGGCTGGTGGGCTTGGGTTGAGTTGAAAGTTTGAACTGACTGGGGTAGTTTGAAGTTTGAATGGGCTTTAGCTATGGATTTGGGTCAGGATCTTAAAAATGGGCTTGGGTTAAATACGCAGGCCACAGGAACCTGGGTTTGAGAGGGGGCTTGGGTACGGGTCAGACGAGTCGAGACTTGGTAATCTGGACAAGGGGGAGATGGGTCACCCGAATTAGGATTCAGGGTTCAAGGAAATGGGTTTGGAGTCTAAAATCAGATTTAAAAGCTTGAATGAGAGTTAGGAGGGTACCTGTAGTTCAAATCATACTCAACATGGCACTATGAGACTTCAAGGAGAGAGCCTCGAGGGGTTTTACCTTATGCTCAGTTGGGTATTAGGTTCGAGTGTGAACCCGGGTCTTGAGGGGGATCATACCTACACTTAATTGACACAATTTATATGAATTGAACAAGTCAACAGTGATCTGTATTTTACCTTTCCTTCACACTCCTCTTTTCTTTCCCAATCTGTAGAGTCTCTCCTCTGATTCTTTCCCTCTTACCTTCTGTCGTATTTCTCTGCACTACCTCCTTTCCAATTTTCTCTCGAATTCTACGGAGTGTTACTATGTTCTTCTTGTGTGTCTGAGTCTCTGGTCTAGTCCTTATCCCTGTTTCCTCTACCTACTCTGAGATTTGGCAGAGCTTCTTTGCTTATTTCCTTTTTAAAATAGGAAAAACCTCCTCCTTTAATTCATTATTCTCTCAATTTGGCAGAGTATTATTATGCTCTCTCCCCTAATTTCCGCAAGGTATCTCTATGCTCTCTGCCTGATGCCCTTAAGTGTGAGCTCCTTCCCTATTTATAGGGGGTCTGGTGGCCTCTTGGCGCCAAATTGCCAACCGATTTCCCCAACTTATTCCCTGCGCTGGCAGGGGGAATATCTCCTAACCAATTTCATTATGTTGCATGTGATTTCATCATTTTTTTATTTTTTTATTTTTTGGATTTTGGATGCTAACTAACTCCGCGCATTCTCCCATTTCTGTGTGTAGATGATTGGAAAATCCAGGTGGCAGCATGGCGGTGGAGGGCTTGGAAAATATTTTTTTTTTCTTTTTTAAATTTCCATTTTATTTTTATTTTTACTTTTGTAACCTCAATATGTACCTCCAGGAGTTCTCTCCTCAACACTTAACTTGTACATCTTATCAGCTGTGTTTTATTTCTTTTGTATGCTTGCTTGTGTGTAGGTGCTTAACACACGCACACACTCCTTGTGACATTTTCCCATCTTTTGATTTTGACCAATTTAATTGACCCATTTCGCCCAAGAAACACCTAGCAATAAAGTATGACCTTAAAATCCAACCAACAGGCTCAATTTTGTCAACTAAAATTTTTGAAGAATTCAATTAAAATTTGACTTGAATTTTGAAGGACCCACTTCAATGTTTTAGGACTCAAATTAAAGAAACTCGATCCTTATTTTGAGATTCGACAAAAGGTTTCAAACTTTGGCAGTTACACTGACAAGGAACTCAACACGGCTAAATCTTGAAAAACAAAATCAAATCCTGTAACCTAAAAGAACTAGGAGACCCTATTCATGACTTAAAACCCTTAGTTGGAAGGACTCAATTTTTAATAGGGCTTTATTGACGCACTAAGACTTGAATTTAAGATTCAGGAGATTTGATTTAGGTGACTCTTAAGATCGACTTTTAAAATTGAAGTCAAAAGGGCTGGGCTTAAAATATTCAAGACTTATTGTTTCTCAAAAGGTGGGGTCTTTGTTTTGCGACTAATCCCAAATTCTCCTAGAATATTGGGACTTCCAATTGTGAGACTATTTTGAAATGACCTTGATCTCAAAAAATGAGACTCTAATACTGAAAAAAAATGAGACTCTAGCTTAACTTAAATTCATCTTTATTTCATCAGGTCTTTTTAGGAAGGCCTGGTACATATTAAGGTGTCTACAGTTGCCCCTCTTTATAGGCATCGTTGCTCAAAATAACAGTGGAGACTATTCTTCTGTTATTTTAGAGTAACATGATTATAAAGATTGAAGACGCCAATTTTTATCAGGCTAGAGCAAGGGATTTTTTTTTTGAATGAGATGGTGATTGGTGGAGATTCCATGATATCTTGCATCGGATTTGAGAATTGGAGCACTATAACAACTGATAACTTGTACCAGGATAAACCTGAATACTGTAGCAAATGATGAACTCATACCGGGACGAACCCCAGCGCTAAAGCAAATGATGGCTTACACCGGGATGAACCCAAGTGCTATAACAACAAATGGCTCGCACCGGGATGAACCCAAGTGCTATAGCAATGAATGGTTCGCACATGGGATGAACCTAAGTGCTATAGCAACAAATGGCTTGCATATGGGATGAACCCGAGTGCTATAGCAACGAATGGCTTGCATAGGGGATGAACCCAAGTGTTATAGCAACGAATGGCTTGCATACGGGATGAACCTAAGTGCTATAGCAACGAATGACTTGCACATGGGATGAACTCGAGTGCTATAGCAACGAATGGCTTGCACTAGGATAAACTCGAGTGCTATAGCAACGAATGGCTCGCACCAGGATAAACTTGAGTGCTATAGCAACAGATGGCTTGCATCGGGATAAACACGAGTGCTATAGCAACAAATGGCTCGCACCGAGATAAACCTGAGTGCTATAACAAAAAATGGTTCGCATCGGGATAAACCCGAGTGCTATAGCAAGGAATTGCTTGCACCGGGATAAACCCGAGTGCTATAGCAACAGATGACTTGCACCGGGATAAACCTGAGTGCTATAGCAACAAATGGCTTGCACCGAGATAAATCCGAGTGCTATAGCAACAAATGGCTTGCACCGGGATAAACCCGAGTGCTATAGCAATGAATGGCTCACACCGGGATAAACTCGAGTGCTATAGCAACGAATGGCTTACACCATGATAAACCCGAGTGCTATAGCAATAGATGGCTCGCACCAGGATAAACTTGAGTGCTATAGCAACGAATGGCTTGCACATGGGATGAACCCAAGTGCTATAGCAACAAAAAGCTTGCACACAGGATGAACTTGAGCGCTATAGCAACGAATGGCTTGCACATGGTACAAACCCAAGTGCTATGGAAACGAATGGCTCACACTAGGGTAAACCTGAGTGCTATAGCAACGAATGGCTTGCACCAGGATAAACCCGAGTGCTATAGCAATGAATGGCTCGCACTGGGATAAACTCGAGTGTTATAGCAACAGATGGCTCGCACTAGGATAAACCCGAGTGCTATAACAACGAATGGCTTGTACGTGGGATGAACCCAAGTGCTATAGCAACAAAAGGCTTGCACATGGGATGAACTCAAGTGCTATAGCAACGAATGGCTTGCACATGGGATGAACCCATGTGCTATAGCGACGAATGGCTTGCACATGGGCCCAAGTTTTATAGCAGCAAATGGCTTGCACACGGGATGAGCCCAAGTGCTATAGCAATGATGAAATTTCCAGAAAAGATCTTTTGAATGTTGGAGACAAATTTTGGGATTTGAAGGCCTATGCCCTCGTCTTCAAAGTGATGTTTCAAAGCATGTCATTCTGTCCCTGGGGACAGCTGCCCCAGTTTCAGTGTATGTCATTCTGTTCTTGAGGACAATTACCCTAGTTTCAAGTATCCAAAACAGTGATGACTCAAACAAGGATGCAGAAAAATTATTTTTAAAAAGTCTTATTCAACATGATGAGTATGAATGCATAGTGTTCTATTACTATATGTATGCATGTTGCTAACTGTGATCTAGGGTGCAAGGACATGTGCATGTTGAATAGTACCATATGTATAAAATGTGTATTTACTTTATGTGATGCATGAAATGTACGTTAGAGCATGGACTTTCCAATATGCTGATAATCAACGGTCTTAACTCTGACTTTGGCCACTTTAAATTCAATCCAAAATGAGGGTCCCTGAATTGGTTCGTTGAAGATTTGACCCGTTATTTGGCCTAGTTAAATTCTTTCAAATTCCACCTTGATGTGAAGATACCAGGATTGACTATAGTAAAGCTCAACTCACAATTTGCCCCAGTTGCCACTGATTGGGGAAGATTTCATCTTCTAATTCCTATTCTGACATGAAGGTGCTGAAACTGATTATAATGAAACTCTTCACGGATTTTGCCCCAGTTATATGTGTCCATAATGGCTCCTGGTCTTCTCTTCAAATCCTATTTGAACAAATCTCTAAATTGACTATCTTTGCAGGATACTTCTTTGAATGTTCAATTATCTTCTGGAGCTTTTGAAGGATGGAAGGGGTTTTTGTGGATGAGAAATCATGCATTTTGGACATCAATTTGCAGAGTAAAAAAGGGATATGTGCAAGATAGATGTTTTACTATGTTCATGTCTGAGAGGAAAATTTTATACCAGTATTCAAAAGTCATGTGATATTGATGTCGGTCTCTAAGCCTGGATGATAGGCTTTCTCCCTTTGTTGATTGCCCTAGTTTTGTTGAAGGAAATATTCCCTTTTTTTCTTTTGATAGGGGAACCATTGGCACTTCGTTGTTCTGATCATTGTCCGTAGCTTAATGAAGCTTTACCTCTATTTTGATCTCAAGATGGACTTTAGGACTCGGGACAAAACATAGGCCTCAGGATTTGAGTTCTTAGAAAAATAAGGAAACTAATGCTCAAAATTCCCTTCCCCAAATGATATCTTTTGCCCCAGTTTGTGGTGGGGTACCTGCAAAGTATTAATCAAAACTGTACTT
The DNA here is from genome assembly GCF_029873635.1 of Malania oleifera. Classification (NCBI taxonomy): domain Eukaryota; kingdom Viridiplantae; phylum Streptophyta; class Magnoliopsida; order Santalales; family Ximeniaceae; genus Malania; species Malania oleifera. The sequence continues at coordinate 27,143,806 of NC_080421.1, forward strand.
TTGAACAAGCTGCCTATGTACCCTTTTGGGATTAGGTCATTACGTAGTTTAGACTTAATATTAAGTCTGACAAAACATTTGAGACAACAATGTATACCCATCTGGTCAGAACCTTTGTTTGGATTGTAATGCAGGCTTAAGGATAAAGGTTATTGAAGAAAAGGTATGATGAGGCTCAAATTTTGTTGATATTGTCAAGGGAAATCATTGGTCAAGGATCACATCTTAAGCATGTCCCTTTTCATTTTCTTCTTTTTGCTTTCACTCTCATGGAGGATTTTTTTTTTTTTTTTTTACTTTGTTCCCATTTGATCTCCATTTGGGATTGAATCTTTTAAAATTGCCCCAGTGTGGGGTGTGATCCTTCGAAGAATATTTTGAACTCAAAAAGGTTAGCAAGGGATTTTTAGGTTTTCTTTCTGGGTAGCTGAAAGATGGCCTGCCATCATTTTGGATAGTCAATTATTGTCTCATGCAATTTGCTAGACTCTTGAAACCCTGAACCTAATTTAATTTTGGAAAATGACATTTTAGAAGAAATGGTTTGACATTCAAGCTCAAGTTGTGTAACAAATGATAAATCTGTGCTTGGTTCTTTTGTGGGAAAAATGGTCGGCCAATAATGACCATCTGTCATTTGATCAAAACAGAAGTGGCAAGCATCATAGGCTTATGGCACAAACAACACTATTTTGCGCGAATCCATGGGGTGAGGGGAATTTTTTCATCTTTTATCATTCCTTTCCCCAACTTGAGTTCTCATCATTTTCATTGCTCATGAACACTGGTATTTGTTTTCCAATATTAGCATGAGACATGAGCAAACAAAAAAATCTCGGTACTTGAATTCATAATGAAAATGCATGATTTCATTGAATTTGTCAAAGGATTACAAGAAGAAAAACAAAAATAACAAAAGCATCACTGGAACTGAGTTGAGTAAAGATTCTCCAATCCGGCAGTTTGAGAAACAAATTACTTTGTGGAAGGATTCTGTCATCAGCAGGCTTCTCCGTCCTTTCTTGGCTCTTAGGCCCTTACTTGCTGCAGCCTTCCCCATCGTTAGGTAAAGGATTGCTCTGAACTCCAGACTGCTTATCGTCAAACTATAACCACCCCGCGTCCCTCAATGTCTGCACCTTGTTTTTGAATGCCCAATAACGCTCAATGGAGTGCCCAGCAGGGGCGGCCTTGCCTTTAGGCAATTGAGGCGATTGCCTAAGGCCCCCAAATTTTTGGGGCCTCTCAATTTTTTCTTAATATAATAATATAGTTTTTGGGCCCCAAAATTTTTTTTAATTAAATAATATTAATATTATTTATTATGCTCTATTCCCATATTTGACTTCCCAACTAATTAATAAATAAATAAAATTATATTTTAAAATATAAAATAAATACAATTTAATTCTTTTTTTTCAAGTCTTATACTTCCCAACTAACAACTTTATTGTATTTCAAATTATCTATTACTCTCATCTCTCTCTCTTAGTCTCTCTAAACATTTTTTTTCATCTCTCACACTCTCACACTCTCATCTCTTGGTTTCTCTATGATTTTTGCTCCAACTATTGTGTTCATCATCTTCGGGCCTCCGATTCTATGTAATTTTCATCAACTCTAATTTTTATTTCAATGTTTGTATATTATTTTTCTATTATTTTCACTCTGAATTTTTTTTTTTTTTTTTCTATTTTTTCTTAGATTTTGAAAGCTTTGAGGTTAGAGTGTTGTATCCGGTAAGAATCCGATATCTCTAAAGTCTTGCTCGCCGATCGATTTGCAATAATAATTATAATAATTAGGTTATATTGTTTCAATCTACTATTTCTATAGATTTATTAAATTTATTTTTATTTGTTTACATAATTTGTCAATTTATAGTTAGTGTTAATTTTGAAATTTAATTATGTCAACAAGAAAATATGAATCCGGATATGAAAAACGAAGAAAGAAAAAAAAAAATAGAAGAATTAGTGTCATCTCAAAATGGAGCTCTTGATAAATTTATTTTTAGTTCTAAGCAAAATATAAATGAACAAGATGAAAATCCTCCAAGAAATGAGCAATCAATTCCAGAGATGGAATTAGAATCTAATATAATAATAATAATAATAATAATAATAATAATAATAATAATAATAATAATAATAATAGTGATAAAGATAACATTGATATACAGGAAATGTTCACTAATGACATTTCTTTTGAAAGACATTTTAACAATATAGAAAAAAAAAAATAATGATGATAATATTTATGATTCAAAATATTGGGAAAATATAGATACCAAATTACGAAATTTACTAGTTGAAAAAGGTCCTATTAGGGATAATGATTTAATTTTTCCAAAAGATGAAAATTCAAGACATTTTTCAAATATATATTATATTCAAAAAGTATCAAATGGAGAGAAACATAATAGAAAATGGCTTATATATTCTAAAGATTTAGATAGATTATTTTGTTTTTGTTGTAAGTTATTTGATCAAAAATTAAATAACCAACAAATAGCTAATGAAGGGTGTAAAGATTGGAAAAATCTTAGTACTAAGCTTAAAAGTCACAAAATTAGTGAAGAACATATTTTCAATATGAGTAAATGGGCTGATTTAGAGTTAAGATTGTTAAAAAAATACAACAATTGATAAAAATATAAAAGAACAAATTAACAAAGAAACAGAACACTAGAAAAAAGTATTATTGAGAATTATTTATGTTGTGAAAACTCTTGCTAAAAATAATTTGGCATTTCATGGGAAAAATGAACGAATTTATCAAGAGAATAATGGAATTATTTTGAGTTTAATTGAAATGATAGCAGAATTTGATCCAATAATGAAAGAACATATTCGACGTTTTCAATATGATGAAATTCATAATCATTATCTTGGTCATAATATGTAAAATGAATTGATAAATTTATTAACTCTTCGTATTAAAAAGAAAATTATGAAGCAAATCAATAAAACAAAATATTATTCAATCATACTCGATTGCACTCCAGAGGTAAGTCATCAAGAACAAATGTCTTTAATAATACGATATTTAAATCTTTCTATAAGTCGAATTAAAATAGAAGAACATTTTATAGAATTTTTAAAAGTAGATGATACGTCAGGAGAATGACTCTTTAATGAATTAATAAATGTCATACAAAAATTTGAACTTGGTATTGAGAATATAAAAGGGCAAGGATATGATAATGGATCTAATATGAAAGGAAAACAACAAGGTGTACAAAAGAGACTATTAGATATAAATTCTAGAGCATTTTATACTCCGTGTGGTTGTCATAGTCTTAATCTAGTACTTTGTGATATGACTAATTGTTGTGCTAAAGTTATAACATTTTTTGAAGTAGTACAACGAATATGTACATTATTTTCTTCTTCTATGAAACAATGGAAAATTTTAACCAAATATGTACCAAATTTAACTGTAAAATCATTATCACAAACACGTTGGGAAAGTCGAATAGAGAGTGTTAAGGCAATAAGGTTTCAAGCTTCTCAAATTAGAGATGCTTTACTTCAATTAGAAAAAAACTAGTGATGATCCAAAAACAAAGAGTGAATCTTATTGTATAGCAACTTATGAAAAGGAAAATTTGAATTCTTACTAGGAATGATTATTTAGTATGACATACTATTTGCTGTTAATTATGTTAGTAAAAATATACAATCAAAAGATATGTGTATTGATGTCGCCATTAATCATTTAAAAGGTCTTATTGTTTTTCTAAAAAATTATAGGGAGAATGAATTTATATCTTCTATGATTTCAGTAAAAGAGATTGCACTTGAAATGAATATTGAACCTATATTTCGTAAAAAAACGTGTAATTAATAGGAAAAAATAATTTGATGAGAATGCTAATGATGATACAACACACTCAGCTGAAGAATCTTTTAGGATTAATTTTTTCTTATACATAATAGATCAAGCTATTATTTCATTTGAGAGTAGATTTGAACAATTTCAAACATATGAGAATATTTTTGGTTTTTTATATGATTTAAAAATATTAAAATCATTAGATGAGAATAATTTGAAACAAAAATGTTTGACACTTGAGAATATTTTAAAATGTGGAACACATTCAGATATTTATGGTTTTGATTTATTTTCAAAATTGAGAATTTTAAAAGAAAGTTTGGAAGAAACGAGTACACCAATTGAAACATTGAACTTTATAAAAAAGGTAGATTATTTTTCAAATGCATTTATTGCATATAGAATTTTATTAACGATACCTGTGACAGTAGTTTCTGCAGAAAGAAGTTTTTCAGAACTTAAACTTATAAAAAATTATTTGCGATCAACTATGTCACAAGAAAGATTAAATGGATTGGCTATGTTATCAATAGAAAAAGAAATACTTGAAAATCTTGAATATAAAACTTTAATTAGTGATTTTGCATCTCAAAAAGCTAGAAAAGTTAATTTTAAATAAAAATAAAAATTAAACAAAATATTAAGGGTCCTTGATTAAATTATTCGCCTAGGGCCCCATATTGTGAAGAGTCGGCCCTGGTGCCTAGGAGTATTGGCATGATAAGCACATCGGGCATTTGGGTCGTACCAACGCAGAAAAGGGGGTGAAACAGGAATCCCCGGAATGGTTGTAACCATGCTTCGTTCCACCAGTTGAGGAAATAAGACTGAATAAGCCATCAGAATGGGGTCTATCTTCCTGATATTTCTTTGGGTGCCCCTTTCTTGTGCTTGGTTAATTGGCTGGGCAGGCATCGGCTCAGGAGGAGCTTTTTGAAGTCTCGTGCTTGTTTGCGCAACCTAATTAACAGAGGATCTGAAAGCAAAATTCTTCATAGGCCAACGATTTCCACCTCCCCGATAATAATGCCCCTGGACCATATGAGTTTCCTCATCTTTCTTCCTGCCTATCCATCTTTTACCCAGACTGGCCTCATTTCCACCATCTCTGACTAAGTTAGCCTTGATGTCAACTTCGATTCTCCCTTCCACTGCCACGATATCCATAAAATCAAGGGGAGTGGCTCCCTGAAGGTGCATGCGGTAAGGGTGTTTTAACGTGCACACGAATAACAAGATGGCCTCTCAGTCACTCACAAGGGGATCCACTTGGATTGCCATATCCCTCCATCTGTAAGCATACTCCCTGAATATTTCAGTAGGTTTCTTTTCCATTTCCTGCAACATCATTTGGTCAGGTGCCATATCCGTCACGTGGGGGTAATGAGTGATGAAGGTGTTGGCCAAGTCTTTCTAAGTGCGGACCTAGCCTTTATCCTGCTGAATGTACCAACAGATGGCAGATCTAGTCAAACTACTCTAGATGCAGTGCATCATTAGTTTTTCTTCATCTGAGTATGCCTCCATTGCTTGACAATACATTAGTAAGTGGGCTCGAGGACACCAGGTTCCGCCGTATTTCTCAAAGTCTGGCATCCTAAATTTTGGCAGTAGAGTAACCTTTGGCACCAAGCTGAGGTCTGTCGGATCGATGGTACCAAATGAATTGGAACCTTCAATGGCCCTTAACCGTTCTTCAAGTATGTCACAGCGACGCTCAATTTTGATTGTGTTTGCCCCCACATCGGTCATCATTATTGGGGGTACTCTAACTGTTGGGACCCTTAGTGTTGGTGCGATAGGAATAAATGAAGCACTGTTTGGATTTTCTGCGGCCATCGGAGGTTATGTCAAGGTTTGCCCATGTAACAGGGTGAATCCCGGAGGATAGGCGAGGTCTAACTCCTCCTCAACATATTGTGGTGGCACAGTTTTGCCCTTGTTCATCATCAGGTCCAACAACTTATTCATTTTGCTGTTCAACTCCTTTTGCCACTATTCCATTCCCAGCATCCTACTTTCCAATTGTTCTACCATGGTCTTTGCTTTACTTCTGATGTTGTAGTGGTGAATAATGGTGGGCTCAATATTGGAATTCTAGATTTAACTTGGCCTGATAGGAAGTCAGAAAGTGATTATCGGCCAATTGGAGAAGAACATGCATGCAACCTAAACAATCATTCGACCAAGGTTTCGGGAAAAACCTCAATGATCTCATTAATGATCCATTTTCTCCTGGGTAGGGTACTTTAAGAGATAAAATTTGACTTTTAAGTGAATTAGGATTTTCTCGAAGCATTGGCCTAGTGATATGGATGTCTGACATGGATGCAGGATGTACAAAACACAAGGCATTTTATATATACAACAGACATGGATTGCAATATGTGGAGAAGGATGTGGCTTTTGTCCTGACCCCGGGGAAGGCATGTACATAGGGTTCTCAGAGGCTCTACCCTAGGCAAGGGATTATGGACAATCATGTGTAGTTAGGCTCTAATCCCTATTGACAACAGGTTCCCAGATTGAAACTTTATCCTCCCTCACAGAGGTCTGGACAAAGCTCGCACTGAGCAGAATGGTTCACGGGTCCCCATAGGCCATGCCACATGGGAACTGGCACTATTACACTCCTTTCTAATCCTAGAAAGGGAAAGCTCGGGTATAGAGTTGTGGAGGTGTGTGAGTTTAGCAAATTCAACCTACGCCCCCTACCCCACATCCATCCATTATTCAGTATTAAATGCATGCTTAACAAAACAACAAAGGATCATGCTTATTCAAGATATTCACAACTAATCACATGCTTAGCTAAGGCGATCAGAACTAATCACATGCTTATTCAAGTACCAAAGCAAGCAAGGCATTCGCAATTATTCACACATATGCAATCAAGTTATTAATTTGTACAAAAATAAAATGGAGTAATCAAAAGGCTTATTTAGATATTAGATCAGGATAATTCTTCATTAATCATTGGCTCGACTCTTAAGCGTCCCCAGTGGAGTAGCCAAGCTGTCGCCACATCTCGGACCCAAAAATGTGGGTTCAGCTGTGAACGAGGAAAAATGGATGTGTGATTTTGAAAAAGTATTTTTCATAGAAAACAATGTGTGATGGAGTCACCACTAACCTTTTGAAGTGCGGTTAGAACACTTGATCGCTACCCCGTTAGGGGTAGAATCGGCCTACATTACCAGAGTAGGGCTTGAGAGTACGGTTACACGAGGGGAAGATATTAGCACCCCCTACATGCTCGTTCTTACGAATGGTACCAGATTAATAAAAAATTATCCCGAAATAAATTGAATAAGCCTTGAAAAATTACTCCCTCTCTAAAATCAAAAGAATGAAAATACTATATAGGTATTCCCTCAGAACCGGGGCAAGCCAATACTCCGAAGTGTCCGTGCCTTTGGTTGCAATCATCAAGAAGAAAAATAAAAAATAGGATACAAAATATGCTCCCAGGGGTTTTGAAAGCTATAGGTTTTTCTAAGTAGGAAAATACTATTCTAGGAGGTTTTTGAAATTTGTTCAGGAGGAAAACGATTATCTGTGCCTAATAAAAACGAAAAAAAATTTTGTGATTTTTCTCAAGTGTGAAAACATTTTTTTTGTGATTTTTTGTGATTTTTCTCAAACTTCAAAAATAACACAAATAAAATCAAAGTACGAAAATGTTCTTGGGATTTTTGAGAATTTTGTGATTTTTTGTGAATTTTTTGAATATCAAAATAATAATAAATGGAGAAAATCGGCGTGAATCGGTTTAGGGGATGATGAATCGGTCAAATGTTGACGAATTCAGGGAAAAACCAGTTTAGGGTCTGGGTAGAGACCTTAAAATTTTTGGGATTTTTCAATATTTTTCTGAATTTTTTAAAATAGTACGAACAAAATTTGGGGCAAAAACCGAGAAAATCAAAGATTTAAAATATGAATTGAAATTAAGACATATTTTTTGTGAAATTTTTGAATGTAAATACTTTGGACTTTATTAAATTTTCTTCCAAAAATTTTAAAGTGCAAAACAACTTTCAAAGCTTTAATATTTTTCTAAATTTTTATGAGAATTTTTTTGTGTCTTTTATGAATTTCATGATTTTTACGGATTTTTGGGGATTTATTTAAATATTTAAATATATATGAAAAAGGGATAAATACTAAACTGGTTTTGTACCGGTTCAGTGGACCCGAACTGGTTCAAGAGAGAACTTATTGTTTTTCAGGGGGAATATCTCCTAACCGATTTCATTCTGTTGCATGTAATTTCATCATTTTTTTTATTTTTTATTTTTTGGATTTTGGCTACTAACTAACTCCGCTCATTCTCCCTTTTCTACGTGCAGATGATTGGAAAATCCAGGTGGCAGCATGGCAGCGGAGGGCTTGGAAAATATATTTTGTTTTCTTTTTATAATTTCCATTTTATTTTTATTTTTACTTTTGTAACCTCAATATGTACCTTCGGGAATTCTCTCCCTCAACACTTAACTTGTACATCTTATCAACTGTGTTTTATTTCTTTTGTATGCTTGCCTGTGTGTAGGTGCTTCACACACGCACACACTCCTTGTGACATTTTCCCATCTTTTGATTTTGACCAATTTAATTGACCCATTTCACCCAAAAAACACCTAGCAATAAAGTATGACCTTAAAATCCAACCAATAGGCTCAATTTTGTCAACTAAATTTTTTGAAGAATTCAATTAAAATTTGACTTGAATTTTGAAGGACTCACCTCAATGTCTTAGGATTCAAATTAAAGAAACTCGATCCCCATTTTGAAATTTGACAAAAGGTTTCGAACTTTGGCAATTACACTTACAAGGAGCTCAATACGACTCAATCTTGAAAAACAAATTTAAATCCTATAACCTAAAAGAACAAGGAGACCCTTTTCATGACTTAAAACCCTTAGTTGGAAAGGATCAATTTTTAATAGGGCTTTATTCATGCACTAAGACTTGAATTTAAGATTCAGGAGACCTGATTTAGGTGACTCTTAAGATCGACTTTTAAAATTGAAGTCAAAAGGGCTGGGCTTAAAATATTTAGAACTTATTGTTTCTCAAAAGGTGGGGTCTTTGTTTTGCGACTAATCCCAAATTCTCCTAAAATACCGGGACTTCCAATAGTGAGACTATTTTGAAATGACCTTGATCTCAAAAATGAGACTCTAATACTAGAACAAAATGAGACTCCAACTTGACTTAAAATCATCTTTATTTCATCAGGTCTTTTTAGGAAGGTCTGATAAAAATTAAGGTGTCTACATTATTAGTAACAAATTTGAATCTTTCACTAATACCCTACTATTAGTGACGAATTTGAATCCTTCACTAATAATTTAAAATTTTTTTAAAAATTTAATTCTAATTTTTTTTTTATCATCAATTCTTGTCAAAAATCTGTAATTACATTTTCACATACATAACCTGAAACCATAATTACTACAAAATTCATAAATTATTCAAAATTTTAGATTCAAATACAAATTCAATTAAAATAAAGAAATAACATCAGTTCAGATAACAAAAAAAATTCAAAAAATTCAAAATTCATATACAAATACATTATACAAATTCAAATTAAAATATAGAAATTTCATTTGTTCAAATAACAATAAAAATTACAAAGAAATATTCAAAAGTTGCATTTGATGATTGTAGTGCATGCATGGCATCGTGCTAATGTTACGACAATCATGAACCCTACAATCTAAGAATCATAAAAAAAAAAAAAAAAAAAAAAAAAGTATAGAAATGGAGAGCAGAATGTAAAGCTAGTGCTCAGTATAATCAGAAAGAAAAATATAGAGAGTGTGTAGTACAATAATTTTCAACCCTGAACGAATAATTGAAATGAATGTGAATGACGTACGTATGAATATATATAGTTGCATGCATCAAACCACGCACGTAAACACTTTAACTCGTTCTCAAAACAGAATATCCCTAGTGGTGGACAAATGATCATATTTATCAATAGTTAAAAGCAAATGATATGCCATGTATGTTAATAGATGCAAATTTATGACTTAATGAAATGACTTTTTGTTTAACTTTCACTCATCCTTTCAAAAATATTTTAATATTCATTTTATCATAATTATCTTTATACATGGTTTTTTTTTTAGAAAAATTTTAATGAGATTTTGGCAGCATGTCGTCTGTAAATTGGACATTTTCCCATAAAACCTGTACTTGAAACATGGTTGTTTTCACAAAATAAAACATTTCAAGCATGCAACAACCTAAATCCACTACCAGCATACAATTCACAATATACTACATCAGCCATGCAGTTGGCGTTCAACACAAGCGTGTATACCTGTAGTTCAGTATACAATTCATATAACATAATACCATCCATCAAGAAAATATTATCAGGAAAAAGTTAACCCAGAAGGTTACTTTTCAAGCATTCTTGATGCAGCTTGGGTTGTGCATGAAGTTGTTACTTAGATTGTGAGAAGGCTTGTGATAGATTGAGTTGGGGTTTCTTGGATTCAGTTATGGACATAAAAGGCTTTGGTTATAGATTGAGGAAATTGATTATGGTTTGTTTTTCTTCTATTCAATGATAGTGGTGGAATCTTGGTTTACATCTTCCGTTTTCTTCATGGTAGTCATTTATTTAATCTTTTGTTCATTTTGGTGGTAAATGTCTTAATTATAGTGCTAATTAGGTGTGAGTCTTGTGGTCTTGTGGAAGGTTTGTTGCTTGGCAGGAATGAAGTATGTTTCTCATATACACATTGCTGATGATTTTTAGAAGGTTTTAAGATTTCCTTTACTTTGTTAGAGATTTTTGAGCTTGTCTTTGGTCCTTAGGATTTAATTTGCTAACTTGAGTTTGACTAGAAAAGTTTTCAATATATAGGAGGTTTCGAGTTGTGATTCTTCAATAGGTTTTAATGTTCATAAGTGGCTAAGTTATAGTGTTCTGAAGATTTATTTGGGAGGAGGTTGAGAAAGCGTTGGAATTTAACAAATTTTCGGCAGCATGTCGTCTGTAAATAGAACATTTCCCAAACCTGCAATTCACAAAATTCCTTCCTAGGTTTAGCTAAGCCAACAGCAGTAGTACACAACCTATGGTCTTTCTACACATATATGATATTGTAAAAAAGATAAATCAAGTCCTAACAGCACAATCAATAAAGTTCAAGTATCTCCAAACAATTCACAATTCAGCATATATATATATATATTGAAATCCCTTGGTGGCCATTCTCACCCATAAGTGAGGAAGCTATAGAAATTAACCACAATTTCTATTTTATGATACTCTTACATGCACTGATCCAGAGAATAACTTTTAGCAATACATCACATGAAGGAAAACACATTGAGGTACTCATGTAAGGTATAATAGTTAGATAAGTTTCTTTTGCAGGCACATATATGGATTTAGTTAGTAGAAATTTTTAGTTTTATATATGTAATCTCCCAGAACATAGTATGTAACCATGGTATTCCTCCGCCATAAGTGAGGGTAAGTAATAAAATAAGTAAACCATTTGCTTTCATAGGATCATAGAAGGTAATACAGATAGTAAATTTTGGGGACGAAATTTTATAAAGAGGGGAGAATGTAATAACCCAAGAAATTTCTACAGGACTTGTCAACGAACACAGGGGTTTCATCGACGAGGGCTCTTTTGGATCTCGTCAACGAAGACCCATCTCGTCGACGAGAGGATACCAAGAGAGGGTTTAAAGCAGACTGAAACTCGTCGACGAGGTGTAGGTTCGTTGACAAACTTTCTATAGGACTCATCTACGAGGTGACGTGTCTCGTTGACGAATCCCGCCATATAAATAGTTGAAAGTCAGATTTTTAATCAAATCTTCAACGCATAAACCCTTATTTCTCTCTCTCACGACCCCCTCCCCTTCTCTTTTCGATCCTGGCCCCATTTCTCATCAGATTGAAGATCTGAAGCCACCACGACACTCCTGGCGAAGTTCTCTACAAGTCTACCAGAGCAGATCGTGGGGAAAGTTGGTTTGAAATTCATCCCAAATCTGGGGTAAGGTATTTTACTTAGAATCTGCTTTCCATACAGTTATAAGAAGTGTTATATACAGAAAAATACTGATATTTTGTTCTAAGGGATATTGTTTTCAGGATGTTGAGCTAGGAACCCTGCAGGTATAGAGTCAGAATTTTATAAGTGTTTTTTTGATTTAAGGTAAGGGAAACATGCTATGTTAGCAATTTTTAATATGTATACAAAATATTATGGATATGTATTTATAAGCATGCAGATCAGATTATTTTTTGAGAGAATTATGAATATTATCTTTATAGCAGGATATAGAAATTGAGCATGAGTTTGGGTTTATTCAAATGTGTGGCATGAGTTTACTACAGTACAATATATATAGATTTTATAGTATCACAGATATTTAGATGTTTCAAATTATTAGAAATGAATGAGACTTACAATATTTCTCAGAAAAACATGATTTCTAAACCATAACACTTAGACAGTTTATTTAAACAGATTATACAGTTATAGCATCAAGATGCTACATCAGATTATTCAGAGATTACAGATATTATATACAGAGTATACAAATATTATATACAGAGTATACAGATATTATATACAAATATTTTATACATATATTACAGATAGTACAGACAGAAAACACAGATGTTTACAGACAGATAATATATATATATATATATATATATTAGTCAGATATCTCAGATAATACAGCTCAAAATTATAGTGTTATGGTTGCTTTTGAAATCATGTTAAAAGCGTCAAGATGATTATATATTTATATATGTATACAGTATTACACGATATTAGATCCTTGTGGAAATTATAGACAGATATATTTACAGCAGAGCATGGTACCGTTGTTAGTTTCAGACACGTGCAACCACATGACTCAGATAGTATGTGGATTCCGTCTAACCATGCTATGAAAGATTTACAGTCTCCCCAACATGATGGGTTGAGGTAGCTGGTTAGACGATGATAGAGGTTTGAGACAGCCCGAAGTGATTGCAGTGGGCTAGGATCTTTATAGATCGATACATATTGGCAGATGATAGAGATTAACTTACCTGGAGGGCTGACTAGAGTAAGTCCAGCCTACGGGCTGCACAACCCTATCATGAGGGGATATATCATAATATACAGATCTTAGGGTATAACAGAAGTTCTTATGTACAAATATATCACACAACAGTAGTTTATACTATTATATTAGCAGTACCTTCAGATAGCAAACTCAGATACACAGTTATATTTTAAAGATTACCTGATAAATATATATTCTGTACAGGTTATCAGTTTTCTTAGATTATAGTATTATTACAGTATTTTAAATGATTAACTCAGCCAACACACATTTGTAATAGCATATTTCCACTTACTGAGCGTTGTCTCATCCCAGTGACTTACTATTTTTCAGGAGATCCAGCCAGGCGAGCAAATAAAGCTCGCGGATAGAGATTAGATTGTGCTGTCCATACAGGAAAGGGTAGGTATTTTGAGATATCAGAGTTTTGGGATAGTTCTCAAATTGTAGTGGTGTCACTGGGTATTTTTGCATAGTAAGAATATCTCAAAACAGAGTAGTTATCTGGTATTGTATTTAGCAGTTCTTAGTTTTATGTACCTTTGCTTAGTTATGTATGACAGATAGAGTTTCTTCAGTGCTCTCTTGAGCCTGAGTTATTTTCAGTTCTATTTCAGACAGATGATATTATGATATGTAGATGAAAAAAAAAATGCTTTATAAGTAGTAGGTTATTACAAGTCATCTATGATTGACAGAAAATACCTAGAACCACCATAAGAACTACCGTAGCAAGCCCCCACAAGTCTGAATGTATGTAATCAAGAGTCTATTTTGTGTTGTGAGTGAACTTCTTAAATCTAACCCTAGTAGACTTACCCAAGACACACTCCTCAAAGAATGACAATTCCTCAAATTTCCTATCTCCAAGGAGCTCCTATTTCTCTAACTCCTTTAGGCCATGTTGGCTAACATGTCCTAACCTCTTATACCACAAGGAAACCTGGTTTTCTACCCTGTGATTGATAGGTGAAGCCTCACCAATCACTGTCTTTCCTACTAAGGTGTACAACCCATTCTTTAGCACCCCTTTCATCACTACCAGTGAACCTCTACATACTCTTAGGCTACCTCCTTTAGACTTAAACGTGTACCCTATCTTATCTAAGCTACCTAGAGAAATCAAGTTTCTCTTCAGCTTAGGTATGTACCTCATATCTCTTAGCACTCTTTCAATCCCATCATGCATTAGAAGTCTCACAGTCCCAATACCCTGTATTTTACATGACTTATTGTTTCCTAGGATAACATGACCTCCTTCTAAGCATGTAAATGACTCAAACTAGTTTTTCAATGGACACATGTGGAAGGAACATCCTGAATCTAATATCCATTATGTTTCTGAATCATTTTTAGAGACATTCAACACTTCCCCATTATCATACCCATATAAAATTACAGCTGCCTTACCTTTTGATTCAGAGGTGGTGGCATTTGCAACCTTTTTCCTCTTAGGGCAGTCCCTTTTAAAATGTCCTTCCTTGTGACATGCAAAACACTTTAGTGCTTTGCTCTTAGACTTTGATCTAGGCATCTTGCCTTTTCCTTTCTTGTTCCTTTTTTCAGACCTACCTCTCACATTTAACCCTTCTCCTGACCCTGATTTAGACTCAAACTTAGTGTGCAATTCCCTAGAGTGCAAAACGACTTGCACATCTTCTAAAGTCAGCCTCTCTCTCCCATACATCATGGTTTCTTTAATATTTTCATATGTGGAATCAAGAGAACTCAATAAAAGAATTTCATGGTCTTCTTCATCTATACTAATATCAATATTAGCAAGATAAAAAAGAATTTTGTTAAATTCATCTAAATGTTCATCAATAGATGTTCTAGGGGTCATTCTAAAGGTGTAGAGTCTAGTCTTCTTATGGAGTCTATTTTCTAGGGATTTTGTCATGTACAAACTTTCTAGTTTTAACCAAACTCTAGCTGCCATATCCTCATTGGCAACTTCCCTAAGCACTTTGTCTCCTAAGGACAAGATAATGGCACTATGTTCCTTTTGGAGGATTTCGGGCTCCACTTTATCGGTGGAGGGAAAACTTGGTTTCCCCTCTTGTGAAGTGGAAGCCCCCTTCTTTTCTTCGAGAAGAGCTTCCTCAAGCCCCTGCTGTACCAAGATGGCACACATCTTAATCCTCCATAAACCAAAGTCATTTTTTCTGGTAAATTTTTCTATTTCAAGCCTAGTGGTCCCCATCACATAGCCAGGCTCTAATAAGGGTTGTTGTGTGTAATTCAGCTGATTGCTAATTCCATTTTCAGATTTTAATCAAAGCATCAACTACAATTAAACCTAAACGAAAATCTATTTATTTTAATATATGCATGTATGCTAAGCCTGAACAAGAAAAATATTTTATTCACCAAACCAATATTCAGCCAATCAACAATAAATTCAGCAAAATGTAAACATGCCACAAGCACAATCCACAAGAACACATTTACGTGGTTTGGCCCAAAAATTGGCCTACATCCACGGTAGAAACTCACCTTCGGAGATATTATATTAAATCCGACTGAAATAAATATACATATACATAGATTTACCTTTGGGGCTTACCGATCTCCTTTGGAAATCAGCCTAAGAATGACCCAAGAAGCCCCCTCTTCGCACCTGCGAAGAACCCTAGATTTCTCCCTATATTCCTCCCTAATTTCCCTAAAAGAAACCCTCCCAAGAAACTAAATCTGTGCTTACCTTGCCTTACCCTTGCGTGAACCTTCGCTTGAGGTTGGAGATACCCAACACCACACCCACCTCTTGTCGTCTCCCTCTCCCGTGCATTGCGGCTAAAGGATCTCTCTTGGCTATAGGTGCTCTCTCTCACGGCTGCTGAAGACTCTCGCTGCTAAAAGGGAAGACGTCTCTCATGGTTGGAAAAGGGAAAACACTCCTGCGCTGCTGAAGCTGCAAACAGAAATTAAAATTCCCCCCTCCCCCTTACTGCATTTTTATTATCTATTTACAACTCATTTCATGTAAATTACATCACTGCCCCTTATAATAAAAGAAATGACGTCAGCCATTGGATCTCTCAATAAATGGACGGCTTGGATTGTTTTTCTTCAACCAAGCTTGACACTCCAACAAGGGTTTTGGGGAAAAACTTTATAAAATGTAGGGGAGGGGGGTGCACAAGATAAGGAGCTGAGGACGGAGAAAGAAAAATAAAAAAAGAAGAAACCCTTGCCTCTTTTCTCCGATCTCCCTCAGTCTCCTAGCCCTGACCACCTCCTCCCTCACCATCTCCCAGTAGCTGCTCCTCACTCCGGCAGCACCTATCTCCGCATGAACCACAACAGTCCACGGTTGTGGCAGACTCAAACTCACCATCATCCAGCCGATCTTCAGTAACTTTGCATACACACCATTCGCTCCCGTCTGTGCATCGACAGCCCCATCTCCCTGTACATTACTGTTGACGAGACCACTCCACAACAACTTATACCCGAAACGCCACAGCACAGCAGACCACCTGAGAGCATCACCATAGTAGTAGCCATGCACCAACAGTTCCAACTCCCTCAGCAACTCTTCGTTTGTTCTAGCCACCCTACTAGTAGCCAGAGCTCGAAGCCCTCCGCACCAGTCTATAACCACCTAAGAAGACCAGCCACGGCCAAGCCTCCATCTTTGGCCATCTTGCTGCCAGCCACCCACAGCAGCAGACCAGCTGCACTACAACAACCACCACACGTAGCCTTGGTGAGTCCCCTAGTAAGCCCCCCCTGCACTCACACACACACACACACACACACACACACACTTACGCACACAGCAACACACACGCACATACATGCATTTTTTTTTTCGTTTTTTTTTTTTTTTCTTTTCAAGTTTTGGTTTGTGTTAATATCTAATGTTTGGGTTTTCATTGTTTGTGCAGGTATATTTATTATTTAATGATTAGGTTTTCTTCTTATAATGCTTTATTTAGTGTAATATATATTTAGTTTTCATATTTAATCTTTTATTTTGCACATTAAAGTGTTAATATTATGGTTGTGGGATTATACTATTTTTACATTTACATGTTTGTTGTCATTGTACTTATTAAAATATTTTAGGGTTATATTATAGGTTTAATATTTAGGGTATTTGTCATTGTGGTACGTATTTAGGGTTTTTCTATGTTTAATATGTATTTTTAGGGTGTGCTTGTTATTCGAGTAATATTCATATTGTAAGATTTTATCATGATGGTATTTATTAATATTCATATTGTAAGGTTTATTTTGTTTTAATGTGTAATATGTATTCTTAGGGTTTGGGCTGTTATCTTGTTAAGTTTCTTATGTGTAGGATTTTTACTATCGTGGTCTTGATTCAAATGTGTATTATTCATATTAGGGTTTTTGTCATCATATCACGTGTAAGATGGTTGTCATGTTTTATTATTGTATTTAACATTCCAAAATTTAGAATGGTATGTTGATTTTTGTTTTGATTTATTACCATAATTTGTACTTGGTCACCATATTGATTGTCTACATACTAGGAATAGTTTGTATTCGTTTCCATAATTTCATCACCTTCTTGTCCTTGTATGATTACCTGCTAATCTTAGGATTACTTGGTTTCTATAATTTGATGAGTAAATTGTTTCCTTAGTTTTGGTAATTTTGTTTCTATGTATGTATTGATTGTGTGTTCATATTAAGGTAAGTGTCATATTATTAAAATACGCATATTATCTTTATTACTAATATAAATAATAATATTATTTTTTATACTAATACTGTTATTATTATCCCTATTATTATTATTATTATTATTATTATTATTATTATTATTATTATTTATTAATATTATTATCATCTTTATTAATATTATTATCGTTTTTGTTTTCATTATTATAATTATTACTCTCATTACTATCATTATTATTATTGTATATTATTATTTGTTTTTATGATTACTTTCAATTTTCATCCCTATGATTTCAAAAGGGTATGAGCTTTCGAGCTTTACGTACCTTTAGTTCTGAAGGAATATATATTATGTATATTTTTGTAATTAATTTCTTTGCTCGTATATTTTGTAAATTCATAAAAGGAGTGACTTTAAAGACTTTTTAAATTACCTTGGGATAATTTCATAATTAATTAGGTACCGTTCGTAAGAACGGGCGCGTAGGGGGTGTTTGTACCTTCCCCTCACGTAACCGAACTCCCAATCTCGGTTTTGGTAATGTAGACCAATTCTACCATAACTGGATAGTAATTAGAGAGTCGAGTCAGTAATTAATTAGAAATTATCCCGAGTTCAAATTAAATAAATCTTTTAGTTGCTCCTCATTTTGTGAATATTAATTGTAAATATTTTTTTCCAAATTTTTAGATAAGAATATTAATTGTAAATATTTTCTTTCCAAAATTTTAATATTAATTGTAAATATTTTCTTTCCAAATTTTTAGATAAGAATATTAATTGTAAATATTTTCTTTCCAAATTTTTAGATAAGAATATTAATTGTAAATATTTTTTTTTCCAAATTTTTAGATAAGAATATTAATTGTAAATATTTTCCTTCCAAATTTTTTAGATAAGAATATTAATTGTAAATATTTTCTTTCCAAATTTTTAGATAAGAATACTAATAGTAAATATCTTCTTTCCAAATTTTTTTAGATAAGAATATTAATTGTAATTATTTTATTTCCAACTTTTTAGATTAAGTGTTTTAATTGTAAATATCTAGTTTCCATAAACATGTGATTGATTGTAAACACTCTCCTTTGTTACTTGAATAAACATGTGATTAATTGTGAATAAGCATATGACATGCATGTGGGGCAGCGGGATTAGGCTAAACTTGGATTCACACACTTTTACGCTCTATACCCGGGCTTTCCTTGCTAGGATTAGATAGGAGTGTAATAGCGTCAGTCCCTTCGTGGCAAAACTTGATGGGACATGCACTTCGCTCAGTGCGGGTTTTATCCAGACCCCTATGGGGGAGGATGGAATTCCAAACTGGGGACCTTTTTGTCAATAGAGGTTAACGCTTACCCACACATACTTGTTTATAGTTTTCCCCTAACTAGCATAGAGCCATGAAGAAACCCTATAAAATAGGTGTATCTACCTTGGGTTGGGATAGGATCCTCATCCTTTTCCATGTGACTTAATTCGTGTCTTTTGTATATATGCTTGGTGTTGTATCATGCATCTTGCATCCATTTTAGACATGCATACTACTTAGCCATTATTCTGGAATAGCCCAATAATGACACCATGACCCATCCTTTCAAAAAATAAAGCACTTGGCCTAAGCATTTTAAAATATGGGTCAGCCCAGCCCTTTTCAAATGACTCAGGTCCATTTTTTTAAACAAAAAACAAACCTAGGTCCGATCTCTTTCTAAACAAAAAACCCTGGCCCATGCCTAATTTTCAAAACGGGCCAAACCCAAATTTCAAAAGTGGGCTTCCGCCCTATTACTTAAAAACCCAGGCCAATATTTTTAAACCAATCCAAGCCCAACTCTTTTTAAACTCGAGCCTTGACCCATCAGAAAATAGCTTGAAGCCCATATTTTGAAACACCTGAGGTCCAAGTGCACATCAAGGTCCACAAGCCTATGTTGAACTAACTCAATAGGTTGACTTGCCCGAGTTAATCCCAAACCCAAATCATAACCTGATCCTTCATAGGATCTAAGGTACATGGACCCTCATTAAGGAAAGGAATAGTTGAGGGAGGAATTGAATTGAATCAGTGGTCCATTAATGGTCGTCTTAATCATGAAATCTTTCATTAGTGGAATTCTTTCTAGAATTATAGCAAAGTGGTTATCTAGGTAGCATTACATTCATGCGCTTCATGCATAATTTCACGTATAGCCATGCACAGTAGGCTACATGCATATTCATATCTCCATTTGTATGTATGTTTGCACTAGTTACATTCATGCATAAACACCCATTGCATCCCATGGTCATGCATTAAATACTCCCGCATTCATGCATTACATAATCATGTATTCATGGTTCTAAAAAAGGAAGTTTTGATGCGCTGCTCTCTTAAGGAAGAATAATCAACAACAATATTGAGACCACTACACACTTGTACAACACCAGGCGAAAGGTAAGAGAAATGAGTGAACAACTAGAAAACAGAGTCCTGGGTCTGGAACATGGACAAAAGGAAATAAATGATAAAATGAGTAAGGTTATAGAGCTGCTGATGAACAAAGGAAAAGTAGTGCAGGTTGATTTTGAGACAGACACGGACCCTACTTATCTTCCAGGGTTTACCCTAGAACCTGGACAAACATCAGCTCCACCACATGGTGTCATAGGGGGGTCCAATGCCAAATATATCTCCATTCATCCCTACTGCGCCAACACTGGGGTTCCCAGTGGCAGGAACTCCCGCGTTAGTAGCTTCTGACATGGGGGTAAACAAATTTGAGGCTGAGCGTCGCAATGACGTACTAGAAGAGCGCTTGAAAGAAATGGAAGGGTCTAATACTTTATAATCCGTTAATCCTAGTAGCCTTTGCCTAGTGCCAAAGGTCACTCTATCACCAAAATTCAAGCTGGCGGACTTCGAAAAGTTCAATAGAACCCGGTGTCCTCGAACCCAATTAGTGATGTACTGCCAAGCGATGACAGCTTACTCAGATGACGAAAAGCTAATGATGCACTGCTTTCAAAGCAATTTGACTGGATCTGCTATCCATTGGTACATTCAGCAAGATAAGGCCCGGACCCGCACTTGGAAGGACTTGACTAATGCCTTTAATACTCACTACTGCCATGTGACAGAAATGGCACATGATCGAATGATTTTGCAAGAAATGGAGAATAAATCCACTGAAACTTTTAGAGAATATGCTTATAGGTGGAGGGATATGTCGATCCAGGTGGACCCCTAGGTGAGTGACTGAGAGGCCATCTCTTTGTTCGTGAGCACACAAAAAGACCTCTACCGCACGCATCTTCGGGGAGCAACTCCCCATGATTTCATGGATATTGTGGCTGTAGGAGAGAGAATTGAAGTCGACATCAAAGTGGGTCTAGTCAGGGATGGTAGCACAGAAATCGGTCTGGGCAAAAAGTAGACCAATAGGAAGAAGGAGGAAGAGGCACAAATGATACATGGGCAGTTTAATTGGAAGAATCAGTACACAAGAGGTGGGAACCAATGGCCAAAGAGAAACTTTGTTTTTGAACTTGCGATAAATCAAACGGTACATACAGGAATGAGGCCCTAGTTTATGGCTCCTAAGCTCATGCCAACCCCTCAGAATCAGCAAACATGAGACAAGAACGTATCTAGAAACTTCAAAAAGATGGACCCCATTCCCATGACATATGTTGAATTATTTCCTCAGTTGTGGGAAAGAGGAATGGTATCTGCAATCTCTGGGATGCTTGTTACGAACCCCCCTCCATAGTGGTATGATCCTGAGGTCCGTTGTGAGTACTATGCTAACTCTCCCGGCCATACTATTGACTGGGAATCCAGGGGAATCCTTTACCCAATCACGGAGAAGGAAGTGGTTAACATATATGGAAGATTCCTGAATCAATGGTCTCATTCATCGACCGTAGAGGTTGAAATACTGGATTAGCAAGCTTTTGATTATCCAATCATTTTCATATGATGTTCTTTTGTTTTCCTTATTGTTATTTTCCTTTTGTAATTTGTTGATGCCTTCGTCTAGGAAGATTTTTCTTTCATCAATAAAATAAATTATGTATTTCATTATATCACTTGCATCATGAGTTAAGTTGCCAAATTTTGTTTGCTTATGTTTTATGTGGGAATTGGGAAAGTAACATTGCCAGTATTCATGAGCCAAAAAGAGATGTTGTTAGACCTTGTGGTTAAGGGTCTTTCATTCCAACTATGTTTTGATGACAACAATCCATTAGCAGTTCCTTAAGATTGCTAACGGTTTTTTCTCTAGTCCAGCTTAGTTGCATAGAACAACTCCAGAGCAAGCATAAAGAGCTAAGCAAGTCTCAAACCAACAAAGAGCTACATATGACATAACCAGAACTCTCCCAAAGCATTCATGGATCCTGCATTGCAAGCACAAGCTCTAGGTTGAGTGTGAGAGTTGGAGAGATTGATTTTGTAATCCTTTATGTATGGTGTGACTCAAAAGAACAAACAAGAAATGGGCAAATCACATACATATCACCAGAACACAGGCATAGTCCCACACATATATAACAAGTCAAGTAAAAATGCACAAGATGTCTAAAACCCTCAAAAATATTTTATTAAACCAAAGACATCTTAAAATAGATAAGAGATCATTTCTAAAATAAAGTTAAGGACCTTTTTACTTTGACACAAACATGGTTGAAATGAATTTTAGAAA
Organism: Malania oleifera; assembly: GCF_029873635.1. Taxonomy (NCBI): domain Eukaryota; kingdom Viridiplantae; phylum Streptophyta; class Magnoliopsida; order Santalales; family Ximeniaceae; genus Malania; species Malania oleifera. The sequence goes on from NC_080421.1 coordinate 27,166,103, forward strand.
AGTAAAGGAGCCTCGTTGACGAACACAGGGTTTCATCGACGAGAACATCACAAACCCTTATCGACGTACACAGGGTACTCGTCGACGAGAATATACTAAGAACACCAAAAAGTTCTGAGCACCTTTGTTGATGAATACAAGGGATTTGGCGATGAAGTTTGTTCAAATTTCGTCAATGTACATAGGGTACTCATCGATGAAAAGAAATCGAGACCTAAAAAAGTTCAGAACCAGTGACTTGTCGATGAACACAGGGCTTCGTCGATGAAAGAATTGAAGGGCTTGTCAAAGATGGCATGTCCTCTTCGATGAACGTCGGGCTGCAGGCTTCATTTAAGGCTCCAAAACGGCTAGTTTTCATCTTGTCTTATATCAATAAATGCCCAATAGCACTTCAGCACCCAGCTTGCCCCTTTGGCCTTTAAAATAGGTATTTTGCATTGATTTCAAATCAAGAAGCTTATTTGGTTGTTGAGAACATTCATTGTTCATTTATTCTAGGGTTTCATTGTGCATCAACTTGCCCTCTTGCTCTTATTTTGTTTACATCCCATTGAAAAAGAGGATATAGTGTGAGGATTACATTTTGATACTTAGCTCAAGAGGAGCATTTCAGATTGTATCTACCTTTCTTCCAACTACTTGTACTGTAAGGCTCTTTGTGAGCCATTGTAAGGTGTCTCTAGGTGAGTACCATTGTAAGAGCTCTTTGTGAGCAGGCGCTTGTATAGGCTTCTCTGTAGGAAGGAGGATCACATGGTGGATTTGGGGAATCCTTGAGTTGTTCTCAAGGTGTGGATGTAGGCGGGGTGTTGAACCACGTTAACATCGCCGTGTTAAGCTTCTCTTCTCTCTTCTCTCTCGTGTTGCTCATCCATTTCTATTTGCCTTATTTATATATTGTGATATAATACTCTTGTTCCTAGCAAGAAATTTGTGTTTGTATAAAAATTTGCACATCCGCGAAAAACATCCATTCAACCCCCCTCTAGACGCATATCCAGGCCAACAAGTGGTATCAAAGCGCCAGTCTCTATATATTCAGAGTAACTCCCAGGTGCAAAGATCAATATGGTACATATGTTTGCCCAAGGTCAATCCGTGGATCACCCTCCCAAGTTCTGCGGAATCATCTACCTGGCATGGAAAGATCATATTTCAATCTTCATCCAAGCCTATGACTACCGAATGTTGAACGTCATCACCGAAGCTGACTACACCTATAAGAATGAGGAAGGCAATGACATACAGATTGGGAAACTTCTCGAGTCTGACACGAAGCTCGCACAACTGAATTTCAAGACTAAAAACTTCCTCTATTGTGTTGTGAACAATGAAGAATACAACCAAATCTGCGGATGCAACACGACAAAGGAGATGTAGGAAAAGGTTTAGGTAACGTATGAAGGAATAGACCAAGTAAAAAAGTAAAAAATTTATATGTTAGTTAAAGAATACGAAATGTTTAAAAAGGAAGAAGGTGAAAAAATTATTGCTATGTTTACTTGCTTTTCACATATCACAAATGGACTAAAAGCTCTTAGTAGAGAATACTCTATGGAAGATAATGTGCCGAAAGTCCTTCGCTCTCTACCGGCATCTTGGCATGCAAAGTCCATAGCAATTGAGGAGGCAAAGGAAATATTAAAGGTCACTCTTGACAAGCTGATTGCATCTCTCATGACCTACAAAATCAAAAAGAAAAACGCTACCGCAGAAGCTGAAGCACCCAAGAAGGCTACCGAAATTGCTTTAAAAGCTGGAAAGCAAAAAGAGCTCGTAGAGGAGGAAGAAAATGATGACGATGATGAAGCCGCTCTCCTCACAAGAAGATTCATAAATTTTTTGATGAACAAACGAGGTGGCAAACAAAAGGAGAAAAAAGAATCAAGCATAAGGTGCTACAACAACAAAAAGATCAAGCACCGCATGGCCGACTGTCCTCTTTTAAAAAACAAAGGCAACAATTAGCAAGAAGACAAAAGGAAGTTCAAAGCCATGAATGCAACTGAATGGGATGAACTAGATGGAACCTTAACCGAGGAAGAAATTGAAGAAGAAGTTGCCAACTTCTGCCTCATGGCAGATGAACAAAAGTGAGGTAAATTCTAACGACGAATACCTTCCATCTTATGAAGAATTAGAAGAAAACTATAGGAAGCTCTACATTGAATTGATAGCTGCCAAAAAGAAAAACAAACTTTTAGAAGAAACTCATGCAAAATGCAAGCAAAAACAAATTTGCTTATGTGATACTTTAAAAGAGGAAAATGCATCTCTTAGTTTTGAAAATGAAAAACTTACTAAGGAGTGTAAAAATTACAAGGAGTCTTTTCAAAAAGAAGTTGGAAGCTTGAAAAAAAAAAATTATGGGAATTCTGCAAGAAAATTCAAAATTGAAAATGAAGGTGGAAGATCAAAATAATGCAATTTACAGATTTACGAATGGCAAAGAAAATTTTAATAAGCTACTTGGAGTTCAAAGATTTGGAATTTTCAAAGAAGGATTAGGATGTGGCTTATCATCATCCGAATCAATAGGTTTTGCAAATTCGTGTAAAAGAAAAACCCTGCACCCAAACCAAACCCCTCACATGCTAATAAAGTTTGCTTATATTGCAAAAGAAAAGGCCATGTTCGCTTTACTTGCCCTTTCAGGAGAAATAAAGGAAAGAACATGAAGTACAAATGGGTGATTAAGAACACTAACCCTATAGGACCCAAGATAATATGGGTACCAAAACAAATCACTTAATGTTGTGTGCAGGTATGCTTAAAGACCAACTCCATAAGAAATAAATGGTTTCTTGATAGCGGCTGCTCAAGACACATGACGGGAGATGCAAGCCAATTCCTCTCACTTACCTACAAGAAGGAAGGATTGGTCACTTTTGGAGACAACGCCAAAGGAAGAATCATCGATAAAGGTAAAATAGGTAATTCATCCTTGGCTATTGAAAATGTTGCTCTTGTTGATACACTCAAACACAACCTATTAAGTGTTAGTTAGTTATGTGATAAAGGGTTAAACCTTACATTCCAATCCACCAAATGTTTGACAAATGATTTAAATGGAAATACCATACTAGTGGGAAAATGTGAATCCAACATCTCCATAATTGAGTTTGATGACATTTAAACTTGTGTTGTTAGATGTTTAACAGCAACCAATGAAAATGGTTGGTTATGGCATAAAAGGCTAGGTCATGCTAGCATGGATTTACTACATAGGCTATCATCTAAGGAACTAGTAAATGGCCTACTAAAATATAATTACGTAAAAGACAAAGTATGTGATGCATGTTAATATGGAAAACAAGTTAAATCTTCTTTCAAAACCAAGAAAATAATATCGACTTCAAGACCTTTAGAGCTAATCCATCTTGATTTGTTCGGACCAAATGATATTGCTAGTATTAGTGGAAAACTGTATGCCTTTGTTATAGTTGATGATTTCTCTCTATTCGCATGGGTAATTTTTCTTGTGAACAAAAGTGACACTTGTAATGCCTTCATCCACTTTTGTGGAAAAATTCAAAATGAAAAGGGAATGTCAATTGTTCATATTAGGAGTGATAGAGGAAGAGAATTCAAGAATAAAGAATTAGAAGAATTTTGTAACAAAAATGTCTATTTACACAACTTCTCCGTGCCAAAAAACTCCACAACAAAATGGAGTAGTTGAAAGAAAAAAATCGAACACTCCAAGAAATGCCTAGGATAATGCTCAACGAACATAATTTGTCAAAATATTTTTGGGCCGAAGCCGTTAGCACAGCTTGCTATGTTAGTAATCGTGTTAGCATTAGATCTAAGTTAGGAAAAACCCCATACAAGATATGGAAGGGTAGAAAACCAAACATTTCACATTTTAAAGTTTTTGGATGCAAATGTTTCATATTAAATGATAGAGATCATTTGGCAAAATTTGATTCAAAATTCGACGAGGGAATCTTTATAGGATACGCCATGAATAGCAAAGCATATAGGGTATTCAACAAAAGAACTCAAACTATTTAAGAATCAACACATGTTGTTTTTTATGAAACTGACCCTCATACATCCAAAACAACTGTTGACATTGAAGAAGATAATCAAGTCACTACCTTTAGGATTGAAAAAGAACTTGAACAACTTAAGATAAATAATGATCAAGATAGAAACTGTCAAGACACAAAAATTGATCATCAAGAATCATCTCCTCAAAAGTCTAGTGAACCAAAAGAAGAAAATTACGAACTACCTAGGGCTTGGAAATTTGTCAAGAATCATCCAACTAACGTTATCATAGGTAGTCCATCCCAAGGAGTTAGCACTAGATCTCACTTAAGAAGTGGATGTAATCATATAGCTTTCATATCCCATCTAGAACCAAAGAACTTTGAGGAAGCTGAAAATGATGAAACCTGATAAATCTCATGCAAGAAGAACTAGGCCAGTTTGAAAGAAACAAAGTATGGGACTTAGTTCCTAAACCCAAAAATACTACAATAATAGGCACAAAATGAGTGTTTAGGAATAAGAAAGATGAAGATGGAAATATTGTTAGAAACAAAGCTAGATTAGTAGCTCAAGGGTATAACCAACAAGAGGGTATTGACTATGATGAAACTTATGCCCCTGTGACAAGACTAGAAGCTATTAGGATGCTACTTGCTTTCTTTTGCTACAAAAACTTTGAATTGTTTCAAATGGATGTGAAAAGTGCATTTTTAAATGGATGCATAAACGAAGAAGTCTATGTCAAGCAACCTCTAGGATTTGAGAGCCACACACATCCCGAATATGTATACAAACTCTGAAAATCCGTTTACGGACTTAAGCAAGCACCAAGAGCATGGTATGAA